>NW_024870908.1:0-552500 GCF_019054845.1 Dipodomys spectabilis | reverse complement strand
ATATGTAAATAGGTGAAAACTCCACAAGGCATGACTGCAATTATTACATGTTCATTCCAGATGTTGACCATAACAGGAGAGGTCATGAACATAAGTCTGGGAATGAGGGGTAGAATTAGTTTCAGTTCAACCTGATCTCTGCTTGCCTGGGCTAACTTTCTGTAATTCAAGCATTGGCTAGCCTATGATGCAGTATTTCCTGCCAGCTTAATGAGCTGGGAATAAGAAGATAGTGCTGTTCTCAGGCTGATAGTGAAAGTAGGAATGGGTTAAACCCTATTACATTGCCATTGGTTTGTTACCTTATTTTGATTTCCAGGAGGTGTCCAATCAGTGCAGTCATAATTTGTATAGTGTATCTTGGTGGACAGAACAGTCATACTACCAACAGACTCCTCCTTCATGAACACCCCTCAGGATTGGGATGTTCCAAAGGGAAGAGCATTTACTGGAAGAGGAGCCTTCCCACTAAGGGACATGTTTGTAGAAAACATAGTCCACTAAATATTCCAACTTGGTACTTCAGGTTGGATTTCAATGTCAAGAGATTATGGAGGATTGTGCCAAAGCAGCAAGAGTTAGGACTAGAGTCCCTTCTGTTTTCTTTTCCTTCTGTTCCAAATGGATGGGACTCTGGCATTCCTCTTTAAGCTATTACCATTTAGTTAGTCTGCCCATGATGTGCACCCAAAGCACTTCTGGGTTATCTTCAGAATTTGTAGTTTGTTTCTCTGGTTTTGAGTCTACCTGAATGGCTCTTTAAACCAAGCCTCTAAAGACAGGGCACTTAAAAAAAAAGGAAAAAGAGCGAGAAAAAACCCACTTTTCCCAGGGGATCCGTGTAATGGATCCAATTTCCCTTTATATCTTGATTGTCAAAGAGCTCAGAGTTCAAGGCCTTCACTGGAATAAATGTATAAGGTGTTGAGAAGTAAACCTCTGTACTGTATTTTGCCCTGGCACTCACTCCTATTGAGTTTTAATTTCATATCTCTGAGTTGGTATCGTGTATATACTTGGATAATAAATTTTTTTAAATGATACTGTGACAAGAGTCAACCTACAGAATGAGTGGACCACATTCTCTCTTGGCTAGAATGTTCCACAGCACATGAGAAATGACATTCCTGTTCTTCTCATTCATTCCCCACAACTTCAGGGATGAGATGCTTTGGAAAGATGGGAAGCAGTTCTCATTGAACCCAGTGGCTTGGCCATCTGGGATTAAATAAAGCAAAAGATATTAAACCTCATAACAAATACAAGGGATACAGATGTTGTTAAACTCACATTCCCATTGGATTTGTTGATGGGGAGTTACTTTCCAGAGACCCCCATGATAGGTAAAAATCCTCTAAAGTAGCAGCGTTACATTTACTTTATTATTTATATATATTGTAAGGCTTTATAAACCCCTCCCACTCTTCTATAAACCTTTCCCACTCCCTTATTAACCTTTTCCATTCTTTTTATCACTTTCTCACTCCTACAAACACTTCATATGCTCTTAAACACTTTCTACACTCTTAAACCTATATAATTTTAACAATGTATACAATTCTATATGGGTATTCACCAGTGAAGTATACTACAACTTGAACGATGAAGATCATGAATTATGTATTTGTGCAGTACTGGTGGTGATGAATGGTGAGCTGAATGTACCGCACAGCCAAGAAGAGCATTATAGCTCATCTGAAGGCACCACTTCAGGGGTTCATCAGGTAGTGCAGTATCTTCGTCCTGGGCCGTAACTTCTATTTCTGCTAAAAGTGTAGGTATAAATGATCTCTTTGTCTGAGTAATAAACATAATTATGGGGAGTTGCTGGCTTTGCTTTGTCTTCTGAGAAAGTTTTTGTAAATTGACATGCCAGTCTCCATTGTATTTATGAAGTGCAATGAACGAAGCATCTGGGGTCTCACTTCAGCCACTCACTGAAGTTCTTTGGCCATTCTGATCCAGTGTTAGGCCAGCCTCATCCTCTTCTCCAACTCGGAGTTCCATCTTGTTCCTCATCCTCTTCTTCACTTGCTGACTTCATCTCATCCATGTTAAAAACTTGCTCAGGCTTATAGTCCCCTTCCTCGATGACAGATCTGACTAAGTCGTTCACATACTTGCAGCTCTGGCTTCATCTGCAGAGGCAGCTCTTCCCCATCCATGCAGAGGAATGCTCTTGGATCCAAAGCGTCTTTGAAATTTGTCAAACCAGCTCTTACTGGCACCGAATGGGGTTAGTCTGTTGGGAGAAACGCCCAATGGTCCTGCTTCTTCAGCATCATCCTCATCTTCATCCTTGATACCTTCAAGGAAACTATCAAAGTTTTTCTTGGCCTTCCTCCAGATGGTGTCAGTATCCAGTGAGATACTATTCTTCATGCAGTCATTTATCTACAGGGCCAATGCAGATTCCATCCTCACAATGGCCTTATTGCAGGAAATGACCACCCTCTTTGCAGTATTGCTAAAAGTCATCATTGTTATATACCTAATATTCTTCTCGCCTTTCTTTATGTAGCCAACAGTAGATTTATTGATCCCATAATGGTGGCCTTCAGCCACATAGCTTTTGCCTTCCTTTAACACGTTGAAAAAATCCACCTTTTCTTTGATAGTAAGCATCTTCCTCTGGTGCTAGGGTTCACTGCCAGAAGCCTAAGAAGGCACAGAACGTTTGGGTAGCATTGTAGGGCTTGAAATGAAGACTGTTTTACAAAAATTTCACAAAAACAACATTATGTGCAGTGATCAGATGTCGATGTGGAGTGGACAAGGAGAGATGCTGAATGTATGGGCATAGTGTGGGAGTGCAGACAGATGGATGCTACTGTCACTGAACCAATCAGTGCTCAGGATACAGAACACAGTGCTGTAATCCCATCAGCCAATAGTGTGCTCTATACAGTCTCAAGTTGGCAAGCTATAACAAAAGGTAGTGGCATACTACATTTCTATTGTGTACAGTATGGTATCATCCACTGATGAAATATATATTGTATTTTATTTTGATTTAATATTCTTGTAATATGTTTGAATTAACACTTATATTTTTATAGTTTTAAATTTTTAGGCAAAAATAATTAAAATGATAAATATTGTATAAATACACACCTACTGCAAGAGCCTACAATAGAGCAAAAACTCTGCAAAACTGGATTAGATATATATATTTTTTAAAACTTGCAATACAGAGAAGCCACAGTAAGTGAACTTCAACATAACTAGGGAATGATTATATTTCCCCAAGAGACCTTATGAAATGTCAGAAGGCTGATTCTAGCTGTGGAAGAAGCCGGTTTTGTCACCATCCAACATGAGGATGATCCTACCTTCTTCTTGGACCAACCTGAGGATGAGCCTTCTCTTGGAATAACCATATCTTTTTCTTTACCTGAACAACAAGAAAGGAACTTAAAGCAATATTCCCCAAAGCAAAATTACTGCCCAAATTGCTTTAAGCACAGAGTCAGTTTCATTTAATTGTATGTGCTCTGCACAAATCCCACAAGCCGGCCAGGTCATATGCATACAACTTTGCTCATACAGGCAACTATAAGAGTGTTTATTCCTATACTGGAGAAATTGGTACAAATGAACTGTAGCCACATACTCCCTTAAATGGTGCATGCATATAAGGCTGTGGGGTTTATAAATTAACTTTTCAGAGAGTTCAATCATAATTGAATATGCTTAATATTCACACATTGTAATTTGAACATTGAAGATCCTGAACAAAGATCACGATCTTAGAAGGTATTAAATTAAAAAAAAATACTCCCCCAGAATTGCATTTATTAGCTCCTGGTTTCTGATTTATGTTTCATTAGCCTGTGGCGATAAGTATGGACCCGTATAAAAGAGATCACGCATCACCATTTTGGAACATTAAATTGAGATTTTTGACGATAACCTATTTTGGGGCTGCTATTAGAGGAACGCCAGTTTGTACCCACATCCAGTGATTAATCTGTGAAATGTTGTCTCTCTGGTGTGTTATGTTCTTTTCCAAGTCTGCTGCACTTAATCGTCACCGACTAAGTGGGTTGTTAAATAGCAGCGAGAGATGAATCAGTCAAGTATATTTAAATGCTCAGTCTCCAGCATTGTTCTTTGACTTCATTATTTAGGCATTAAATTCCATGCAACACCGGATGTAATTGTCAATACTGAGGGGTTTGATTTGTGGGGGACGAGTTCCCTCTGGCAATTATGGTTTTAGGTTTACAAGCATACCAGAAATCCTTACGACGTGGTAATAGCATTAGCATGGCTTCTGTAAGGACATCTTTCAGCAGGATCACAGCTGGCCGTGTTGGGAGCTGACATGCTCATTAGAGAATGGAGAATGGTCTTTATAGTCATGCCTGAAACTGCATGCCTGCCCAGCCACTAGTTACACCAAGTGCTTTGGTGTAGAATGTTTATCCTCTGCACCATAAAGCAACAAACTATTCTACCCTGGTTTCCCAGAGTGATCAGCAAGAAAAATATAATCATTATGCATAATGTTAAGAGCCAGACTTCCTGGGTTTGAATCCTGACTCTACCACTTAGCTGAGTAACCCTGGGCATGTCATTTATCCTTTTTATGCCTCAGTCTTCTTATCTGCCAAGGGGTATGAAACCACTACTACTGCTACTACTCGTGATAATAGTCTTTTCTCAGAGGCAGACACTGATGCTAGGAATTGGAAGGTTCAGAAAACATGGGCAAAGGAGTAGGGAAGTGAGACAAGAAGAGAAGATATGTTCTTAAGCCAGCCACCCTGGAGGAGATACGAACAGGAGTGACTCTTAAGTGACCCTGGTAGACTGTGTGTCACATAGCTCAGCTAATGCCACCATCATTGTCGTTACTAATAATAGTAATTGGCAGATCCAAGCTTTGAACCCAGGGGTCTTAGTCCACTTCATTTTGCTGTAACATAATACTCAAGGCTGTAAAAGAAAGTGACTGGAGTTTATTTTGGCTTTCAGTTTTGGACCTGCACATCTGAATGAAGACCTCATGACATGTCACAATAGGGTAGGTGGGATCACATGGTGGGAGCATGTGAGGAAGAGGCCAAACATACTAGGAGGGTGTGCTTTTTGCACCCCATCCTCAATGATCATTAACTCAGTCCCTTGAGACCTAACCCACTTTTGAGAGAAGGGCATTAACTCCTTCTGAAGGTGGTGCCCCCATGGCTGATTCTTTCCTTCTAGGGCGGTAGAAACTCTTAAATCTGTCACCACTTCTCAGTGCTCATTGGCGCCAGGTTTCTAACCCCACAAATCTTTGAAGGGCAAACAATATCAAGCCATAGCCCCAGGTGTGTCTAACCAGGTTACTTGATGTGTGTGTGGGGGGAGGGGTTACAGGTGCACTGGCAGCTTCTGAGCGAGCCCCCAGGGGTCCTCAATGCATTCCTTACCCCTTGAATAGGGGTTGGACCTAGTGTCTTGTTTCTAATGAAGAGAATGCAGCCAACGTGAGGAATATTACTTCCAAGATGGGGTTATAAAATATCTACATCTTCCATCTTATCATCCTTTGGGTCACTTACTTAGTTGGAGCCAGTTGCTCTGATGGGAAAGTTTGCATGAAGGGCACACCATGAAGAACTGAGGATTCTTTATGCAACAGCTAGAGAACATTTGAGGCCCTAGCACAGTACCCACAGAGAAGCTGAACCCACCAACAATCCTGCAGTGATCTACGAAGTAAGTCCTTTCTAACTGAGTCTGAGCTGCTGTCGCCCTGGCCCACATCTTGACATTAGCATTTCTGGAGACTGAGTCAGCAAAGTTATATTTTAGACCTCAATAGTGTTGTTTATAGGCCTAAGTCTCAGGGTGATTTGTCATGTAGCAATAGATTTCTGAGAGAGAAAGTATTAATTTCCTCTGAGGCATCTTCTCCTTCCTTAGAGCCAATAGCAGTTGAGTTGATGGTCTAGGCACAAGCAATGGTCATGGTCATGCCAGTATATGTAGGCACCACCAAGCTTGGGTCTGGTTTCTTAATGTCCTGAAAGGAAATTCCTTTTGTTGTCCCATTGATCATTGACTCAAAAATGTCTTAGGCTAGCAGTTTATAGACCTTTTATGTCCACGAAATGCTTGGTTTAAATCGAATACTGTAGACTCAAGTGTTGTTGGAATCAAACTATGGAACCCAGAAAGATTAAATGTTACTCTGTTGGGAGAAAAACAGACTCTTGGAGCCTGTGTGGCTCCTAAAGGAGCTACTGTGGAGGTCTCATTTGTTAAAGGGGAGCTATTGGTGATGTGATGAAGACACACTTGGACCATCCTTGTCTCCTACACCAGTTCATGCACCAGTGGGAAGAAGGATGGAAAAACTGTGTCCGGAGTTCCCAGAAGAAGGAAATCCTGACTCTGTTCAGGTATTGGAATCTTTCTGGATTTTAGGCAAAATGCTGACCCAGTGGGCTCTGCTTACTCTGTCTTATGTTAGAAGCCTTCAAATGTTCTGGTCTAGAGAGTGAGATCAGAACTCTAAGCCTGAATTTGGAAGGGTTGAATGGCATTCAGGAGGGAATATAGAACAGTTAGAAATGGCAAAGGTTTGCTTCCTATTTCAAATGTGAGAAATCTCAGTTTGTGAAGACTCTGGTGGGAGGGAGAGCTAACAGAAGGACATTTCAGGTAAGGAAGCATTAAACAGATGGGTAGAACATGTGTTTCCCAAGCGTGTCTGTTGATCAGAGCTACCTGGAGCTAATGTGCAGGAACAGATTCCTAGGTTCCATCCAAGACAGGTTGAATCAGAATCTCAGCAGCAAGGCAGAGAATCTACAGACTGAATAAATGTCTCAGATGATTATCTGATGAATGCAACACAGGCATTTGATACAGGTATACTAATTTGTGGTTTAACACCATCCTTCTATTCATTTTTATTCCAACCACGCATCTATCCATCATTTATCTATCCACCCATCCACCACTCATCCACCCACTTACCCACCCACCTACCTACCTACCCACCTATTCACCAATCCATCATCTTAGCCATCCATCCATCCATCCATCCATCCATCCATCCATCCATCCATCCATCCATCCTCCATTTAATTGTCTCCTCATCCATTCATCTAGATATCTATTTAGGCATTTAATTCAGTGTCTAGGGAATATTGGGGACTATGATGTCTTTCAGGAATGTAAACATATGATCTTTACTTTTCAGGGAACACAAATTATGATACAAACATGGCATGCATAAAAGGACTCATGATAGAGAAAGTCACAAAAGAGTGTTTTCTTTATACAGACTCTCCCCAAACTCATCTAATTCTGGTCCTCAGTTCTTCTTCTTGGTTACCTAGAGTGAAAGTTAATGTAATTTAAATATGTCTTTGTACATGACCTCTTAGGAATAGCCCCTTTTATCTGTCTGGTGTAAAGATTTCCAAGGGATGTAGCATCCTGTATTTCTGGGATTCTAATTAGCAAGCTGGGTGGATTGCCTGGATTTCATACATCCTTTCCCCACAAAAGACTTGTGCCACAGTCTCAGTTTTCCCACCCACAGTGCCCTGCTGTAGCAACCAGAAGTACTAACCAGCCCCAGGAAATAAGCTCCTTGAAGCGAAATCATTGGTCTCAGCCTCAAACAGCTTTCAAAGGGTTTGCAAACAAAGCAAGAGGAGAGTGTGAGGACCAGGCTGAGTTTCTTTCTCTATCCCCTCTAAAAACCCTTGAATCCCACTGTCTTTGGATGATGAATATCTCTGCTGGGCAGATTTGCTTTGTAAATTAAGACCTCAAGTAGCTTTTCTTCCCCTTGCTCCTTCAGTGAACTAGGAATTAGACATATTTGCAATCAAATAAAGTGTGAGGGCTCTTGAGGGGTTGGAATGCTGACAACTCTGGGATTCAGATGTATAGAAGTGGTACCATTGGCCAGATGGCTTTTCTTGGGGGACCAGGTGCTGATGCTAGTGATGAGTGATGTAGTATCAGTAGACAAGAGAGACAGGTCCTGGCCTTCCACACCTAAGAGTCCAGAGATGAGATTTTTAGTAAGTGCCAGGATAGAGAAAGAACTCTGAGGAAATTTAGTGAATTATTTGCTTCATAATATCAGTCGGCAAGTAGGTGCAGGGGATACATTAGTGATCAGTGGAGACAAAACCCAATAGTCTTTGCTTTATTTCCATTTCTGAGTCTGTGTGGGAGGCATGTGCTATAGTTTTATTTTGTGAATTAAAGTTTATTAATTGTCCAAAGAAGGCTTATTGTGATATATCTGTACATACAAATAACATGGTTTGATCAAATTTCCCTACTTTCATTCTTTCCTATCCTTCTATTTTTATACAATCTTTAATGGCTTTATTTTATTTTCATGCATGCACATAAAATAACTTGACCCTATTCACCTCCCCATTACTTTTTCCTTTTGCCCTACCACTTCTGTTTTACCTCCCCTGCTCCCCACCACAAATAAAAACAAAAGCAAAAGCCCAAGTTTCATATTCACATCATTCATGTTGTTTTTGATCTAGATTCCACATGCGAGAAAACATAATATTTGTTTTACTGAGTCTGGCTTATTTTGCTTAATATGATAATGATTTTTACTTTCATCCATTTTCTTGCAAAAGGAATAATTTCATTCTTTTTATGGCTGAATAATACTCCATTGTCTGATTTATTCTTATTTTCGGATAGCTGGTGGTATGAGGAAACTAAGGCTCCAGGAGAAGAGTGCTGTGTGTATGTGTTGGTGCAAATCTGGGATGCTGCCACGCAAACAGCCAGGATTACAGGGGTGAGTCACCATGCTTAGTTTCACTGTTTTTCTTAGTACTGTTTTTCTTCATATATGTATATATATATGTACATATATATATATTATGCACTGGAGGAAATAAAGCATTTTAAAAGTTTTCAAGATCCTAGGATTAATGATTTTCCTGGACTCTCTCAGATCAGTGCTCTAGAGTAAGGGGCCAGTCCCGTTTCAGTCCACTAACCCTAGTGTTGTGCATGGAGAGAGCTGCTTTTCTAAGTGCTGTGATTCATTCCATGTGTCTGCCTGAGCTCCACAGCCTCTGTCTGGGTTCTGTCTACCTGTGGCTCCCTGATATACCCAGGAGTCTCAGAAGAAACAATAACTATAAGGTGTGTGTGTGTGTGTGTGTGTGTGTGTGTGTGTGTGTGTGTGTGTGTGTGTGTGTGTGTGTGTGTGTGTGTGTGTGTGTGTGTGTGTGTGTGTGTGGTTTCTTCTTTGTTTTCTATTGACCAAGAACAGCTATTTCTCAGAAGTTTCTCTTTAGTCAACCTTATCTAAAACTTGTAGATCACCTTTACCTTGTTCAAGGCAGCAAGAAGTACTGTGAGTGCCATGAGCACAAGCCCTGGAGCTTTGGGGCTCACAGAAAAGCAGACTGAATGGGGTCTTTTAATGTATTTTTTGTTTTCTTGAGGGAATCAAAGTTTCTCTGGTGTGTTAAGGACAAGGTAATGCTTTCATGGTTTCTTCTTGTGAGACCTGAAGATCCTTGTCCAGGAGGTGGACCCTGCTGGGTGGGTGCCATAAACTTAAGGTTTGCATCTCTTTCCCTAATTCACAGGCTGAAATGGAGGCCTCAGTTGGGCAGCATTGAGAGGTATGCTTTGGAGAGTGATTAGGCTAGAGGAATGGGCCCTTGTGAATAGGGAATAGGGTTTGTATCTTTGAGAGAAGCCAGAGGGAGCTTGTTTGCTCTTCCTCCATGTGAGAACACAGAGAGAAGGTGCCATGTATGAAATGTAAGGTGATCCCTTGTAGTACACTAAATCCACTGGGGCCTTGATTTTGGACTTCCCAGTTGCTGCACCTGTGAGTGTTAAATTCTTTTTTTTTTAAATTTTTTTTATTATGAAAATACCGTACAGAGGAGTTACAATTACATGGGCAAGATAATGAGTACATTTCTTATAGAGCATTGTTGCTTCCTCCTTTGTTTTAAATTCTTGTGTTTATACACACCAGCATGTAGTATTTTGTTTCAGCATTCTGAACAGACTTAATGAAGAATACAGGCCTTGTCATCAGTCAGACCTGGGTTCAGATCTCATCTCTGACTCCTACCAGATACATATACTTAGCAAGTTGCTTAATTTCTCAGTTTTTCTCATTTGTAAAATGGAGTGCCAAGAGGTGTTATTTCAAAGAGCATCTGTGAAGATTAAGTAAAACAATCCTTGTGAAACCTTTGGCACAGTGGTCTTACTATCACCAGAATAATAATTGTTATCAAGGAGGAGATGATCATTGCCACTAGAAGAATATAAACATTATGTTTTACTGTTATGGGTACTACAGCAATTTGATAAAACTGAGGTCCAAATTCAGCGGCTGGCCCAGGGTACACAGGGTATTATGCCCGACTCCTAGGCTACTTTGCTAGCTCCTCTTTTTCCCATTAGGCACACCCAGGCCCGTTTCCTGGCCATCTAGTCATGGATGGCGGCTCTGATGAACAGCATGGGCAGCTGCCAGCTTGAGAGGGTCTAGATGGCCCTCTGTGCGGGGCATCATTTCATCAGATGACCTCCAAAGCTGGCTTTTCCAGCTGACATCCGGCCTCCAGAAGAGCAGCATTAAGGAGTTAATGGAGCTTGGCAGAGGCGATGGGCCATCTGGTCTTAATTACCCAAAGTGCACGGGCTGAGGGCAGGTGGGTGTGGGGGCAGCTGGGCAGTGCCAGTGTGGTGGAACTGGCCACCTTTCAGAGGCCTGGAGTCCCAAATCCCTCACTTTACCTTCCCTCTGTGGTTCTTCCTTTGGGGCTTCTGTTCAGAAGTCCCAAGTGAGCAGCAGCACAGACTGGGAGCAGGGGTGTGGGTGGCCTGTCTTAGAGCTGGTTCTGGAGACAGATTCTTGGGCAAGTGACTTGTCAGGGTGTGTTCTCAGGGAAAAGGGAAGGAGAAGGGAACATCACGATGGTACAGATGCAGTCGAGCAGGGGTGAGGGATAGGTTCCTTAGGGGCTTTGGGGCTGAAATTGCAGTTGAGTTTGTCTTACCCAGATACAGTTCTGGAGTAGGGTTATACTTCTTGGCCAGCACAGAAGCAACTGGAAAGACATACATCCCCAGAAAGGAAATGTGGCAGGAATACTCAAAGGAATGGGGTAAAGAGAACAACTGGGGATTAGGAATCCCTGCTGGAATGAAGCCAAGCCTCTCTGCTGTTTTGTCCTGGCAGGAAGCTGGGCTGTGTCCCCTGGGCCCTGGGACACGTCAAGATTTTCCTGCTTCCCTCCAATGTAGTCATCGACTCAGGGAACAGATTTGACCCTCAGATATGGGTTTGAGTCATGGCTTTTCCACCTGCCTGCTAGATCACCTTGGGAAAGGTTCTTGGTCTTTGTGTACATCTGTAACATGGGAATACTAGTGTTTTCTTTCTTTTAGAGAGTCCTGTGAAGGTTTGAAGAGGTCTATGTGTGTGATGTAATCAGAGTACTGCTTGGCTCTTACTAACTGCGATGGTGTGTGAGAATGGAGAATGAATTTCCCTCCTCTTCTTCCTCCTCCTCCTCTTCCTCTTCCTCCTCCTCTTCCTCTTCCTCCTCCTCCTCTTCCTCCTTCTCTTCTCCTTCGTCTTCTCTCTCCTCTTTTTCCTCTTCTTCCCCTTTCTTTTCTTTTTTCTCTTCTTCCTACTCTTCCTCTCTTCCTTCTTTTTCTCTTTACTCTTTCAAATTTCCTCTTTCTCTTCCCTCCTTTTCCTCTTCGTCCCCTCCCTCTATCCTCTTCTTCTCTTCCTGTCAGTACTCCAGAAAACTTAGGGACTTAGTTTGGAGTGAAGAGCAGTTCAACAGGGAGGAGGACCCCAAATGCAGTGCTCTGCTGTTTCTGGACAGCCACATAAAAATCTTTGTATATGTTGTGTTACATCTCCCCATTAGGCCTGTCTGCCTGCTCTACATTAAACACCTTGGAAGAGCAGAACATAGAAAGTTAGGCAGCCCGAGATTGTGTACAAGCTTTATGTCCTTGGGGGGATTCACTCACCCTTTCTGAGACTCAGGATTTTTTTTATCCACAAACACCCACCATCAGTGATGTGGGAAAGTTAAGTGAGAGTTCCTCTTAGGCTACATGCATGGTGGATATCCAGTCTGTATTTGCCTAGTGTTCTGGCATAGCTATGGCCTGAAAATTTCTTTCTTCCTTTAAATGCTGCTGGGTTTGTATTTGAATTGGGGTCAGCCACGTCTTGTCTTGGGGTGTGGAATGATTTATGTATCTTTTGCTCCAAGTAGTCACGGTTTTCATCCCTTTAAATGCTAGGCCATGAGGGTCCAGGTTTTTGCTGTGTGATGCTTTTGTCTGAGGCTTTGCAGGCCTGGGCTGCTTGTGTTCAGGTGTGGGAAAGACCTAGGTTCTAACCTTGCTCTGCCACCTACCCCATGAGCTGTGTGCTTAATCCTCAGGTCCATTGATACTCTCCTGCCAGCACCATTGTGAAGATGAAATTAGATAACCCTTTAGCCCAAGGCCTCTGCCCCAGGAGAGCTAATGCCAAACAAGGCCTTTAATGAGACAGAGGAGAAGCTCATCTTGGTGGCTGTCTGCTGAAAACATCAGACCTTTCTAGAGATCCTAAAGAGTTAATTCAACGGGCAGAGCCACCTCTGTCACTTCCATTCTGCAGCTCCAGATCATGGCTCCTGGGTCAGCTGCCTGGTCCATGCTGGGTGTGTGAGATGGGTCCAATTATGAAAGAGTGGGTATGTGTCCCCATGATTGTGGCAGGGTTTGATGCCTGGATTTCCTTTGGTCTGACAGAGCTGATATTTGGAGATGAATGTCAGCTTTGTGAGGGGAGTGCTGGGAGCCTTGGCTGATCCTGTGGCTGGATTGTAAATTTGCTGGAGACTGTTTGAGCAGTTCCCTCCCCGATACTGGCAGGGGCTGAGGTTGGGCTCTGCACCAACTGTTTCCAGAGTTCTGATCTATAGTACTCTCACAGCATTATGCATCCTCATCCACTTCAAAGCCAGATGTGGATGTGTACCTTGCTGTGGTCCCAGGCACCCCTGTGGACATGCGAACAGGAGGTGATGTTTGCTGCATCTCATCCAAAGGACTGGCTTGCTTGTTGCTGCAGCCTACCTGGTGTGCCCAGAAAAAGAGGCTTGATTCATGAGTGATGAGGGCAGGGATTCTGCCTGGTTTTGCTCACTACCTTATTCTCAGGTCCAGTAGAGCACCTGACATATTTAGGCAGTCGATATATTTCTTAAAAGAAGCAAGAAGGACCTTGGAGACACCAGCCTCAGCTGGTTTGATCTGGGTTTTGACATTTATCAGTTGTGTGGACCGGGAGGTTAATCTAGCCCTTATGATCCTTAGTTTTGTTTTCTCATTGTTAAATGGAAATGCCATTCCCTGTAATGTTGCTGTAGGGTTTATTACAAGAGTGTGAACATTTTTGGCTTATCATCAATACTCAAACAGAATCCTCTCTATTTTGCCGTAAACAAAGAAAGAAGAGATGAAGAGGAGGGAAAGTCCTAAGCCTAGGTAAGTACTTCTTCTATAAGAAGGCTTGGTGTAGGAAGGAACAGATACATACTGGGAAAGCAACCCCTGTGATAAGTGACATCCCTCAAAGGAAAAATGGGAATGGACAAGGCAAGTTTCTGGCAGATCTCTCTCTCCCCCCACTTCCTTTTCCTCCCCAGTTTCTCTCCCCTCTTTCTCTCTTCTGAGAGAACTAATTCAGATGGCGAAAACATCCCCAAATATTTGAGCAGAAGCCATAACTAGTGTGCTTTTAATTACCCTCGCCAATAAAGACTCCTGGGCAGAATGGTCTTCCATGCACAGTAATGTTTTGCAATGTTTTTAGTAATTGGGTTAAGATAATTTATTAGAGTACCGACTGGATGTGTTTCAATAATTGCTAAGACTAGAGTATTAGCCTTTCCTTCCTGCATGCAAATCACTCCCCAATGGGCTGAAGCTTTGGAGAATATTGTTCTGAATATGCAAATCACTTTGAGACAAATTTGGAGTGCTGACCGTAGCATCTACATGAGCATTTATTTTAAATTGCACTTGGAAGCTCCCTGAACTTTGAGTCCCATGCTGGGGGCTTCTTTTGTTGGTAAGGTCACAGGCTGTGGAGGGTTGACCCACTAGCATTTCTATTGAAATTAAAGGAAACCCATGTGCAGAAGCAAGGCAAGAAGAGTGAGAGAGCGGCCACTAAGATCACTGAAAGCATGAGAGGCATCATTAATGGCAAAAACAGGCTTCCCTGAATATCTGTTTTCTATACTGAGCATGGTGGGTAGGAAATCATCTAGCCCTGTTCAAGAAAAGTAAAAAAGTATTAACTGAGGGCTTGAGAGGATAAGCGTATTGCAACCAGGAGCTAAAGGTCATAAGCTTCCTAGGGTTAATTTGGTTTACCTGGTGCTAACACAGTTACATGGTAATAATAGGAGTGGCTGTATGAATGGTCACAGAGCCAGACAGACTCCCAAGCATGGTATCCCTGAGTTGCAGTGAATGTAATTCATTTAATCCTCACAGAGGAGAGAGTTATAATTATCCCTAGGAAGAATCTGGGTCTTGGAGAAATGGAACATATTGGTTGGCTAAGGTCTTCCTTCTGGGTGATGTAGTTTGAACCAAGTTCAGCCACTAGGCTCTATTACAGCCACCATTGCTGAGCCCTTCACTGTAGGCAGTAAGCATGAGCCTTTACATTCATGTGTTTATCTGACTGCAGAACTGCTCACTTAAGGTGTGTGTGTGGGAGGGACACTCTGATCTGGAGATCAAGGACTTAGGAGCAGAGTTTGTATGTCTCTGCCTAGTAGTACATTGATATTGCTGAGAAGCCTGATTGACAGATTTTAAGTGGAATGGCTGAGAAATGTGATTGTCAGATTAATTAATTGATTGATTGATTTTGCTGGTCCTAGGGCTCGAACTTTGGACCTGGGCACTGTCCCTAAGCTCCTTTTTGCTAGGACTTTTACCACTTGAATCACAATTCTATTTCTGGCTTTTTTGACAGTTAATTGGAGATAAGAATCACATGAACTTTCCTGCCTGGGCTGGCTTTGAGCCATGATTCTCAGCTCTCAGCCTTCTGGGTAGCTAGGTTTACAGTGTGGGCCATGGGTACCTGGCTGCAATTGACAAATTTTAAGTGGGAGTGGCTGAGAAGCTTGAGTCACAGATTTAAGTGGGAGTTTAGAAGCATTCCCAGTGTGAGACAGACAAATTACAGAACAGAGTTGCAGACCCAGAAAACACCTGTGACTTTTATGTTCCTTAGTCACAAATGATAACACTAGCTTCAAAGGTGCTAACTGCGTGCTGAATGCATGATGTTTAAGTGGTCCATTAATGTCTCTGCTGTGACAATTGGGATTTTCCAAGTACACAAAGAATTTCAAAAGAGCAATAACTTGTCACCACTCCTGGAAAGTCATTCAACCCACCATCTCCATGCAGCAAAGCAAACCTTTATAAATATATTCCCAACCCAGGAAGAAAAAGTAATGGGTGATGTTTAACTATAGATCTGCAAGAAAGAAACAAGAATCCCCATAATAAATTAGTTAGTTAATTAATTGTCAAGTAGCTAGAATCTACCTTTCTTCTTCTCCTTTGAGATCTCTTGGAGCTGCTCATAGAACACTGAGAAGTAGAGTAGGATGGGTTACTATACAGAGTCTCTACTTTCCCCATTCACTTGGCATCACAGCTCCTTCTGCTAGCTCACAACTGTGCAGAACAGGGAGGGAGACACAATGATGCTCATTGTTTGGGTAGACAATGGGACTCAAAGAGGAAAGTGACGGTCTCACATCCACAGAATGACCAAGTGGTGACCAGATGCACATCTAAGTCTTCTGACTTTGGATCCTTGGCATATTTCCTGTTCTACCCAGGAGTCCTGGTGGAGGGTAGTGGGTCCTAAATTGGTAACTGTGACAATTCTATCACCGCCCCTAATGTCACTATCACCACCATGGCCATCACAGCCAGGGTGGCTTGAAGGAGTGCATTGCCACGAGGCTTCCGTTGTGATATGGGCTTTCCCAAGAGGGAGGGAGCTGTGTGCTGATCCCATCGGCACTTCTCAGTAAAGAAGGGTCTTCTGTATAATAATAGGCAGTTGTAGCTTCCTCCAGAGTTTCAAAATGGATAATAAATTAGGGAGAGAACATTCTTTGCTATGTAATTAATGGAGATTTACCATTTTTAAGCTTCCTCTGGGAAATTTTCCATGTCAGATGAATGTGGATGGGACCCAAGAGGGAGAATATCACAACGGCGCCAGTGTGCACTTCTTCATTAGGTAGAGGCTGGAGGTTATATTCTCAATCACGCCTTCTGATGGCTTTGATCTCTGATGACAGTGTTAACTCTATTTGCTCCTTGGCATCACTCTGGTATTTTAAAATAGTCTTTTAAGATAGCCTTGCTAATTATTTTGCTGGAAGTTTAATTAAATCTTGTCTCAGAGGAATAGGCTGTCTTGGGGTATGACTGCTAAACATAACTCACTGAGAAAAAAAGGAGGCAGGGTAGACAGATTTGCTGGAAGAATGATGCAGAAGCTAGATCTCCATACTGAAGGACACAGAGTTTCCTCAAGTTCAAGTCCCTTTGTTTGAACAATGTGGAAGTTACATGGGGTGGGGGTGGAGTTTTAAACCTGCATTGATTCTACATTTAGAACCAGCTGTGTTTATTGGAAACAAAAAATTGATGTTTTTTGTTTGCTCTACTCTGGGACCATGGAGATTGAGACAAGGTTTCTGTTTCTGGGGATCATGGTATGGCTGGGTATGGTAGCACATACTTATAATCTCAGTATTTAGGAGGTGGAAGCAGGAGGATATTGAGTTCAGGGCCAGCTTCAGCATACATAGAGTTACAGGTCAAGCTAAGCTCATGTCTTCAATCTTAGCTACTCAGGAGGCTGAGATTAGGAAGTTAGTGGCTCAAATCTGGCACAGATAAAAAAATTTGCAAGACTCCATCCCAATCAAGAAAAAAAACTGGTAATAATGGTACATACTTGTCACCCCAGGTACATGGAAAGTGTAAACAGGAAGGTCACAATCTAGGATACTGTGGGCAAAAACTGAGACCTTACTGGACAAATAGAAGTGAAAAAAAGGCCTTGAAGGTATGGTACCTGTGTAGTAAGGTTGAGGCTGTGAGTTCAAACTCTAGTATTGCAGAGAGAGAGAGGGGAGGGGGAGAGAGACAGACAGACAGACAGACAGACAGACAGATCGACTGACCAATAGACAGACAGAGACAGAGAGATTAGTTCAAGGTCAGCCTGGACTACATAGTGTGAAACTCTTATCTCAAAAGCAAACAAATAACAACAACATTCAAAATAAAGATATAAGGGGAAATATGTTTATGGTTATGTGAATATTATGCAGAGAGGTGTGAGTATTGCATACAGAAAGTTAGATATCTAAAAAGATTCATTATGAGGCTTGTCATAGCTAAATTTGGAAAACAACCTATTGGAAGAATGAAGTAGAATCAAAGGCATCATATGCAGTGATCTCAAACATACGTTGCAGACAGAAAGAAAGTATTGGTTAGAAAAGGATTGACAGACTTTTCTTTAAAAGGCCATGCAATAGCTATTTTAGACTTTTAGTCTGTGGTCTCTGCTCTTGCCATGGGAAAGCAGCAATAGACAATAGGCAAAGGAAGGGGCATGGCCAAGTCCCAGCAAGACTTTTTTTGTATTATACATATTAAAATTTGGATTTCAAGTTTTTTTCATAAAATGTTTATCATAAAGGTTTTTTTGTTTGGTTTTTGTTTTTTTTACAAAATACTTTTTGTTTTTCATCTAGGAGCCGCTGAAAAATCTCACTCTACTTTTGGCTTGTAGGAACATAATGTGACAGGGTGTTTGGATACTTGCATTCATAGTAGAATTACTCACAGGAAATAAAATGTTGAAGCAACTCAGATGTTCATTGGTGGACAAATGCATATGCCAAATGGGTATACACATGCAACAGAATATTATTCAGCCCTAAGAAAAGAATTCTGGTATATGCTATAATATGAAAGAAACTTTATGCTTCCATGTTAAGTGAAATAAGTCAATCACAAAAAGGCGACTGCTGTATAATTGTACTCATATAAATACCAAGAGTCGTGAAACACCTACCGGCAGAAGTGGCATGATGGTTTTTGGGGCATGGAATATAATGATTTATTAGGTAATAGGCAGAAGCTGCCCATTGTATAATCATCTTGAATTTACAAGCTGAGAGTTGTGGAGGTAGATGGTGGTAATAGTATTTAATGTATTGAAGTCCACTGAATAGAAATAGTCAAGATGATAAACTTCCTGTCACATGTATTTTAGCACCAATTTATGTTGGGAAAAATACAGAAAGGAAACAAAACAAAACAATGAAAACAACAAGGCAAGCTTGATTTGGGCTGTGAGCCATAATTTCCATAGTGTAGGATGTGACTACTTATATCCAAACATACACACAACACACACAAATACTCAACACAACACAAAAATGACAGAATGCCTTTGAAAATACCTCTCAGCAGTTAATTATTCCCTTAGAAGTAGTTTCTTTATTCAGCAACACTGTTGGGTTTATAAGCTGAGTCATGAGGCCCACAGTCCTGGGAGGAAGAAGGCTCCATGGAATGAAACAGAGATCTTCATTCAACCTTGAATTTCAGAGATGATTTTTTAAAATTTCTTCAAGAAATAGTAACGCAATTATTTTAAAGCCAAACTTCATTAAGAAATAGAGATGTTTGTGCACTTTTTTTCTCATTCTAAGTTTCTAAAGAACTTGCTGGCTATCTTAGATCATAGAGTTTCATATTAAAACCTCATGGTCAAGTCTAAAAGGTGTTAGAGGAAGCCTCTCTGACCCTTGGTGGAACAGTGGAGGAGTAAAGATGGAAGGGAGGGAGGGAAGGAGGGGAGGGACGAAAGAAGGAAGGAAGGAAGGAAGGAAGGAAGGAAGGACGGACTCAAAGGTGTTTGTCATGGTTGCCCATTCCGTGAAGAAACATGGAAAATTGTACCGGAAGTTGGTGTAAAAGTCTGTAGCTCTTTTAGAACTTCATCTGCAAGGTAGAGTGAACATTTTCACACTACCTACCTTTAGATTCGCCGGCAGGGCAGATGATTCTTCACCAAAATTTTTCCAGGTGCCTAGAGTTTCCCTTGTGAGTTCAAATCCAACCTGTTTATACAATGTGTGTCCTATTGTTGAGGAGGTAGGATGCTCTTGTTCTATTGGTCTCTGCCTAGTGTTCTCACTCCTTGTTTGGAAGGAAATGGCATTAAGGTGGCCACTTGAAAGTCACTTGTTTCTGGGATGTACTACAGTTAAAATTTCCCTCTTCTACAGAGATCACAGGGTGGTAGCGATGGATGAGAATGTGGTAGGAAACATTGGCCATGAGGAATATGTATTAATTTCCTATTATCATGATGGTAATTGCCATTCTATTATGAAATTGCTACTAAGGAAGGAAAATTGACTTGTCTTTGCTGAAATTAGACTCATTTATTTTCCTGGTGACTGCTACTCTGGAACACTCCCAAGGAAGCCACCAGCAAACAGGAGTTCTCATTGGGCATTTAGGCTTTGGGCTATCGAGTGATGCCTTACCATATGCAGGACATATCAACAGAGCTTATGTATGGCTTGGGAAAGGTAACTGGCAAGAGATACAGGTAACAAACCCTACTTTTTCATTCTAGTAGTGTTAGAAATGTGTTCAGCTCCAAGTGACAGAAAAACTCAGATTAAATCAGGATTTGTTTCATATGTTGAAAAACTTCTGGAGACATTTGATGACCAGAGTTGTTCTAATGGCTTAATGATGACAGACCAACACCTTGTTTATTTTATTTTATTTTTGTCTGTTGTGGAGCTTAAACTCAGGACCTAGGTGCTGTCTCTGAGCTCTTTTGCTCAAGTGTAGTGCTTTGCCACTTTGAGCCACAGTTTCATTTCCTCATTTTGAGTGGTTTATTGGAGATAAGAGTTTCATGGGGACTTTTCTACCTGGGATGGCTTTGAACTGCAATCTTCAGATCTGAGCTAGATCTGAGTAGCTAGCAGGTGTGAGTCTCTGATGCCTGGCAGATTTTTTCTCCATGTGATTTTTCTCCATGGCCACAAAATGGCCTTAGTATTAAAGTATAGGTACCAAGAGCCATCTAAGTCTCTCTTCCTTCTTGCCATATTCACTATGCAAGTGGGAAAACTTAAATGTTTACTTTGTCAGACATCCTTAAAACAAGGTACGGGATATTAAGTGAATATGTGAAAGGGAGGGGTGACTTTGGGAACTATTTCTGTGCCCCTAATCAAAGGCACAGAGCAGCTGGCTCCATCTCTGCTTTCTTCTTTCTGATATATAGCATTTACAAGTCCTAAGGATTACAGTGGCTAATGATTCTAGCAAGTCAGGATTTGAATCTATGCCTTTTTATCTAGGTTTGAGTTCCTAGTCATGTCTCAGGGTTCCTCTGTTCAGCACATGTTTGCTGAGGACTTTTTGCATGCAAAGAAAAAGTTCTGGGCATGAGATGACATCATAGACATCATAGTACCTGGATTGGGGGAGGGAGGTCATATTACCAGGATTAAATAGAGTCATACTTGTCAAGAGTTTATCTGCTTGTCATGTTATCATGTGGCAGTTCTTTGGTGCATCTTGTCAACTTGATTGGATTGAGAAGTACCTAGATTAGGAAAGCAGCACATTTGTGTTTATGAAACATTTCCACAGAGGACTCAATATGGGACAGCATCATGGCACAGGCCAGGGCCAGATGGAAAATAAAGAAGGAGAAAGGTCCCTGACATGGACTGTCTGTTTCCTGGCCACCATGAGGTAAGCAGCTCTGTTCTATCACACCTTTCCATCACGATGCTCTGCCACACCCCAGCCCTAAAAGAACAGAGCTAAGAGGTCATGAGTTGAATCCTCTGATACCAAGACAATCCTTTTCCCTTGTCTGCTGTAGTACTTACCACAATGAAAAAGGCATCTGACCAACAGAGTCACTTTTCTTCTAATTTTAGAATGTTTTATTTTAGATTTTCTATGCTGCTTGAAAAAAAAGCTTTCTTGAGACATATAATTTATGTATCAAAAATTTTATGTATCTAACATGTGTAATTCAGCGAGTTTTAGCGAATTTAGTTATGCTGTCAGCACATAGTGTCCCCTTGTGCTCACCTGTCATCTCTGTTCTTCCCCTGCCCATCCTCCAACCCTGGGCCCTCCAAAGCCCCCATCTGTGTTCTGTCCCATAGTCAGTTCATGTGCTGTTTCTTATGAAAACATACAGTATGTGATCCTTGGTGTTTTATGTCTCTCACTGCACATGTTCTGAGATTGCCCCATGTGGTAGGCATGCCTCAGTTTCTCCTTCATTTTAATCACTGAGTTGCATTCTCTATGTGAATATTATTTATATTTTGTTACTTATTGTTTGAAAATATTTTCATTTCCAGTTGATATGCATGTGAATTATGTCCAGGTTTTGGTTACTGTGAATGACCCTGCTGTGAGCATCTACCTAAGGCTTTCTGGGCATTGTTCCCTCTCTGAGTTAGGTAGGCAGGCAATGGTATTGAGTCCTTTCTGCACCTGGAAAAGCATCAGAAATGGCAGAACTGTTTCTTGGATGTAATACATTCATATTACATTTCACATATAGTGATGTACAGTGGGTCCTCTTTACCGTAGTTCTTACTCCTGAAGATAGTTTAAAGTAGAAATTGAAAGTCTAGCTCTGGCTTGCCACAGCCCAGCCTGAGTCTGTGCCTCACCCTGTGTGGATGTGGATGACTTGAGTACAACTACTTCAGTGTTTATCAAGCTTCCTACTTGGTAGAGTGTTAAGTGATAGCACTTAGGGTGGTTGGTAGAAATGTCAGATTATGGGCTCAGTGTCTGTCAGTTTCTGTATTTGTTCCTAATACTGTAAGTAAATCTTGTGTTTACTTTGTGACTTAGAAAGAAAGCCTTGTTTTACCTGTGGTCAGATTAAAAAGTATTTAGGTTCAGCAAATTTGTACTACTTGCTCCATTTGAGAGACCGTTTCAGGTAAACTTTGAGTTGTAAAAAAAACAGAGGTGATGAACTGATTGAGACCTCCTTTTTGAAATAAAGCCTATGACTCTGTGTTTACTTCCCCGGCCCCAATTCCTCCAGGTCTCCAGCTATATTCTTAGAGTTTTGTTTTTGTTTTCATGCTTTTCTGTCTCTAGGGTCAGGGAGTCTGGGGGCTATATTCTGCTCCCCAGGCTCATTATCCCAGCAGTTTCCCCTCAGTGGCAGGTGGCAGCATGGGAGCCATCTGCCTCTCGAAGTCTCTGTGCATCTCTGACCTGGACCTGACCCTGGATTACACAGGAAGTCCCATTGTACCTGCTTGTGAATGAGCTATTCAGCAGCGGTTAGAAAGTGCTCACCATGAGGCTCCGGAAACAGAACATCCTGCCACCTAGTCATTTGCATTAAGTGAACATCTTCAGTGAAAATAAACAAGCGAAAAGGTGAAATGCAATTTGCAAGTTGTTTAGCATTTGTGTTGAACTTCTACTTAATTTCAAATGCCATCTTGTAATGAGAGCACCATTCCCTCCCTCCCTCCTTCCCTCCCTCCCTCCCTCCCTCCCTCCCTCCTCCCTTCCTTTCTTCCTTCCCCCCTCCCTCCTCCTCCTCCTCCTCTTCCTTTCTCTTTCTCTGTTTGCACAGGACAAGGAGAACCATCTTGATGCCCTGGGCTGTCAGATGATGCTGCTCCAAGCTGACTATTGCAGGGCTGCGGGTGCTCTCTCTTCCATCATATAGGCTTTGTGCAACTTGAGAATCTCAAAGAATCTCATCTTTGGGAAACTAAAAAGCTCCAGGGCTAAGTTCAAGTCTTCAAAGTGATCCTGATGGGGACAGAAGGGGACTTAGGTGACAGTCCCTCATGCATGGTTTATACTGTCTTGACCTCAAGTCTGTGCAGCAAATGGGGCCAATTGTTTCTATCCCATGAGCATATTGTTCTCATTGTTAATTTCATATTTCCACACTTAAAGAACTCTTTCAGCATGCTGTGCATGTTAGGCAGGTGCTGTACTACTAAGCCACAGCCCTAGACCTTTGTTTTTATGTGTGAGGTACTAGAGATTGAACTCAAGGTCTTGAGCTCATTAAGCAGGTACTGTACCACTTGAGCCACATCTCCAGACTTTTCTTTTTGGTGGGCTTGAACTCAGGGCCTAGGAGCTGTCCCTGAGCTTCTTTTGCTCAAGGCTAGCACTCCCACTTGAGCCACAGCACCACTTCTGGCTTTTTCTGTGTATGTGGTGCTGAGGAATCAAACCCAGGGCTTCATGCATGCTAGGTGAGCACTCTACCATTGAGCTACCTTCCCAGCCCCTCTTGTTGGTAATTTTTGAGATAGGGTCTTGCTTGGACTAGTCTGGTAATTGTGGCCTGGTAGCTGGGACAACAGGTGAGCATCACTGAGTCCAGCCATTGGTTTGGGTGGAGTCTCCGGGAACTGCTCTGTGGTGGTTTGTCACAGCTGCCCAAGCCAAGCCACAGCACAGTGGTGCACTGCAGTGCCATGGTAATTGTAACACTTCCAGCAGTGTGGAGGGTGAAGGAGGGCTGTTCTGGATGGAACATTCCTGATGGCAGCACCCATGTTTTGTAGATAACACATTTGTGACAGAACCTAGATGCTCAGGCGTTTGAGCATCCAGCTCACTCCTCCAATCACTCATTGCTCAGGTACTTAGGGTATTTTCCAGAACCTTCTGCTGTACTTTCGATCACTCACGCCGATGTGTGTTTTATTTCACTGTATAGCCTTGGGGTCAACACCTGCTAATCACAGTCTCTTGGAAATATTTATAGTGAGATTAGAGAAAGGAATTGATGAGGGTGAGCTGGTGGTCCTTGTTGAGACAGCAAAGGTAACAAACATGCAGAGTGGGAAATTAAAACAGGGTCTTTGGGGAAAAGGCCAGTGGAAGAGAAGAGTCAGTGCGTCTTATCTTCTTGCCATGCTTGAACTCTGCCACGAGTGCCTCAGCTTTATGAGCTCAGTGGGTCTTATCACTTCTTTTGACACATGCATTGATCATTCCTTAAACTGTGCTGGGGGAGGCATTCTCTCTTCTCTCTGGACACCAGCGATCTGGTCCCCTTTGCCCCTTCCCCCCCCTTTTTTGGTTGACATTGACATTCCACATGGAGAAGGCTGCTTTCAAAAAAGGTGTGTTTTTAAATAACTTTTCTTCCAGGAACGGGGGAGGGCGGATTGCACATCTATGCTTGGGTGAGTTGCTGAGAAAAACCCCGTGTGGGGTGTCGAGCATCTCCTCTGATCACGGGAGCCTTTGACAAAGAAAAATGAGTTTTGTGTTGGGGTCTCACAGCTGGCACGGCTGCTGGTGTTGGCTGGCACGTGCCAGTGGCAGGAAGGTATTGTCAGGGCAACTTCTTCACAGCTACCTCGGTTAGCTGCAACAAAAGCCCTCCATCATGGAGGTTTTTATTTTTTTCCTCATGAAATTAAAAATCCTGGTCAGACACATTTAGCTGGTGCCGTAGCACTAGGCAGTAGGTGACGGCATTTTTTTTTTTTTATTCCTCTTCAGCTTGTGCAACCAGTTCTGAAAGCAGCACATTATGGTTGGCTAGCAGGAAAGTGTTCTCTCAATTCAATTTTACACACCTTGGGAGTGGGGGCCTTTGGTACTGGGTATATCTGATCAGGTGGGGTGGAAAGGCTTTGCGAACTAATTATCTTCCACATTGGGGACTCATTATTGTCTGAATGACCGTTGGAAAATTAGGAAGAAGAAATGGCCATTTGTCAGTTGTTACTGGAAGAGTTTGGAGGTCAGAAACAGCAAGAACAGGAAATGTGTATGGGACCATTTGCTGTTTCTGTCTTTTTATGTGGTTACTGTTTGCCAAGCACTATACTTCCTAATAGAGAATTTTAAACACCTCTGAGATCTTGTTAGCACTAGCCTCGATGCCTCTTTCTTACAGGTGAAAATCAGGAGGAGGTCAGGTGATCTGTCTCAGATCACACAGCTGGCAATTGGCTGAGTTGTGAATTCGATTGAAGCCTTTCAAATTATTTTGTTTGACAACCCCAGAGGGGTGTGTGTGTGTGTGTGTGTGCGTGTGCGTGTGTGTGTGTGTGTGTGTGTGTGTGTGTGTGTGTGTGCTTTCTTTAAGCAAGGCTCTAATTTAACTTGTTTCAAGCAGTCTTTGCTTGTGAAACAGTCATCTGGTTATGCCTTAAACATGTGTAATGGAAATGACGAAGTCTCCTTGGATAAGCAAGTGCAGTCGTAGGTGGGTGGGTAGGTTGTTTGCTGCACAATGGTGACTTTGCAGTGTCATTCTCAAGCCTTACTCTGCCCAGCCTTGTGTCCTCATGTATAACATGTCCACCTGGAGAGGGCACTTGATTCTTATCCTCAAAGAGGTACCTAGCACTTGTCCAGGGAAGCAGAGCCCTGCTAGAAGATGTTGTCTTCTAATTGTCACAAAGGTGTCACAGGAGTCCTCAGGAACTTCAAACAGCACTAACATATGTGCGGAAGCTGTGACTTCACATGCTAAGAGATGTTTTATGATGGCACTGAGATTGTGTTCAGAAGGGATATGTCTTTGTGGAATTGGAGGGAGTATAATCATCTCTAAAGCATGGATTTAGGCCGAAAAAGATTTGCTTGTGAGAATCCTGTGCTCCTAAAACTTAGTTCACAAGGGAAGAATGTCCTGAGGAGGGTGTGGGGTTCCTCTTGAGTCTGGAAAAAGGACTTAGAGCCTGAACTGGATCATAGAGTATAGACTCTCCAGGGTAGTAAATCACAAACACTTTTACAACTCAGTTGTCAACAGCCTGAATGCTTGTGTAGACCTTGGAGAGTGGTGCTTATTGTGTGGGCTTCTGAATGGAAAGTTTGTTACTAAGGCAGTTATCCTGGGATGGAAAATAAGACAGCTTGGGGCTGGGAGAGGGATTAAAAAATGTTGGTGAATTTAATTAATTTTTATAAACTTAATAATTTTTTCTTTGAATGTTGAAAGGTCATGCAGGGAGTTATAATTTAATGTGTCAATCTAAGTACCCAGCGCATCTTGTTCTTTTTGGCATCTGGAAATGAGGGAAGCTAGAGACCCCTAAAAGTTTCAAGTTTTCATTGGAGGGGTCCTAAATCTAATGGCAGCAATGAATTGTCATGTGCTTTTTCCTAGGCCTGGCCTTAGACCAAATTTTCCTATCACTACTGCCAGTGTAATGGGGATTATAGATATGAATTTATCATTAATTCAGGTGGAGTCTCACCAAATTATTATACGGTCTGGGCTCTACAACGGTCCTCCTGAACTGTCCTCCATGTAGCTGGAATTATAGGTATGAGCTATCATACCCACCCATGAAAAATTTGAAGTCTTCTTTCTTTTGTAAAAGTTCATTAAATTTTCCCCCTGATCTGTGGATCTGCCTGGACACAAGTTTTTTTTTTTTAATTTAAAGTAACAAAAGAGCTTAGCCTACAGTGTAGGGTCAGCACAGAGGAAAACTGACAAATATGTTCAAATGTGTCATTCTAAGACTGTTCTCAGGACCTTTTGACCCCTGACAAAGGGAATGTAGAAGCAACTGCTAATGAAAATGTTCCCTGATGTAGATGGTAGGAGTCTGGAGATGTCAGTTTTATCTCCTGGAATAACCATGTTAACCTTCCCCTTTGAGAGGATGCTAATATTGAGGAAGGGCAGGGGCACACAGAGGTGATTAGAAGGAAGGTTGAGATTAGAAGGAAGATTTCCAAATGTTCCTTTGGTCACTGCCCAGGCTCCATGAAGGGGTTGGCAAAGAAATGCATTGTGTTTCCTGTTTGGTGAACCACGCTGTCTCTTTGACACCCACTCAGCTATGCCACGGAGATGCAAACAGCCCCAGACAATGTACAGGCCAGTGGACATGACTGTTCCAACAGAATTATATTTATAGAAACAGAACAGTCTGGCATTGGCTTTGGGAGTGTGGTCAGCAGACCCTGGAACTCAAGAGTGTGTATCTGTGCCATTTCCTCCCGTTTTCCTTGGAATTATGGTTAGTTTTGTTCCTTTTCTCTCTTTGACCAATGCCCAGACACTGTTCATTACATAAGGTGCTCAGGAGACCTCTAGTTTTCAAACACAGTGACCACGAGAAGAGAAAGGGCAAATGGCTGAACCTAAGTGCCCAGCAGAGTGGACATGGAACCAGCTTCGCACACTCTTGCTAGTGCTTCCCCTCTAGCCTCCATTTCTTTATTTAACTCACTGACCCATTTTGCCCTCTTGGAAATCAGCTAGATTTGAAATGGCACCTTTAGCATATTTTAAAATCTTTTGCCCTACTTTTCCACATTCATGCATGGATGGTAGAAAGTTTTCAAATTAAGTGTCACTGCTCAAAGTCAAAAATTAATTAATTAGTTAGTGGCCAGATATGTGCGGGGTCCAGAATGCTTATCAGTCTGCCTCAAAAGCTCTGCTAATTAGACAGAAGTGAGAGTGGAACCAGGCAGATCAAAGAGCCAGTCTCTCTCCCTCAGAACGTCTACCACATTGGCCTTGGAATTCTAATCAATTCCCTTACTTTTAATACATTCTGTGCGCTGGGTCTTGCTTTGTCCGGGGCATACACAGAGCACAACTGGGAATCTGTGGTGGGGTTTTCTACCTTGCAAACACCTCTACATGGGGCATGTCCTTCAGTAAAAAGGACTTCAATACACAGCTCATAAGGTAGACACTCCGTGTCGTTTGCTCTCCTTTCCCAAGCAGCATGGAAAGCTACTCCTGAAACCTGACCCCTGCATCAAAGACCCCCCCTCCAAAAAAACCCAAACAATCACACAATGTCTTTATTTTTTCCAAATGCAAGGTAGAGCACAGAGACAGATAGTCATATTTCTAAGTCAATAAAATTTGATTCTATCAATCAACAATAGCACCTCTTACAAAGCATGGAGTTTGCTACCGTAAGATTCACCCATTTTATGTGTAAGAGTGAATGCTATTTAGTGACTATCCTGTTAGGCCAGCATCACCACAATCCAGATTTGGAATATGTTCACCACTTTGATAAGATCTCGTATGGCCATTTACAGTTACCCCTAATCCCACCCTTCCTGACAGCACCCACCCGCTTCATGTCACTGTATGTTTCCCTTTGTAGCTTCTCATAAAAGGGGTGCATACAGTATGTGGCCCTTCATGCCTGGCTTTGTTCATTAAACTTGAGGTTCATTAATGATGTTTCCATCTGTCAGGATTTTTAATGCCGTAAAGCACTGCACTAGATGGAGTTTGAGACTTAATGTCCCCCCAAAGGATTCTGTTCTGGAGGATTGGTCCACAGTCATGAGCACTGTAGGGAGCCATTTCTAGAAAGTTAATAAAAGTTGGGGGATGCATGCTCGCCCCAGAAAATATTTATTGAGATGGGAGAGCTCAAGTCCTTCCTTCCAGTTCACACCTGGTACTAAATGAAGAGGGAGATGAAGATAATGTGGCAGATATGGTGAACAGCCCTGAGAGCTCATAGGCTAAGATACAGTGGGATTCGTTATACTGGAGAAAAGTGTGAGGAAGGGGAAGAGTGAGGAGAGGGAAGAGAGCGTGGAAAAATAAGCTAGTGAATGCTAGGATACCATGGCAAGTCTAGTGAGAGTAGAGGGTTTCTAGTCATATTGACTGAGAGACTGAACTATGATGCAGGTCATCAAAACCAGCCTGGGCCATGCACAGCCTTGGACCTATCTAAATGAAGTCTGCAACCTTACAAAGATCAGGAGGTGACATGGTGGAGATCACAAGGATAGGATGCGGGGGGATCATTTTTGTCCCTAAGTAATGATATCCTGTTCTGCTTTTTAAAAGTTTTTCAATCAATCAAGGATCTAATAGTTCCTAAAACAGGTAGCTAATTCTAACATGCATTTACCCTAATTCCAGCCACACACAAGCTTGGCTCGTAGTACCTCAGTCTCTTTATTTCTGTAACACTGTGGTGTGAGTGGTACTAATGCCTGCCTTTCTTTTAGATGAGGAAACTGAGACACAGAGAGGACAAGTGCCTCACTCAATGCACCAAGGTGGATAAGTGGAGATAGAAGTCAAACTCTGATTTGTTAGACCCCACTGTGAAGCTATTTAGCCATTTCACATCAGGAGAACAAGACCTCTTGAGTCCAGTGGGGAACGAGGAAGCTGCCTTCACTCTAGTGCTATAATTTCTTACTTCAGAGCAGCTCACAAGGGTATAATTTTTACAGCCATCTTGTTGACTCGCTAAGGCAACTCGGTTTGTTCATGAACATCGATGCTGCTGGGAGGTGATGCTTTGTAGTGCAGCTCTGACTGGGAAGCCATTAGTGATCAGAAAGTATGGACAGTCCTCAAGTCTGGTTCTGCTTCTGATCGGAGCTTAGTGGCCTTGACAAGGGTCTTAAGGCTCTCAGCCTCAGTTTTCTGATTTGCAAAGGGAAAATAGTTCTGTGACACCCAGCTTGCAGAGATGCCATGAGTTCACTATATACATTAAAACTACAATTGCACAAAATGATACAAATTATATGAAAATATATGTGTATGTAGTCATATATAATAAAAGGCTACAAACCATGCATCCTACTTGGCCCTTGGTAGACACCAGGGAGAGGATAAAATGTGGCTTTATTATTGTTACCACTTTTATTCTAAACTTAATGAGCCTTATGGGATGGACATTGGTCCTTGAAAAGTTTCTTTTACTAAAAGGACCCACTCAAAGAAAGTCCCTCACATATGTAGAGACAAAATGGAAGTCTTTTGAAGCTTACTACTTTCAAATATTAGTATTGAGCTTTTCATCTGGCTGACCAAATTAAAAACCCTCTAAACATTTGCAGTCACTGGATATAACCAAAAGCCCAGCAGGCTTCAAAATAGTGGACTTTATTGATGATTTTTAAAGCATGACACAGTGGAGAAATCACCATTATGGTGGCTTCTCTTTCTCAGGCTAAAGACCACCTGGCTCTGTGTCTCCATACTACACCTCCAGCTTCTATTTCAGGGCTCCATTCTGGTGATGGGAATGGGAAGCAGGTCAACAGGTTGGCAAGTGTGACAGGAATCAAGTTGTAAATAACTCTGTACATGCTAGAGACTGGCTGGGTGGCATTTGAAATAATAAGCGAGCCCTTCTGCACAGTCACTCCTTCTAACCTTTTGGAAAATTACACTGACCTGCATCTTAGCCAAGGGCATTTATCAAAGGAGAGCAAGTTGTACTTGTGGAATCCATGGTGAGCAGAGAGTTTCAGAAGAAGGCTTGATGTGTGGAAGGGTTTGGAGACCCTGGGGTGAGCCCACGTGGACTTGGAATTGCTTCCTGTTGAGAACTCACGGTTTGGGAAAGCTCTTGAGTGGAGAGAGACAACTCAGACATCTTCTCATCCGTGTTGTGTCCCACAACCTCTCGTTTATCTCCAACCCACCCCTGCAGTAATGATGGATTATGAGAAGGCGCATTTCGTTTTCACAAATAAAACTTCCTGTGGTTATTTTTAAAGTATGTTAACCAGCCATATGGATCTCTAATAGAAAACATGTCCCTTCCTGTCTCTGGGAACCAGTTGTGACCTTGGATATAATGAATCCACTTGGTATAAACCCCAGCTGGAGATGGTTTTGTGGGCCCACCAGTGTCATAATCTTCAAACATGTGACAACCCATTAGAAGATTACCACATTTACTTTGGGGGACAAATTTGCTATTTTTATTTTATTCTAAACAAAATGGAAAACATTGGGATGCACTACATATTCTATAAGCAATATAATGTAACCCAAGCATATAATGTCAGTATACAGGGCCACAGTGGTCGGAGTCTGTGGAAGGACCATCCCCTTTACCCTCTCTGGCCCTTTCACTGAAGAACTGATGTATCTTTTTAGGGAAGAAGTAAGCCTGGTGATGGGAATGGAAGACCACCTTGTTTAGGCCAAACATCTCTTTTTTATGTGTTGTAGTGGGGCTCAAAATCAAGGCTTTACACTTGCTAGGTTGATGCTCTACCACTTGGGCCATGCCCCCAAGACCTTTTGTGCTGTTGTTATTATTATTTTGCCAGTCTGGGGGCTTGAACTCAGAGTCTAGGCACTATCCCTGAGCTTTCTTGCTTAAGGTAATGTTCTACTACTTGAACCACAGCTCCACTTCTACAAAAGAGAAATGATAGCTAGGAGAGGCTAAGTGTCTGCAGACAGAGATTTAAATGATGTCAGGAGTCATTTCTCTCTATCTTTCTTCTTAGGCTCATGGCTGACAATTAGCATAAAGCTTTATGCAGAGAGCTGCCTCCCTGGGGTTGAAAAAGTGGATGCCAACAGAGCCCAGTTTCTTTTTTTCATTGTACATCTTCAAGCACTTGGAGAGGTTCTTCCAAATTTCTTTCTCCTGATTCTGAAACTTCTAGTGACAGAAACTCAGTAGCCTGGCCTACTTTGGGGACCACACTTGGTAGTTATCTAAGACCAGGACTGGGCGATGCAAGGCCATCTCGGCAAGACAGGGAATTGCCTGTGTGGAGATGGGCAAGGATTGAGCTTAGGTGATGGTGCTAGATGGAAATCAAAACACAGCTATTTGTGGGAAGAGCTGTTAGCTTTCATGGTGCCTTTCCTTCTCAAGAAGGCAGGAAAGTCCATGAGAACCCTGTTCATTCATCTCTCAAGTACTTTATCTATCTATTCTTTTAGCCATTATTTAACAACTACCTAGGAGGTACCTGACATGTTTTTTTTTAACCTGTAAATTGGAGGTTTCATAGATCCTATTTTGAGGGAGTGCACAAATACTAAATGAGGAAAATATTTAGAATGATGATCTTGTGGTAGTTAGTGCTCAACAAATACCACGTTCTGATGGCCTTTGATTGTGTGTGTGTGTGTGTGTGTGTGTGTGTGTGTATGTGTGTTTGAGATGGGGGAAGGGGAGGAGATTGGGGATTGCACTCAGGGCCTGGCCACTCATTGTCCGAGCTATTTTGTTCAAGGATAGTGCTCTACCATTTAAGCCACACATGTACTTCTGGCTTTTTGGTAGAGATAAGAATCTCATGGACTTTCCTGACTGGGCTGGCTTTGAACTGTGATCCTCAGATCTCAGCCTCCTGAGTAGGATTACAGGGGTGAACTACTGGTACATGCTGGCCTATGATTCTTGGAGGAAGAATCAGTCCTGATTGAGAGAAACCTTCTGCTTTGGGCTTATGCAGAGGACTTCGTTTCACTTCCTGGTGCAGCAGGACATGTTTCAAGACACGTGGAGAACCTGGCATCCAAGCTTATAGCATCTATCAAACAGAATGAATTTTTCTTGGCTGCTCTTTCACCTGGAGGGCAAAAGATAATGAAGCGATCCAACTTGAAATAAAAGTTGCTGCGAATGTCCCTTTCCTCTTGAAGGAACCTTTCAGCTGTGCATTCTGTACAGTTTCATCGGGGTTATTGATGAAATGCCTTGTGTCATTATATTCTGCATTCTACTTTGTGAAGGAAGAGAGAGAATGCTGTGCTCATGCCTAGGAAAACTGGACTCATCCAAATGGAGAGTATCTGTGGAAATGCCACCCGTGGGTAAGGCTGGGTTGTACAGTCAAGAAGTCTTCACACTTCCTAGGCAGGTGCTCTACCACTTGAGCCATGTTTCTAGTTATTTTTGCTGTGGTGATTTTTGGAGATAGGGTATTGCTGGCTTGGACAGAAATCCTCCAATTTATACTTTCCATTGTACCTGGGATGACAGAATACAGCAGTGCTTCCAGATGGGGATCTTGCAAACTTTTTACCATGCATGCCTCAAGCCATGATCCTTCCTACCTCAGCTTCCCAAGTAAGCATTGATCTTAAGGATATCAGATTCTGCACTAGTTGGTTAGAACCTAGCACTGCCATTGGGAATGAACTTGGCCAGACAGTACACAGTCTAGGACAGAATTTTTCAAACTTTAATGTGCCTATATGAATCATCACTGGTAATCTTGTTAAAAGGCAGATAGAGGTCCAGCTATTCTGGGATACAATCTGGGATGCTATCTTTCTAATAGGTACAAGATAGGTGATGATGATGATGATGATGAGTAGCAAGGATGAATCATTTCTGCCAGGTCTTCCAAGCTTGCGTACAGCGTGTTTAATGAGAGAGACATAGCTATCGTATTGACCACATTATTAAACTTGATTATTCCTTTATTTATTCATATAGTCAATAAATATTTATTGAGCATCCATGCTACTCCTGAATTGTTATAATGCACCAGTTCATTCTAAATCAGTGTTTCTCAGCCTTAGCACTATTGAGTTTGGGGACAGGAGAATTCTATGTCATATGGGACCAGCCTTTACATTGCAGGACACAATAGCATCTCTGTCCTCTGCATGCTAGATGCCAGTAGCACCCCTCTTTCCAAGCTATAGAAATCAAAGATGTTTCCAGAAGTTGTCTAGTTTTCCCTAGCTTCTGGCAGAGAACTTATTTTTGGTGAGTTGGGGCAGCTGAATCTATCACCATATACTGTGAACGCTTGTCCAATCTCTGTGCTGTGCCTATAAAGTGCTTTGATATGTAGGAGCTCTCTGAGCCATGTCAGAAAAACTGAGTTTCCCAGATGAAGGGGCCCAAATTTCATGGCAAAATTGAAACTAGAACTGAGGACTTCTGATAGGCCAGGCCCTAAGGTCTGCCCCACCATGGCCCTCTCTCCACGTTCTACTTGTCTTTGGCTTAGAGAAGTTGCTGGCCTCCTTTGGCTTACTGCTTTCTCTTTTGAGATGATAATGATAGCATTTAGAGATGTTGAAGTCTTCCGATAGTTAGGTGCCTCTCTAGAACTAGCCTGGTCCCATAGTTCACTGCCTAGTTTAACTCTTGGTCTCTTCTAGTTCACATGTGGAATGGACTGGCAGCACTCTTTCTGAACCTCATAGTGTTGTGAGGAGACAAAAGAGTGCCTGTAGCTCTTCCTACCCAGAGCACTCTTCAATATCTCCTTGGTATCACCTATTCTGGATTTTCTATTTAGACAAATCCAAGTCCCTTCTCTTTCCTTCCAGGATTTTGATGGATGAGCTCTCACTCAAAGATTCCTTTCTATTGGTAGATTCAACTTTTCTCCTCCCTCCCCAACACCTAACAAAAGAAGGTCTGAGGGAAGCCTTTCTGATGCTTTGATAAAGGAGGCAATCTGTATTTGGTCTCTATCTCTGATTCCAGTCATAATACTCCTAAAGCCCTTGTACTTTTTTGAGTGATGGGATAAGAGGATGTATTTTGTCATTGATGATGAGCTACTTTCAACTGCACCTGAGTTGATACTAATGAGGTGTCTTATGGGACATCAAGATGGTGATTGGTTGCCAGAGCAACTAACCATGTGATTAGATGTTGAGTTTTTCAGCCCCTCCTTGCCTTTTAGGGAGTGGGAGGGGCTGAAGAGCAGTCACCAATGGCCAGAGTTGTAGTCTATCATGCTGTAGTCAGTCATGCCTCATGCAGTGGAACCTCCAGAGCCCCCTTTTCCCCAAACCAGGGGGCCTCTGGCAATTACTGAGTTGGTGAACACAGGAAGATGTGTACCCCAACTCCAGGAAGACTCTAAGGCTCTTATGCTTAGGATCCTTCTGGAGCTTGACCTATTGGCCTCTTCATCTGACATCCACTTGTGCCTGTTGCAATAAATTGCAACTGTAAAATACTTTCCACCAGAGTTGTGAGCCACTCCAGAAAATTAATGGTCATGGGAGGAGATGAAGGTGGCACCCCCTGATTTAATAGAGATCCAGTCCTTGTGACCTGCACTTGAAATGGGAACAGTCTTATAGGACTGAGCCCTTAACTGTGGGGTCCAGTAGTAATTCCGGGCAGTGAGTATCAGCATCTGAGGGTGCCCTAGCTGGAGAGATGGATAATTGAGTGTAGATGTGTAAAAACAAAACACGGGCTTGACAACAGAAGTGCTGTGAGTAGAGATAGATCTTAGCTTCCTGTTCTTCCTCTGTGAATGGAAAGTGGTTAATGTATAGGTTACATCTGACCAGGAACCACCAGCAAGCTCCAGGGATGAAGCCTATGGCCACTAAAGCCTGAAGGTGAGGGATGGCTGGGAGGTTTAGTGAGACAAAGTGACACTAACTTCTCAGAATCCTATCACTGCCCTTTAGTAAGCCATGGGCCCACAGGCACAGCCCTGATCAATTGTATCCTCCCTCCACCTTTTCTTGGGGAGGACTGAGGGAGGGGACAAAGGTGGGCTACTTCCTTCCCACAGATAAGAGTGACATCCTGCCAGGTGCCAGTAGCTTATGCCTGTAATCCTAGCTACTCAGTAAGCTGAGACCTGAAGATCACAGTCTGAAGCCAGCCTGGGCAGGAAACTAAGCAAGACTCTTATCTCCAATAAACTACCCAAAAAATTCAGAAGTGGCACTGTGTCTCAAGTAGTAGTGCTGGCCTTGAGCAAAAGAAGTTCAGGGACAGTGCCCAGACCCTGAGTTCAAGCCCCAGGACCAGCCCCCCCACCAAAAAAAAGAGTGACATCTTCCCCTTCACCTTCAAGAGCAAGAAGATGTTGGGGTAGAAGAAGCATCTGCAGGCCCTCACACTCATCTTGCTTTTCAGGAATGAGGAGCCTGGCCTAATTTTTCTGTTACCCTAGTCAGTTCCAACCCTTTAGCATCTTGTTATGACTCATTCACTCAATCGCTTAATTGCTTCACCCGGGTGGCTGGTGGGGACTGCAATTGCTCCTCCTTGGATCCCCTCCGTTTCCAACCACTATCCCTTTCTGCCCCTCCAGTGGTGCCATATGCCAGAGCATGACTTGTGTGGGACCTGGGATGGCTTTGGAAGAAGGTTTAACTCACTGTCATCATCAAGGATGAAATGCAGTTGGGGTACAGACACAGAATTTCCATTGTCTTTGTTTTTAGTACCATTTCATTTTTTATTACACACTTCTGAGCATCTTGCTATTTTCACTTAGTAGTCTCCGTGCAATGCTGGCAGAGAGTTATAATGGTGTTCTAAGAGCCACAGGCAACTTTTGGAAGGTTTTGAACATGGGGGGTATGTTTTCTCGTTAAATTATTCCAGATCAAGTTTTAACAGCATCAGTAACAAAACTTCTCAAGACTTCAGCTTCCCAACCCTTGCTCATACCTACAGTTTCAGCCAGGAAACCATCCTAGATTTTCCACGTGCCAGTGCCCACCTTTCCTCAGTATTCTCACACTCAGTCTGCTGCCCCACCACAACACTCGAAGTGTCCTGGTCACTGCCTGTTCTCTTTGTACTTGCTTGCAGTTGCTATATCTGAAGAACTGACTTCCTTTCAACTCTTACTTCTTTGAAGTCTTATCCCTTTGAATTATTTTCCTTTTTTTATTCTCAGGGAAAAAATTCCTAATGGTTGTTTTTATGAGCATCAGCAACAGGGTGCATACTACCAGCAAATATACCCTAGAGTGTCCTCATAGTGAGCAAGTAAATACCAGATAATTGCAGACAGGGAAAACATCTATTTGGAGTACTATTTAATGATCATTAAATTAATACATTCAGGGGCTGGGGACTCATTTCCATAGGGGCAGTTATTTGGGGGCATTGGGCAGACAACCATTGACTTTTTCCTTGTTTCTTTTCTCTTTCTGTTGTTATCACCATTGTGGAAGTATTAAATCAGAGTATTTCCATTTTACCTTCTTAATGCCTTTCTGTAATTCTCCTAAGCTGCAATTACTGTTTTCTCATAATATACACCCCCTGCTTAGTTTAAAAATTTTTATACAATTATTGAAGTATAATTGAAATGCAATAAACTACATGATTTAACGTGTGGCATTTGATGAGCGTTCATTTGTCTGTACACCATTGAAGCCATTATTACCATTAAAACAGTGAATAGACCCGTCACCTTCCCAGAGTTCTTCTGTGCCCTTTTGTAATTTCTCTTCCCTGCCTCTTTCCTTTCCATTCCTGGAAAGATCTGACTTGATTTCTGTCATTGCAGATTAGTTTGCATTTCTAAAATTTTATACAGATGGGCTTGCACTTTTTTTTTGAGAGGTTGAAGTCTAGTTACTTTCCCTTAGCATTAGAGTGTTGAGCTTCATCCTCATGGTTGTATGTGGCAATAAATAATTTATTTCTCTTGCTAAGAAGTATTCCTTGCGTGGATGGGTGCATTTGTGGTGCAGTTTATTCACTACTAGTTTCAATGGAAAATTCATTTGTACATGGACTACAGTGGACGCCCCTCAATGGAGAGGACTCAAGGGTATGGAACCAGGTGATACATTCCCATCATGCAGGTGGATTGCTAGGGCTTGGGTACAGAGTGCAAGGCTCGAGAAGCAAGTCCAGCCTCCATTACAAAAGCCCCAGTTGTCATGTTGGCAATGGGGAGCCATTCAAGCACTTTGATGAATGGTATAAAGCTAATTCTGACAGTACAAATGAAAAGGATACTCTTTCGTTTAAGATGTAGGGCATGCCCTGTCTATCTTTCTCTCTATTGATTTATCTTCTTCTTTAGATTCCTTGGGGAGACTGAGAACCATTCTCTCTGTTTCAAACCTCACGTATATTTGGCTTTAAAAACCGAAGTGATGGTAACTGTGCTTGGGCTTTCCAGCGATTTTCTCTGGTCAGGGCTGTGCATATCCAGGAGTCAGTGCTGCAGAGATGGTGTGTCCTTGTGTAACAGTCTTTGGCTTGGGCTCCTATGTCACTTGCCAGAGCCCAGTAGGGTTATACTTTCCTGGCGTGTCCATCTGGCAAGATGCTGACAGAAACCACCTGCATAATAGAGGTAAAGTGAGAGGGCAGACCTTGACTTTCTCATCATCTATGTGTGTGCTGTGCTGACATTTAGCTGGGACATATTAGTGTGTGTGCATCCTTGTTAAAATCCGGAAAGACTTCTATGTTGGGTGGTAAAAGAATAACTTCTCTGTATACCCTTATTACTGTGGTCCCCTGGTCATGCACATAAAAGGGTCCTAGGATCCAGCTTTAATGCAAAATATCCTTCCTGGTTGGACTGTTATTCATATCACCAAGGATATTACAGTTATTGAATATTATAAATTTATATCATCTTCAAGAAACACCATTCAGTAATACAAGTAACAATGACACCAGTCTAATACAGCAGACAGCTTGAACCATATAAATATAGCAGGCTGTGCTGAGAGGTACTTCTTCTTTTAGGAATACCACACTAGAATTCCTTTCTAAATCAGCATATATAGCTCGCCAATAAACCATCAGTGTTTGGAGGAGACCCTGTCATGGGGAGTCACCCAACCAAATTGAAATGAACATTGAGCTGAGGTTTCTATTTTGTAGAAACTTGAGCAATTCAGTGTCAACTTCCAAGTCAACTTCTAAGTCAACTTCTAAGTCGGTGGCTGACTTTTCCAAATAGGGGCTATTTTCTTTTCTCCTTAGTAGCAGTTGGTTCAGAGCAACAGTCCTTTTTGTTGCTGTTAACTTCAATATAATTTTCATCATACTTGATTTTTAGACACTGAAATTGCCCATAATTGTGCCTGTCCCATCTCTATGGTAATATGGACAATTATAATGGATTATCCTTTGTTTTCCCAGTCATTTGTTGATGCCTTTTTTGTTGTAAGCATGTGAAAACATAAGGCAATTTCACCAATTACTGGTAATGCTATTCAGATATTTAATTTATTTTCTGCATGCATAATCAGCCATAAATACATTTTAGCTAATGGAGATGACAAGGGTGTAATATAATTTGAGCCCAAACAAATTCAAAATAACATTAAGAAGGAGATACAAAACCATGGGAAGGAAAGAAATAGAGAACATCTTTAGTGTTTTACATGTCAAGTCTTCTAAGTGGTACAGATCTTTTAGGTTAAAATGAAGTGGAGAAAGTGCCTATTATAGTACATGGTACATAGTTGGCACTCAATGAAGAGCCCTTTCCCCTTCCTTCCTTCCTTCCTTCCTTCCTTCCTTCCTTCCTTCCTTCCTTCCTTCCTTCCTTCCTTCCTTCCTTCCTTCCTTCCTTCCTTCCTTCCTTCCTTCCTTCCTTCCTTCCTTCCTTCCTTCTTTCCTCCCTCCCTCCCTCCCTCCCTCCCTCCCTTCCTTCCTTCCTTCGTCTCTGGGTTTGAACTCTGGGCCTGAGCATTGTCCTTCAGCTCAAGGCTAACGCTCTACCACAGCCACAGCGCCACTTCTGGTTTTCTGAGTGGTTTATTGGAGATAAGAGTCTCACAGACTTTTCCTGCCTGGGCTGGCTTTGAGCCGTGATCCTTAGATCTCAGCCTCCTGAGTAGCTAGGATTATAGGCGTGAGCCAAGGGTGCTGGGCCATTTTTATCTCTAAACACTTTTTTTGGGGGGGGAGGGGTCCAGTCGTGGGGCCTGAACTCTGGGCCTGGGCGCTGTCCCTCAACTCTTCAGCTCAAGGCTAACGTTCTATCACTTGAGCCACAGCGCCACTTCCGACTTTTTCTGCTTATGTGGTGCTGAGGAATCAAACCCAGGGCCTCATGCATGCAAGGCAAGTGCTCTACCACTGAGCCACCTTCCCAGACCCCTCTAAACACTTTATTAACTATTCATATATCCCCTCAAAGTTTATAATTTGAAACCTAATCTCCAATAAAATGGTATTTGGAGATGAGATCTTTGGGAGGTAATTAGCTCATAAAGTTGGAGTTTTGTGATAGTTAGCATTTCATCAGTATAACAAAATACCGAAGATATTTAAGTAATAAGAAGAAAAGGTTGGGTTGGGTTTACCATTTTGGAAATTCCAGCAATGATCAATAGGCCCTGTTGCCTTAGGCCTGTGCTGAGACAGCACATCATGGTGTCAGTGCATGACAGAATGAAATCACTCCAGAAGGAAGGAAAAGAGAATAAAGAGGCCAGAGACTCATAGTGCCCTGTAGGGTATTTCTCCCCATGATCTAAGTACCTCCTTATAGGCTCCACCTCCTGAAGACTTTGCGCCTCCACATAGCACCATCCTGGTGACTGAACCTAGAGGAGAATGAACCTTGGGGAGATATTTGAGATCCCAGCTCTCATGACCTTCATGCATGGGTTGTGAGAGATGTTTTTGCCTCAGCCTCAGGAGGATACAGTAAAAAAAAAAATCAGCTCTCTATAAACCAGGAAGAAAGCCCTTACCTGTCCCTGGATCTGCCAGTACCATGGACACCCCAGACTCCACAAGTCTAAGCATATGGCATTTTTATTTTTATTGCTGAAATTTGAGCAGAATAAGATGGTGGCCTTGATCTGTCTTTTCAAACTCTTTCCTCTGCCCTCTGGCCCAACAGCCAACCCTTAGAACACATAGAAGAGTTACCGTCCATTTAGAAAGCTTGGAATTAAAGAGTCAGGATTTGTATCAATAAGAAAAAAGATAAGTAAAAATTCCTTAACTTCCCCTTCCTATCTCTGATAAGTAACAGTGCCACACTGCAGCTCAGTTCTAGCTTCTCAGTGCCATCCTGGCACAGATGCCGCTTTTGGGATACCTTTGCATTTTGATTTCTTGAGTTTACTAAAATCTGGTAAGCTAGGAAATTTTCTGTTCTCTAAAAGGCTCCCAGCAGCTGTCCAAGATCTCCCCCATACCTTTCCTCTTTGAATATTGATTATGCCAGGGAGAAACACATTTAGTTGCTAATCTGCATTTACCACCTGCTAATCTCCATTTCTGTTAGAGAGACTGTGTAACTGGTCTGGTTCCTGGCTAGCTTCCAGCAGGGTGGCATGGGAGAGTAGGGGTAACCAGCCTCCAATCTGGATGCTCTCCTAGTTTTGTAATTCCAGGAAGGCCTGTGTTGGATTGTGTTAAATTGCTGTTGCCTTGCCCAGAGGGAAAGCATGTGAATGAATTATGATCATGCAGCTTCTCAGGATGGAACTTGCTACTCTGTGCTGGGTTCTTCCTGGCTCTCCAGACCATCTGGGGTTCCCTGTGGCACTCAGTGTAACTAAGTTTGGAGGTCCTTCATTGCCTCACACTAAGAGAAGAGAGTTGCATATATATCCAGGAGTGGAGAAAGATCTGGGCATTTGGGGCTGTGCTGAGGAAGTGTGGAATGGCTTGGCAGTTAAAGGAGGTTATAGAAAGTTTTGAAATGGGGCAGCATTTGTCCACCAGCTTACTTTCCAAGGCTGGTTTCTTTTGCTGGTTTGTTCTGTCTTCTAGGCACTCCAGCAGAAGGGCATTGTGATGCCTGTTTCAGTCTCTGGATATAGATTCATGTGTTGAAAGCCTGTTCAACAATTGCATGCCCAAGCAGTGTTAAATGAGAGTTCAGGACTGCAGAATATCACCCTAGATCATGTGTCACCCCTACATAAGTAAATTTTTTCCCTTTGACAGCCTTGTTCCAGAAAAGCATTTTATGTGTCGGCCTTATTTTCCCATATCCATGCATCTTTAGGAAACAGTTAGTTTGGGGCTTCCTTAGTTTGGGAGTGAGTGGCTGAGAGTTTGAGGGATGGAATACGAGATTCATCTGTGATCTCCATTTGGCCTGTGCCACTGGGACTGATACTAAATCTATGACCTATGGAGATAGACCTAAACTAAGGAGGTCCCAAGCAAGACTGTTCAATAGATTGCAGAGCATGGATGGATGTGTCTACTGCTCTCCTTCTAGACTGTGTGGCTCCATCATGGGATGTTTTCTAAACCATTCAGAATTTGAATGCTGGTCTGCTGTTGAGGTTGCTTAATAGTGTGGTTACATTCCGAATAATGCTTGGTTATCTGGCGTGGTCATTGTATGTAGGATTATATATAGATGGGAACTCTGCCACCTGTGTGATGCACTGTTGATCGATGTACCACTGTGTGACAACATACAGCTGGGGCTGGGGCTGTATAGTCACCAAATAATGGGCCTCCTTGGTTCTGATCCAGTACACATTAATTGTGATGGCTTCTTCTGTATTCTGCTTTGTTGCATAGCAGCCATTTTGAAACAATGAATTATAGATGTGCTGAATATAGAATTTATGAATATATGTTTTAGACATTGTACTCTTATGGAGTCAAAGATCCCAACTTTGGAAAATTCCATTAATCTGGTATATGTCCTGTGCTAGTTCTGCTTTCATGCTTCCAGATCTTCTCAAGATGGCAGCTGCATACCTCTAGCTCTACTACAGAGCTAGACGGCATCAGAATGATGTTTTATCCTGTCCATTCTCTTTTCTCCACTACTTAGCGATTCAAAGCTAGATTGTCTTGGGGTTTTTCTCCTAGCAATCCTAATGCCCCTACTTAGTCTTCCTTAGGTAAAAGTTCAAAGTACTCCTGGGTGCCAGTGGTTCACGCCTATAATCCCAGTTACTCAGGAGGCTGAGATCTCAGGATTGTGGTGTGAAACCAGCATGGGCAAGAAAGTCTGTGAGACTCTTATCTCTAAGTAAGCACCAGAAAACTGGAAGTAGTACTGTGGCCCAAAGTGGAAAAGTGTTAGTCTTGAGTGAAAAAGCTCAAGGATAGCACTCAGGCCCTGAGTTCAAGCCACATGAATGACCAATAAAAATAAAGCTCAAAGTACATCAGAGTTCTCTCACTTGGCTCTCCATTCTTCTGGACATCAGTATGATTGTATTGGAAAGGGGTGATCTCAGGGCCGGGGACCGTTCCTTGTCCCTGCACAAATCCCAAGCCTCAGGTAAGGCTTGTGAGGCAGCGCCTGGACAGGCAGAAACTCCCCCCGAGGGCAAGGCCTCCTGAAATTCTAATGTCTCTTGCCAAATTTCTGTGGCCATTACAAGTATTTAAGAAATTTGATATTTTTTTCATTTTCTCCTCCAGCACATTGTCATCAGGAGTTGGGAAAATGTCTTTCCTTCGTATAACAGTTCCCCTGTCTCTAACACTTGAGTTTAGTTGTTTGAAAGTGTGTATGTGTTTCTTTTTTTTAATTGTGGAAGTACTGTACAGAGGGATTGCAATTACATGAGCAAGGTCATGCATGAGTACATTTCTTATCAAGCATTGTTGCCTCCTCTTTTGTTTCCCCATACCATCCCTTCCTACCCCCCCCCCCAAAGTTGTAAAGTTCATTTTTCAACATAACGTCTTGTACATCTCATTGTTGCGATGGGCCCACCTGTATCCCTATTTGATGTTGGTTATAATTTGTGGAGGGGAAGGGGAAAAAACAAATTGTAAGTGTTTCTATAAGCACTTTGATATGACATAACTAACAACGGTTCTTCATGACCTTCTATGTTCAAAATAGAAGGGAAGCCACTGGCTTTCTTTTCTTTATTCTTTCTTTCTGCACTGAAATTTGCCATGAAACCAAAGGGCTCTTTGATGTATCACTGTGGCTCATGGGTTACAATAATGGTGTCAATTCCCCATCTATCCAATGTCACAACTTTGCAACATGACTTTATAGGCACTCTCATACATACATACATGGGGCCTGTTCCTGTGTTCTTCCTTTTGTTCAGCACAACCAACACAGAATGGGTGTTTTAACAGCTGAGAGTTTTCTCAGTGCTTTGGAGGCTGGGAGTCCATCATCAAGCCTCACATATCATGTGATTGGTTGGTTGGCTAATGACTCACTGAACCCTGTGATCTGTTAATAGATTTGTTTTCTCCTGAGAATCTTTCCTTGGCTTGCAGATTGGCTGCCTTCTCCTTGCCTCCTGTTGTCTTTACTTGCTTATGCTCCTTCTATCTCTTCTTCTCATAAAGAGTTGAATTCTTTTGGATTAGGGTCCACTCATATGCTTTTTTTATCTTAATTATCTGTTTAAAGGCCCATCTCCAAGTACAGTCACATGGACGGCTACAGCTTCATATGAGTTCATATGGTGTTAGCACCAGTACGTTACTTAGGTCACTGGAGTGTAGTGAAATGACCATGCACTTTTTGAACCCAGACCTCAATAGGTCTTTTCTTTCTACATTCTCTATTGGAACTTTGCCCAGCCAGCATGAAGTAGCCTGATGAATGTAGAGAATCACAGGGTTTGGTGAGACTTTGGCCAACCAAACAATCACAAGACATGCAAGGCTTTGCTCCAGACAACACCCAACTAGTCACAAGACCAGTAAGACTATTTTACTTACCTATAGATGCATGAACAATAACAAAATCTAATTGCTTTAAGTCATTGAGGATTAAAGGGCTTTGTTATCTAGTATTAGTTACTGATATGGCTGATGACAACTGATAGCAAATTTAAAATTTTCCTTTTGCATAAGAAGGTTGTGTTCATAATTTGTTTGGAGGAGGTTGGTATTATGGCAATTTTTCAGAGGTGCCCAGTCATTTACTTATGTCAGGGAATGCGGGGCATCCAGTCATCTGCATGCAGTAGAAAGAACACTGAATGACTCCCCGCCTCCCAGTAACTTGCATTAGAGCTCACTTTGGGAGAAGCTGTTTTTATTTGGAAAAGTACAGTAGAGATCATTATATCTCTGATATAATTAGAACTGGTAGTTGGCTGGTTAATCTTGCAGAAGAATTAGAGCTGTCTGGTAGCCACGAGCTTCCTGCCTTGTGTGGAGAGCAATCAATCTGCTTTGCAGAGGAAATGGAGGGTGGTGGTGGTTTTGATGGGGGAGATCTGGTATTGGCGGTTGGAACAACACTTCCATAGCTTGTGGTCCTCTATATAGGCAAAGGCAAGGACCTACATGCATCTTCTGAGAAGAGGAAGATATCACTGTTGCACAGAAAACAGAGTTCAAATCTTAGATATGGAAATAATGCCCTTACTTGTTTATTCATGCAGAGTACTGCACCTCTGTAAACAAGTTTTTTGACCCATACTTGGGAGTTTGATGAAATTAAGAACGTCATGTTCACCATTATCTCCCAATTTCATCAGTGCCTGGCAGAAATTAGGTACCACCTACTGGCAAATTGATAAAGGGAGCTTGTACCATTTGCTTAAAAAAAATGAACCTCTTTCAATCTGGCAGCCATTTCTTTTAGGAAGAAAACTACTGTTATTTAGGAAAACAAGTTAGTGTAATCCAGTTGGGTTTGAAAAGGGATGGTGGAGTTTCAGTCAGGAAGGGAAGAAGAAATCAGAGACTAGGCAAAAAGGTGGGCAGACAGGAATAGCAGTAATTGGAGAGTTCTTACTTTCCTGGAGAAGGAAGAAAAATGATGAAGAGGAGAAATAGGGAGATGGGGCTTGAGCCCTTTGGTCTCAGAAATTTCATTGACAGAGAGAATGGCTTGATGGCGTTTATAAGACCACAAGGACTCCAGTATTAGTTGTTTAGCTGTGCTATTGTGTGAAAATCTTTGGCCGTGTCCCAAACTTTCAGTAAAAGCGGATGGCTTTTACACACAGGGTGTCAGTGCAAAAACTTACGCTGAATGAGTAAGTGAGCTCCAAACTCAGTGGTCTCCCATAACTAGTGAGACTCTGGGCTGGCAACAGTCCAGTGATGTGACAGCCTTTTCTTGAGATCTCAAGATTCTCCAGAGATGAAAATGGATGCTGAGCTTCTCCACAGCCATATGGTGTAGGTCTTTGCTAATTTCATCGGAATTTCAAGGGAGCAGGTGAGGTAGGGAAGCTGATGTCAGGGTGGTGTGAGTATCGTTTTAGACATCAACAAGGCAGACTTCTCAGGGGACCAAGAAGTGGATGGATGCATGATGCTGGAATGAGCAGACCTTCTGGGTAAGGATGCTTCAGTGCTTCTCACCACAAGCTCAGTAAGGGACGCAGGGACACCTTGCAGATGTTTTCTGCATTTATTTAACACTCAAAATCCACTTTGTGTCTTCAAGAATGTTTAAAAGAATGATGTATCTTTTTCTTCTTGGAAACAGCGATTGTAGCACTCTTCACTGATGAAGCTTGTGCAAACATGATTCTCTTTATCTCTTTCATATTGTGACTTGGGGTAATAGGAATTTCCACTTAACCATTTCTCAGCAAAGTTCTGCCAGCCTCCTATGATTATGATGTTTTTTATGTTAGAAAATTTCCCCTTTGCCCCTTGAGGGTCTCTCAACCTTCTCTCTGTGTGCATCTTGGAGCACACAGTAATCCAATCACTTAGTCACCGTGCAGAGGTCAGGGAGAGCGAGAGCTGAAAGTCAACCCCTTTGGTCCTTTTTTGCTAAGGAGGTTTGGTCCTCAAAGAACCTCCTTGTCAGGGACTGGGGGGGGGGGGTGGTCATTGCATCCGGACAGGAGTCAGTGACTTCCACATCTGTCCTGTTCTTGACATGTGTTTCTTAGAGTAGGTGACCACTCATGGCTGCTTAAGGAAGGTGGGGCATCTTTATGACTGCCAGACCCCTACCTCTACCCACACCCTTGGTTGCTGGGGCTGCACTTTTGAGATGGAGTCTTGGGTAGCTGGAAGGAAATTGTAAGCAGTCCTGATTATGGGAAGGTGATATGGCATTTAAATTTCTAGAGTTCATCAACACCAGGCTTCAGATTCAGACTTTAATTGGTTTTGGCTGCAACCTAGACATTGGGAGGAAAATCTGATCCTAATTTGTGTGTAATGTTTCTTTGTACAGTATGACTTCATCATATATGTATTTATGTGTTATACTGCTGAGTAATTGGATAGGTTCCAGTTAGGGGCTATCATGAAAAATGCAGCTATCATGAAAAAAGCCTGATACCAGAGGCTTACTCCTATAATTCTAGCTATTCTGGAGGCTGAGATCTGGAGAGTCATGGTTTGAAGCCAGCTCAAGCAGAAAGTCCACAAGACTCAATTTCTAAAATAACCATGAAAAAAGCTGAGCAGAGGTCAGTGGCAGAGGTCTGGCCACAGTATGTATAAGTTGAGCGAGCAAGCAAGCCAAACAAATGTGAGATTCCAAGTTCAAATTCTGGTACTGGCCAAAAAAGCAACTGTGTTCTTAACAGACCTTTTATATAGGCAAGTGCACATATCTGTTGTTAATATGACTTCATTGGCTTTGATACATTCATTTCACTATGATTTTACTTTTAACTTTCTGTTTTTGTATTAAAGTTCTGTAAGTCTCACACGCATCTTACATTGTTATTTTTATCCAGGCTAAAAATATATTTAATTGGATCATTTAGTCCATTGACATTTAGTGTTAAAATGTATCTTCTAGCTTTTGTTTATGCTTTCTTACTTTCAGGATAATCAATTACATTTTGTTATTCTACTTAACATTTTTTTTAAAGCTAATTAGTATATGTTCCCTTATTTTCTTTTTGGTAGAAATTACAATGTGTATCATTAACTTATTAAAGTCTGCTCTGTGTAACCACTTTTCCTGTTTCTCAGACTAAGCTGAACTCTTAGAATGGTTTTCTTCTATTTAAACTCTCCTACTGCTTATACCATTATATGCTTTACTCTTAAAAACACTAGAGGACAATTACCAATACTACAGCACTCAGCATTCACTTACATTTGCATGTGCATTTGTCCTCCCTGCCTCCTTTCCCTGCTTCTTCCTTCTCTCTTTTCTTCTCCTCCCTCCCTGTTTTAAGCAGGCCTATACTTCCAGGTTGTAACCCTTGGTTACAACCACTGGAAACTTCAACTGGAAGCCTGCGTTCCTTCCCTCTAACCAGACCTATTTTCTTTTACATTCTTGGAGCCCCAAGTTATATTTCTGCAGCCTGTTTTGGCTTTCTAGTATTCTCTCTCTCTCTCTGTATGTCCAAGCATGCATGGGTTTATGCATGTGCATCTATATGTGTGTTTCTATTTGTGACTATATATGTATGCATCTGTTCCTGTGTATAAATGTATGCTCATATGTATGGGTCAATGTCTTTCTGTGTATACGCATGTATTTGTATGCTGGGGTGTATGTATATATGGATTTGTTTTAGGTATATGTTTGCGTGCATGTATATGTAAATGTTTATGCATGCTTGTGTATGTATGTATATGGGGGACGGTGTAGATACATGTGTGCACATGTGTTTATATATGAGCTTTCATGTATGTAAGGGTGTATGCGTCTATATGTGTATGTGTTAGGGCCATGTGTACATATGTGTATGTATATGCATGTATGCATTTGTGTGTAGGGAGCTCTGTACATCCATACGTATGTGCATGTATTAGTGTGTCTTGGCATGTGTGTTTGTATGCATAGGTACATTTATGTGTATACACACATGCATGTATGGGTGTGAGGTTGTGTGTGCATACATATGTATACATATGCTTGTATGTGTGGGCTGTGTGTGTCTATGTATGTGTATGTGTGCAGTGTGTATACACCTGTGTAATGTGTGTGCATGCATAGGTGCATATGGAGGGACTGTGTGTGTGTGTGTATGTGTATGCACATGTGCACGAGAGCAAGCCTTGAAATGCTGGGAAAGGAAACAGTGCATAGGAAATCGGTAGAAGTTTTCTGTTTTCTTGGAGCGAGACAAGGTCTTGACCTTCAGGTTTTGGAGTCCTGGTCCTGAGCCTCATTGTTTCCCCTGCAGCTTGGTCAGGAGCAGCAGGCTCCGGGGGGGGGGGGGCAGCGGGAATGGCAGTGCCTCAAGGAGAAGCACTTCTGCCTAGTCAGGGCTCACTCACTACTCTTCTCATCTTTCTAAGACCTCACCGAATCAACCTCTGCATCTTGGTTGTGGATCCATTTGAGTTTCTCTTTCAAAAACATACACAGTTTGCAGAGTTAGTATTAGAAGGAGATTTGATACAATATAAGCCACTGCTCTAGTTAAAAGTGGAAGCCATTCTATACTCTTTTGTCTAAAAGAGTATACAAGGGCTGGGAAGGTGGCTCAGTGGTAGAGTACTTGCCTTGCATATATGAGGCCCTGGGTTCAATTCCTCAGCACCACATAAGCAGTAAAAGCAGGAAGTGGTGCTATGGCTCAAGTGGTAGAGCACTATCCTTGAGCTGAGGGACAGCACCCAGGCCCAGAGTTCAGGCCCCACGATCGACCAAAAAAAAAATAAATCAGAGTATACAAGAATGTGTGTGTGGTATGTGTGTGTGTATTATACCTCACAAGTTTTCACTTTATCCCTATATACTTGAAAAGCAAAACTATATGGAACATGCATCTCTCCTCCCCTCTCCTCTCAGTGCAGTTGTGAACTTGAAATTCCAGAGTTTAGAATAAAGTAACTTGGGAGATACTGTCATCTAATGGGAAAGAATACTAAAATCAGGACATATTTGGGCTGGTTCTCCAGGATCATCTGCCCAATGGGGACCTAGGTCTTAGATTACTGGCTACCTGGTTTCAGGATCTATTCAATGATGGTGATGTGCTGATCTCACTCCACTGGCATGGATATCAGATGCCCAGGCCTGGAACAATCCTAGATGTGGGCAAGATAACCATATCAAGCTTATGCCCACTCTTCTGGTAGGCATAAAATGACCATTATGAGAACCCTGATTCTTGGGGTGGGAAGACTTTCATTCCATCAGAGTTATGACCACTGAGGAACTGGTGATATTTTGTTTCCTATGGGCCTTCATTGCCTCATCTATAAAATCACAACTAGAGTATCTGCCTCAAATGCCTGTCATGATTTTCCAAATGAAGCAGAGCACAGAAGAGTGTTTTGTAAATTTCAGATTACAATGTAGATGTAGGATGTCATCATGACTATCCCGTCTTCATGCCTCAGAGAGAGTAAGGCTGATCGTGGTTCAGAAAGGTCTTGTGGGGGTTTCTTGGCAACGTGTATGGTTTCACGGGAAATGGAACTGGAATTTAAGGAAATGTGACAAAACTCTCGATGTTCAGATTTCGCATTACATTAGAATCCTCATTTTGATGTTGAGGAAATCTCAGGGTTCCTGTAATGGATGTAACATTTTCCCATGATTTGTTCTCTCACCTCAGAGAACATTGGCAGTGATAGCTTCAGCTTGTGGGAAATGAGATTGGGGATTTAGACAGACTCCGATAAAGCTATGTTGGAAATCTCAGCAGCACAGCATTTGGGTTTTATTGTGGACCAGGCCTTGCTCTGAAAACATTGTAAACTTCTTGAATCCCCAGGGTTCTTTGAAAAAAATATCTGGTCCTTGTTTTACAGATGAGGAAACAGGCATCTTGAGGTTGAATTCCCAAATGCTCATGAGTAGATGATAGTAGGGCTAGACTTTAAAAGCATGTGGACAGATTCAGAATGTATGCTCAGAGAAACAGGATAACCTGAGCTTAACTAAACATAAACCTAAGCCAGAAAATATTAAAAGGCTTACTGAAATCAAAGATTAGGAAGTAGATGTACCTTATGAAGAGTTGGGAACTGGAAGCACAGTAGGACACCATGTTTGACTCTCAGTCATAGCTTTCTTCCTTCTCACCCTCTCTTCTCCCCTCCCTTCATTAGATGCATCGTGATTTAGCTCTCTCCACCCCCAACATGTCTAAACCTAGTCCCATTGGTTATTTGAACATTTGTAAGTTCTTTCATTCGGTTGATGTGTGTGTGTGTGTATGTGTGTGTGTGTGTGTGTGAGAGAGAGAGAGAGAGAGAGAGAGAACACAAACTATGGGCTTGATAAGGGAGAAAATTCAGCATAAAAAAATAAGACAAAATCTTTGACCCGGAAATTGAAGTCAGGTCTCTCCTTGGGCTTCTTCCTAGACAGTTCTTGGCTTTGTCGGCATGGCTTCCAGAGTTCAGGGCAGATCTCCTTTGCTTCACTTAGCTCCTGAGCTTATGATAAAGAACAATTGCCCCCAATCTGGTTGGAATCAGATTTGTTTTTGAGTGTGATGATGTAACTTATAGCCTCCTACTAGGAAGGAAATTAAGATTTGTGATAAGATGCTTATTAATTTTATATTAAGCTTTAAGGAATTTCTGAATTCAGACCCCTAACACCCTTGGTAACGTACCACTCACAGCTCTGAGCAACGTTGCCTGTCACTATTCAATGAGCCCTGAAACACGTGGTGGCCCGGTAAGTTCCTTTCACCACCTGTCACCCCTGCCTTTCAGGAAGAGGTTGACTTCCACACAACCCGAATGCTTGCAGATCTGCCACATTTCTTTGTCCTATGCCAGAGAAGAGTTAAAGTGAAAGTTGATGCTGGCATCCAGCTTTTTCCAGGCTGGGCTCTCTTGGAGACTGAGTCCTACCCTCTAAACCCACACTGGATTTGTTGTATCTCCTCTCTTCATGAGCTCAGTGCTCTACACTCAGCCTGGTCTCTGGTTACAAAGCACTTTGGGATGGAATGCCAGGATGTTGAGGTGGCAAATAAATTGAAGTTCCTTTGTCACAGGCGAGGGGTGGGAGTGGTGAAGTAGACATCCAGTGGGGTCCATTCTTCATCGGCACAACACCGTGTTGTATATAGCCAGCCTGTGTTTTTCCACCTGAATTTATTAAGAGTCTAGAGTCACTGAAGGTGATTAACATAAATCTTCAACCTCTGTTCCTGCATGGGGTGACCTCATGAGTTGCACAGAAACTTGTTTTTCTGCAATACATACTCATATTTCTTTTTAAAATAAGTTTTTATGTGAAAATACTGTACAGAGGGGTTACAGTTACATGAGCAAGGTAATGAGTACATTTCTCATCAAGCATTGTTGCCTCCTTCTTTATTTTTCTCCTACCATCCCTTCCCTCCCATCTCCACAACTACTCTCCCCCCGACTCCACCTAAATTGTAAAGTTTTTCAACATAGTGTTTTGTGCATCTCATTGTTACAATGGGTCAACCTGTATTCCTATTTAAACATTTTGTTTTTTCCCTTCCCCTCCCCAAATTAGACCAACATCAAATACAGTGAAAACAGAGGTTATACCATGGGGGAGGAACATACAAAGCAACAAAAAAGTCACATGGTATCTTATAATACATTAGAAACAATACATTAGAAACAATAGCAAGAAAGAAAAACACCAAGGATGGTAAGGGGAAACAAAGGAGGAAGCAACAATGCTTGATAAGAAATGTACTCATTACCTTGCTCATGTAATTGTAACCCCTCTGTAAGGTATTTTCACAATAAAAAAAAAGAGAAAAAAAACACTTGTGTCCCTATCTTGGGGTTAATTTCACTTAACTTCATCTTATCTGGTCATATGTACATAACTTTTTAATCTGGACCCACTTGGGAATCAGGTTTTTACTTTGTTTTGTTGTTGATTTTCTTTTAGGGCTTGTGTTAGAATGTAGGGTTGTAGTTATGGGAGACAAGCATTCCACCAATGAGATTCGCCCTGACTTACTTTTCTTATCTGTAAAATGAACAGAATAATAAACCTATTGGAGAAGATTGTTTGTTGAAATTAGATGGAGAATAGAAATGCTTTGAATAACTGTTGGCACCCTCTAGATATTTGAGGATGGGTAGCTATTTTCTTGTACCACCATTATGTTTCATAAATCCAGAGACCAGCTAGCTCCTTATAGGACTTTCAGAGATGGGACGAGGACTAATATTTATTGAGCTGCACTGAGTCCCTTACACATATGGTCCTTTCAAGTTCAACTCCTCTTTCGAGAAAGGCCAGGGGAATCCACTGCGAGTCAGAGCCTACCATGGGGCAAGATGAAGTGAGAAGTAGACGATGTTACATTGCACATATTACAAGTCCACAATTTTGCCTCTTTATGTTGCCACCCCTCGGAATGTGGTTCTTGGTACTTTCAGTTGGCCCCAGGCCTCCAGGTCCACATGGGGCCTTGGGGCCTCCCTACTCTCCCCTTCTAGGAACGGAAACCTTTAAACAAGTTAGACACACTTTTTGTGCTTGTGGTGCTGGGGTTTGAACTCAGGGTTTTATACTTTCTGGGTAGGTACTTTACCACTTGAGCCATGTCTCCAGTCATTTCTGCTGTAGGCATTGGTTAAAATAAAGTCTCACATTTATGTGACCAGGCTGGCATGGACTGTAATTCCCCTATTTACATATCTCCATGTAACTAGCTCAGGCCTGTACCACTGGGCTCAGGTTTTTATTGGTTGAGACAGGAGATATCTTAAGAAGTGCCACGCCTACTCCGGTGGAGTCTGCTTAGCATGGAACACCTGCTTTTAGGCCTGAGAATGGGGCTTCACAGAAGCCTCATTCTCTGAGGTAGACTTTGGTGAAGTCCCATTCTCAGAGATAGGCTGTCCTCCGTTGTCCCGACAGAGCCGGTCCGCGGCAAAGAAGTTTTTAGTTATTCTCTACCTGTATCTTACTGATCTTCAGCCTCAGAGCAGCTAGAATTACAAGCATGAGCTACCATGCCTGGCTTAGATTAAACACATTTCATTTTAAGAGCATCATATAAGCTTGCATTTGTTTTTCTAGCATCATTACACTGATTCAAATATTAATATCAATATAATCAGATTTCAGTGTTTATTACCTTGATGCTCCTTATTTGTTGTCCTAAACGAAGCTCAGAGAAAACAGATGTGAAACAATTTTTGGAAAATTCCTCAGTGCCAAAGATTTTATTTTCTGAAGTGAAAATTTCCTCCTAGTAGGGTATTAAAATTTTTTTTATTGTGAAAATACCATACAGAGGGGTTAGAATTACATGGGCAAGGTAATGAGTACCTTTCTTATCAAATATTGTTGCCTCCTCCTTTGTTTCCCCTTCCCATCCCTTCCCATCTTCCCTAGTAGGGTATTAAAGACTAGTATTCTGTATCTACTCACGTACCTGCCAGTTTCTTATCCCGTAGATTTGCAAGTATTTATGGCTTTTCTTCCTATATACTTTCCCTTCTTTTCTAAGTACTTTTGAATCTGTATTTCTTCTTTCCTTGTCGAATTCATCTTTTATACTGACATCAGGATTACCTTGCTAAACTTTGGCAAACCCATTGCCAAAGCCATCCTTCCAGGCTAGATCCAACCCTAACATGGTACATTTGCCTACTGGCTTGTTGCAGCATTAAAAATGTGTTCTAGGTAAGGAGGTCCAAAGGCCAGTGACTTCTCTAGAAACTTCTTGTGCTTGCCCATGTCCTATATCATGAAGTACTTATCATTTTTTTTAACTAAACATCTAATTGCAAGCTTTGCATGTCTTCTCTCACCAGCATGGAAACCCTACAAAGATAGATACTGTGTTTGTTTTACTCTCTACTAGGTATATTTTGGACCCTTCAGGCAGAATAGGTCCTGGATAAACGTTTGTTGAATATATAAATATATAAAAGGTACAGAATGAATTTTTCTCCTCTAAACGAAGCGGTGATCTATTGATAAGCTTTTTTGTCTTGAATGAAAGACTTACACATAAGCAGACATAATCCCATTACTTGCTTATATTTTGAAGAAAATCCTACTCAAATATGCCATGCAGCTTTGTCACTAAATGTGCTCATCCTCATCCAGACCTAAAAGTAACTCACATGCAGTGACCTCTCTAGCCCAATCCCTGCTGCAGGTTAACTTTCCCCTGTGCAATTATTTTTCTTTAATATGTGCATGATTTTCCTCTAATAAATGGCTTTAATAACGGCCATCTCCAGAAGAAAAAACAGAGACAAGTAATTTTTCCTTGGCTAGAGTAATGGCACAGGTGAAAGCCATGATCAGAAGAGTCAGAGATAGGGTTAACATTGACATTTCTTCCCAGAATTCGCCTTTGCCAAATCCTTTCTTGTTTTTAGGTGATACAACTTATTTTTTTTCTTGCATCCCATTTTTGAGCTCCCTAGTAGTAGCCTTAGCCTCCCATAATACACCGGCATGAAGAATTCATCCTTCCCTCCTCCTGGCCTCTTACCTCCTTCACGGTCCTTACACCTCGCTGCTCTACCAAGAGCAGATTCATCAACGACAGTAAGTAGGTACTAATGTCCACATCACTCACTCCACTGTGATGGTTGAGAGATGCCTTTGGCTTGGGAGCCATCACTCTAGGTGGGTGCTTTGTGGAATCTGCTCTTTGTCATTTCTGTCCAAATTTCGCAAGACAGGCTTTCTTTCAGTAGATCTGGTGGTTCAAAACAAAGACAGATGTGGGAGTGCAATGGTGGCTTCCCTTGACTCTCATAAAACTTAGGAATAAGTAAAGAGAGGCAGAGGGGGGAAAATGGCAACCCATATTTATTTATTTATTTAAATCAAATACAAAAGACAGCTGCTTGCTTTCAGAGCTAAACTTCTGATGCTTCAAGGGCTGTGATGTCATGGTATGCTGAGTCTCCATTCTTGCACGATGGGCACTGGGGTGGATGAGGGTGAGTTTTGTTTTGCAGGCTGGCTCATTTCTAGCAAGGTTGCTCTTCTTGGCCGCCTGGGTTTGAGAATGGACTGTGAAGCTCTCTTCTAGGAGGGGAGCAGTGATATTGGATGTCACTGTTCCCACAGAGGACTGAAAGAAACTAAGAGAATGTATTTTATGGCATTATCTCTTGTTGCCCTCAAAACAGTTCCACAGGGTAGGTTTTATTATTGCATCTGCAGAAGAGGAGTCTGAAGTTCAGTGTAGTCTGGTAATTTTTCCATGGACATCTTCCTCTGAACAGTATTGAAACAAATTTTTAATTCATGTTTGAGGAATTCCAAATTCAAGCTGTTAAAAACTACTGCATGCCTTTACCTAGGAAAGACTTATAAAGGTGCCAAGTAATAAATCAACCCCATTTAGTCAGGGGAGGACTATGCTCTGACCTGCTTAATCCCCTCTCTCTAAACAAATCTACAGCTGGGAGATAAAAGAGCAGTCTTCCCTGGAGAAATTTCTTGTTCCCTTTCAGTGAAGAGAACCGTGCTAGAGGGATGATTTTTTTTTAATGCCAGTATTGAAAAGCTCTGAAGTTGCCTGTGAATGCTAACTCCTAAATGGAGGGTTTCTTTCTCTCTCTGGAATTCAAGGTTGGAGTTCAGGAGCTGTAGGAAGGAAGAAAACTAAACAGCCTCCTCTGTGGATGGTATTTAAGGGCAGGTTTTTTTCTTCCTTAATACTGCTGGATATTATGCAGAAGTCCCTCTAAAAGAGCCTCCTGGTAAACATAAGCTGTCTCTTTCCATCTAAGAGATCAGCTTAAACATACTGTGGAGATGAGTCTGTATGGCCGCAGACCCTGTGATAGCAAAGTTACTATTAGCAAAACCCGTGGGGAGAGAAGGAAGCCGGGGCTGGTACATATATTAAATTAGCCATTTGGGGGCTGAATGTGAAATGATGCAAACTACATTCCCAAGTGCAGTGCTGAATAATTCAGCCATGTGTGTCTCTAATGAAACCCAGTTTCCTTGATTTGGTCTTCTATCACAGAAGGGAAAAGTAAAACATGATCACATAAAGTGTTCACTATACCTTGATCACTAGACTATGTATTTAAAACCTTTAGGAGCTGCAAAGAGAAAACACTGGTGGTCTCTTAATGGTAGCAATAAATGTCTTACACATGGTCAAAAGGAGCATCAGAGCAGTGGACAGATAAACCACCCACCGTTAATTGACTAATGCATAGAGAGAAGTTATTAGACCACACACTTTGAATAGTCAGCTGGGTAACCTTCTAGTATAATGTGATCCTAAGTTGAAGTGATGGATTCAGACTCAAACTCCTCTCTCCATTTCTCTTTTCTCTGCTTTCCTCTGTGTTGATTGTAAGTCCAGCAAAAGGTGAAAAAAGCATGTGACTTCATGGTAAGCTTTTGAAGTCCTGAGATTCCAACTTTTTGGTGCCATGATGCAGGAACCTAGTCCTGAACCAGTTGTGTTGGCCAGATGGATGGGCCAGGCTTGTACCACACACCCTTCTAAGGGCTGAGACTACAAGAGAAAGAAATATCTAGTTACAGTTTCTAGAAGAGAGTGAATGGATGCTAGGTGATGAATATCGACAAAGCCAACATTCAAAACAAAAGGTTCACTAGTTCATCAGGGCAAGACAGAGCAATACTAACAAATGCTGCTAGTTTAGATTTGAAGAGCTCACCTTCCTTCAGGAGTTTTGGTATATGTAAATGGGAAATCCTGAGGAATTCATGTACAAAAACCTATTAAAATTAGTGAGTTCTCCACAGTTGCAGAATATAAGAACAATATATAAAAATCAGTTGTGTTTCTATCCACTAGCAGTTAACAATCCAAAAGAAAGTTAAAAAATCCATTTACAAAATCAACGATAGTGAAAGATTTGGGGCTGGGAAGATGGCTCAGTGGTAGAGTGCTTGCCTTGCATGCCTGAGGCCCTGGGTTCGATTCCTCAGCACCACATAAGCAAAAAGAAAAAAGCCGGAAGTGGCATTGTGGCTCAGGTGGCAGAGCGCTAGCCTTGAGCTGAAGAGCTGAGGGACAGCGCTCAGGCCCAGAGTTCAGGCCCCACGACCGGACCCCAAAACAAAAAAAATAGTGAAAGATTTATAAATAAACTTAACAAAGGATTACGTGAGATTTTTACACACTGAAATGAAAGAGCTCTACATACACAGAAATGTGTATTCTGTACATAGTTTGGGGGGGACAAAATTTTTAAGATGATCGCATTCTACAAATTGATCTAGGTATTTAGTTCAGTCCTCAACAGAATCTTGAATGCTTTTTTTATGGTTTCCAATGATCCTAAAACTCAGAAATGCAAAGGACTCAGAATATGCCTCTTGAAAAAAAGAAGAGGTTTGAAAGAATCAGCTTCCATATTTCAAAATCAGCCACAAAGCTATGGTAATCTAGAAGACAGGATGTTAATGGTATAAGTATAGATGTATAGGTCAATGGAAAAAATTTAAAGCCCAGAAATTAACCTTTACATTTACTTCAAAGGTACCAAGGTAATTCAGTGCAGTAAAGAATATCGTTTTCACATATGAAGCTGGGAGAATGATATCCACCAGGAATAAAAGGAAGTTATAACTACCTAACATCCCATGCAAAAAATACCTCAGACATAGATAGAAGATAAAACTAAATGAAGAGTTAATTACAAAAACCCTTCAAAGAAAGCATAGCCCTAAATCTTTGTGATTGTGATTAGATAGTATGCGTGCAAGGAATGCACAAAGAGAATCTATAAATTTGACATCATAAGAAACCAGAAATTTCTGTGCTGCAGAGTATACTCTCAAGAAAACAAGTAGACAAATAACAAATTGGAAGGATATATTTCTAAATAATATATCTGGTAAGGTGGCCTATATGTAAAATGCATATAGAGAGCTTATGACTCAACCAAAAAAAAGACAACCTGATTTAAAAGTTGGCAAATAATTTGAATAGACATTTCTCCAAGGAGGTTAAATGGCCAATAATCATGGTAAAGAATTCTCGCTGTCATTAGTCATTAGGAAAATGCAGATTTTTAACCACAGTGAGCCGTGATCTCATAGCTGTGATGATGAGAATGTAATGATAATAGCAAGGTTTAGAGAGCATGAGGGAAACAGGCTTCCTCAGGCATTGCTGGTGAGAAGTCTGAAGATGGTGTGACCACTGTGGAAATTGTTTTGGCTGCTCATAAAAGGTAAGCATAGATTCACCCTCAAACCTGAAACTCTGTAAGTTCATGCCTACAAAAATGTGAGAAGCATATGTCCCCACAAACCAAAACCTTGTACATGGTGTATTATTCATGATAGCACTAGAGATCAAACTAACTCAGACATTCCTATGTTCATTGAATAAACAAAACCTGGCATATCTGTAAGCTGGGATAGTCTTCAGCCATGGGAGGGAATGATGTACTTCTATATGCTACTACTGTCTCACTGAAACTTAGGAAGCGTTCTACTAGACACAGAAAAACATATATGACCCCGTTTTAATGAAACAGCCACATTAGGCAAGTTGTAGAGGTGTTATCATGGCCTGGGATAGGGAAATGAGTGATAAGGGGAATAAGAATTCTTTTGGAGGTGGTGGAAATATTCTGGACTTATGTATTGAGGATTATGCAATTCTATGAATATGTAGTAAAAAGTATTGAACCTGTATGCTTTAAAAAGGTGAATTATATAGGTGACTTATATTTCAATAATGCTAACATTTCTCCTTTGGACAAGTAACTGGAGAGTTTTATAAAATGAATACCAGGAAGCTGAAACATGTTTTGCTAGGGGTAAGGCCAAGAATGAATGGAAAGAGGAAGGTTGGGGGAATGCAGTCATAATATCTAATGTATGGTAGTGAAAATGGAACCAAGTAACTTGAAGGGATGGGTAAGGTTTGGAGAGATGGGGGAGAACAATGGAAAGAATAACACTGATCAAGATATGTTGCACTCTCACAATATGACACGTTGAACTGAAGCCACTTTACACAATTACGTAAAGACAGTAAAAAATACACTTACCAACTTAACACAAAAGCATATATGGAGGAGAATCTGAGTCCAACATTTAATAGTTTGTTAGTATAATGGAGTCAAATACTGACTCTGTTTTTAAAGCTGTATTCTAACATCAAAATGGGAAGGGAAATGACAGCATGGGCAGAGCACTTGTGAGGACTTGATGAGCTAGAGGCCCAAAGGAACCAGTTGATCACAAGTGACCAAATAGGAATCTGAGGGAAAGCAAAGCAGGGTGGCGAACTTGGGTAAAGGAAGGGCATGCCATTTTGTGGGGAAGCTGAATGTTCTTGATGACGCATGACTCCTGGCCTTGGGTGTGTTCCAGGTGACAGAACCGAGGGATAGTGGCACACCCCAGCAGGTCCTATCTCCCATTTCTCTGTGCTTCTCTGTGGTGAAAGCTGTAACAGGCCCAACAGGAGGGAGGGAGGGGTCCCCAGTGCCTGGGATGCGGCTGGTCACTGACTGCAGGGCTGAAGCAAGGGGCAAATGCAAACTGACAGGCTTGCCTTCCTATCTTTTGTCTCCATTGGGATCTTCCTCTTTGAGTCAAAGTCTGTTCACAGGGGAGAGCTCAGTCCAGCTGAGACCTACAAATATGCATTCTGTAGAGAGGAAGTTCAGACCAGAGTAAGGTGTCAGGTAAAGACCAAAGAGAGGGACTGGCTGGCTCTGGAAGATTCTACCACCCTCCTCCCACCTCAGGTCATATCCCTCAACCAATATTTATTTCACATTTATTGAACTATCTCATCAATCATAAAATTTACCTCTGATTTAATGGAAACCTTTTTTGGGGGGCAAGAGTAGGAAGGAGAGGGAGAAATGCACTATTATACTGTACACAATGTTATCCTCAATTTGATTCTTCTTTCCTTTTGCAGTGAGTCAAGTATGACCATATTCTGAGCCCTAAGGCATCTCTGACTGACTGCTTCCCGGCTGCCAAGGTTCCCACCCAGTCCCCTCTATTTGCAGCTCTTTGTTAAGATTCCTGGTCCCTGACCTCTTCCATGTTCTTAGGGTTGATAAGGAAACTTTGAGTCAAGCTGATGAATCCAGGGTTCTTGTCTTAGAGTAAAACTTGTAATCCTTTAATTGAATTAGATGTTGAAGAAGTTAAAGGGCTTATCTGCAAAGTTGTGCTAAGCTCGGTGATGAATAGATGGAGAGCCCCTGACTGGTCCTTCATGGGCCACAAATCAATTACCAGCAATCTCACCCGGCTTTGAAAATACCATGATTTATGATGCTAAGATAGTTGGCTAAATTAGAACATGCTCAGAAACCACAATGTAAAAGCTTACTTATCTTCATAGCAAATCTCTTTGGCTTCTCGGGTGCTCTTTTGACTTTTAACTCAAGGTGGAAGTGTGCTTTCTGTTTTCAGAAAGAATCTTCCTATGCATATCTAATGAGAAATCCTATCTTGAACAACGGAAGCCTAAGAGGTCAAAAATATTATTTAAGCTTCTGGCACCTAGAATGCAATTCCAGTTTCGATTAGTATGAAGCTCTTGCTGCGGACCTTGGGCAGTGAGTGGAAGCATCAAATGTTCAGTGGCAGTGGTGGCACTGGTGTCCCATAGATAGGTGGATCCCACTGAGCACCCAGGGGGTCTCAGAGGTGACCTCTGTTGGGCCTTGGGGCCCACACTCTGAGTGTGGCTTGTTTTCTAAGTCTGGTTGCCTGTTCTACCCCTAGTGCCAATGTTCTTCCTGTTGTCTTTTCTGCTGATATAGGTCAGAGCTAGTTTCTGCTTGTTTTTGTCGGATAGTACACATGAAGACAAGGAAATGGCTTACATGAAGGAAGAGGTTTTACATCAGGTTCCTGGAGTCAGAAGTCAGAGTGTGTGTCTTGCAGGGACATAGGGAGGAATGACCAGGATTAGGCAGGAAACAGGGACGGAAGGAGGAACTTTACTATGCTTTCTGCTGGAAGGGCAAGCAGCTAGTTTGAGCCTCAGGCTCTGTGGGCCGGGGGCTGTCTCTCTTGGTCCGTTACCTCCCTGGCTGTGAGGTGATAAGAGCAGGTGCAGAGTGGCTACAGTGTGAGAGCCCAGCAAAGTAGAGGCTGAGAGTTTGGACTCTGGATTGGCTGGTCTGCATATGAAAGGCACTTTTGCAGGTGAATCTTTTCCTGTCTCTAGAAACTGGCTAACCCTAGCAGGGATTGTTCCTCCAGGCTCAGTGAGGCTCAAGAAGTTGGAATACTGAAAAAAAACCATCCTCAGAAACATCTGGTCTTTGGTTTCAGAGTTCTGATGTCAGATGTTCACTGAAAATGAAGACACCCATGAATCATCTACCTAAGAAGATAAATTGCATTCTGGGCATGAAGCACCATTCTAAGTACTATGTTCATGACTTAGTAGATCTTTGAAGCAACCTTGTGAATCAGTTGTTACTTTGATGATCAATTTATCCATTAAGAAACTGAGTCTCAGAGGTTATTGTCCACTGTTGTGCATCCAGGGGTTTCTTGATATGTATGTCCTAACTTACATTGGATCAAGTTGCTCCTACATTAAGTCCATGAACTGCCATGAAGTTGAAATATCTCTTGAGTCTGTTTTAATTTGAGATTAATCTCCTCCATCCTTCCTTATTTATCTATTTTAAAATCAGGTTTTTTAGAAGAGTTTCTTTCATCCCCAGTTTGTTTTGGCCCCTTCATGCCTGTGGTATTCTCTGCCCCCTCTGTGCCCTGTGTTTTGGAAGTGAGACCCAGGTTTGATTCATGTCCTTGGCTCATTCTCAGATCTGAGCATTTGCCTCAGAGATGGGTACTTCATCTTAAGTAGAGCTAGTAAGGTGTGATGTAATCTTTTGCCTTTACCTTCAGGGAAAGATAGCCCTGCGTTTTTCACAGGGAATTTGAAGCCAGGACTGCACGTTTTAAGTGCATGACAGTTAAGTTTTGACCATTACTGGAAGAAAGGGTCAAGGGAGAAATGAATTCAGAATGTGCTGAATCATGTAGCACTTTAAAGACAAATATATTACATCTGGTTACCATCATTTTAGCTTTTTGATCAAGCTATGTCTGTAGTCATCGAATGTTTCAGTTACATGCATGAATAAACTTGCCTTGTGCTTCCGTTAGTGTGGAGAGGGATTTTTGTGATGTCAGAGGGATCTGTTTTGTGACATCAGAGGCTATGAATAGCTGAAGTGTTCAAGGCCTATCATCCCATCTGATTTGTTTAGTTTTCAGAATTTGCAACTGCCTTATGCCAGACTAGAGCTTATTACCTCACTACAAATTCAAAGCATCTTCCAGACTCCAGGAAAATAGAACCTAAATCTTTAGGTCTGGAAAACACACACAGGATGACTCCTGTGAACTAAATTTTTATCCAGTCAATTCTACTTTGAGAGGCAGCAGGTGTAGCGATTCATTATGAACACTCCTAGCTTCAAGATCCTGTCCCTGCCTGGCCTCTGATTTGGCTCCTGCCTGCCGGTACTTGCATGCCTGTCGAGAGACTATTACTGAAATGGAATTTGTATAGATTATTTTCTAGCCAACAAAAGAATTTCTTTGTTATTTATTCACAGGGTCTAGTGTGCAATATAAATTTAGCCAATTTGAAGAGCCTGGCTCGCTGATCTTGTTAGAGAGAGCCAAAGGCTATTGTCTGCTGCTCACACCGAGATAGAGCGCCTGCTGGCAAGTCTCATTTCTAATTGTGGGAGGGTCACTTTAGAATGCAGGAAAGCTCTGCTTCCTGCGCGCAGAGAGCAGAAGGCTCTCTGTGTTTGGAATCCCCAGAGAGCTCATTGCTTCCAGGATACAACAAAACGGAATGCTCACTTGGTCAATCTCCTGCAGAGAACACCCTGGAATATCTTGCCTAATGCATATGGCAGAACAAAGCTGGAGACTGATGTGGTAGTAAGATCCTTGGAGATAGCCTGGAAGTGGCTTGAAATTATGCAGTTAAAGAAACATTCATGAGATTGGATGTGGTAGTTCACACCTGTAATCTCAGGACTATGGTTGGAGGCCAACCTGGGCAAAAGGTTAGCTGAGACCTCACCTCAGCTAAAAAGCTGGATGTGGTATTGTATATGGCATCCCAGCTAAGAAGGAGGCATGTGTAGGAGGACTGCAAGTCCAGGGCAAAAGCACAAGACCCTATGGGAAAAATAACTGAAGCAAAGGGTAGGGTAGTAAAGTAGTAAAGAACTTGCATAGCAAGCACAAGGCCCTCAGTTTAAGTCCTGCTACTGCTAAAATACAACAACAACAAAATGCAAGAGACCCAGGGCCCTTTCCATCCAAAATAATGGCTAAAGTGGACCCCTGAAGTATCTGGTGAGTTTATATGTGACAATCTCAGAGTGGCCTAGCCATCCTTTTTGCCATCTTGGAAATACCAATGTTACTCATTTAAAAAATAATATATAAGCTTGTGGTAATGGGTTACTTTTGTATGTTAATCACATTTATTGAAAAAATACTCGGTGATTATTAAAAAGGCCTAGAGTAAATGAATCATGCCACTGACTCATCTTTGCCTTGGTATTGGTATTGTTCTTGGTATTGGTACATTGTCTTACATTGTTCTTATTGCTGTGCATACTGACCAAAAACCAGGGAAACTGGATGGTTTCACATACGGCGTTAGTCTTCTTAACACTGAATGCATTCCTGTGCCATTAAAGCTAATGTAATCTTGTAATCCCAGGTGCAGACAGAGATCAGGTGGATCATAGTTTGAGGTCAGGAAGGGCAAAGTCAAGCTAGGCAGAGTAGAGGAACATGTGTAATCTCACTATTGAAGAGGCTTGAGCTGGAAGCTCATAGGCCCCACCAGCCCAGGCAAAAACTCAAGACCTGAAAAACAAAGCAAAAAGGGCCGGGAGTGTGGTTCAAGTGGTAGAGTGCCTGCCTCGCAAGTTCAACCCCCAATACCACGAGGACAAAAACGTGACTTCCACTGTGCTGTTTTCAGAGATGATGGGCTAATCTGTTATGTGACTGTACTACCACTTATTATGTAGATCTCCTATTGTGCAGGTTGTTCCCCTTTCTCTCTGTGGGCCATTTTAGGGAGTACTGGGTTAAACATTTTCATAGAAAACCATTAGTGCACGTGCCTGCTGTAGGGTTTCTAAGGAGAAATGCCATTAATCTAAATCTCTGCTCCAAAGGCATGAGTGTTTATAAGACATCTAATACCTATTACCAGGATGCCCTTCAGGAATATTTCATGCTTCCTACTCCCACAACAGAGTGAGTCTCAGCTCTTGCTTCTCATGCTAGAATTGTGGGGGCTTGGGGTTTGTTTGTTTTTTGTTTTTGGAGTATGTGTGTGTTTGTGTGTATGCATCTGTGTGTTGTGTGTATATTTGCGTGTGCACGTGTGTTTGTGCACATGCAAATCCTAAGGTTTGAACTCAAGGCCTGTGCACTGTCCCTGAGCTTCTTTGTACAAGGCTAACACTCTACCCCTTGAGTCATAACTTCCACTTATGGCTTTTTGGTAGTTAGCTGGAAATAAGAAATCTCATGGACTTTTGTGCTTGGGCTGGCTTCGAACCTCAGTCCTCAGATCTCAGACCCCTGAGCAGCTAGGATTATAGGCATGAGCCATCAGGGCCTAGCACTGTGTATTTTTTTTAACGTGTTGCTTGGTTCTCCAGTGATGTGCTTTTATATGCTTTCATTCCTAGGGTTCCAGCTATTTTCCACCCTTGGTGTTATTCTAATTAAAAAGACAACTGGTGTTGAAATCACAAGGACTGGAGTCATTTTCTCTAAGACGCAACAGTGTTTGGAGCTGTCTCTTGCTTCTCCCCAATATTTGGTTCTTCAAACAGCAACTGTTCTTCCATGTCTTGTGGTTCTGTGGGTTGATTGAGCTCAGTTCGGTGGTTCTTCTGCTGCACCTGGTGCTGACTGATACTGATGGATACCAATAACCTGAGGGCCTTTTCTGGGCTGGATGGACCAGTTGCCCCTACTCTTGAGTTGGCACTGGTTGTCATCTCGAGTCTAGCTGGTGCCAGGTATCAGAATACCTCATTTCTTCTCCATGTGATCTTTATGTGTAACTTGAGTTTCTTATACTGAGGCCATTTTCACCTCTATGATCTCATCTGCAAGATGAGAATAAACAACGTGCCCCAGACCCACTGGGCGGATGGAATGAAATGGCATATGCAGGCATCCTTTTTCCCTCGTGGCCTCATATCTTTTTTTTAAATTGTGAAAATACCATATAGAGGGGTTACAATTACATGGGCAAGATAATGAGTACATTTCTTATCAAGAATTGTTGCCTCCTCCTTTGTTTCCCCTTCCCATCTCCCACCCTCCACCCCTCCCCCCCCCCCCCCCCCCCCCGCAGCCAAAGTTGTAAAATTCGTTTTTTGACATATCCACTTGTACATCTCATTGTTGCAATGGGTCCACCTGTATCCCTATTTAAACAATTTGTTTTTTCCCTTCCCCTCCACAAATTATACCAACATCAAATACAGTGAAAACGGGTTATACCGTGGGGGAGGGACATACAAAGCAACAAAGAAATTATCTCATAAATGTGTTAGAAACAATTGCATGAAAGAAACAACATTTGAATCCTCATCTTGGGGTTAATTTCACCTACCATCAACTTATCTGACCTTTTCTGCTTGACTCAGACATATACTAGTTATTTCAAATAAGAAAAACCATGAGACCTATGTTTCTTTGGGCCTGACTGACTTCACTTAATATAATTTTTTTCCAAGTCTTTCCATTTCCTAACAAATGGGGCAATGTCATTCTTTCTGATGGAGGCATAGAATTCCATTATGTATATATACCACATTTTCTTGATCCATTCATCTACTGAGGGGCATCTGGGTTATCCCATATCTTAGCTATGGTAAATAATGCTGCAATAAACATAGTTGTGCTGGTAGCTTTAGTATGGTCTTGTTTGTGGTCATTTGGATAAATGCCCAAAAGTGGGATTGCTGTGTCATAGGGGAGCTCTATGTGGAGGAACCTCCATACTGCTTTCCAAAGAGGTTGAACAAGTTTACATTCCCACCAACAATGCAGTAGGGTTCCCTTCTGTCCACATCCCTTCCAGCATCTGTTGTTTAATTAGAGTTCTTGATTATAGCCATTCTAACTGGGGTGAGGTGGTATCTGAATGTTGTTTTAATTTGCATTTCTTTTATGGCTAGGGAGGTTGAGCATTTCTTCATGTATCTATTGGCCATCCTTCTTTCCTCTTCAGAGAAGTTTCTCTTTAGCCCACTTACTTATTGGGCTGTTGCTTCTTTGAGGATTTGTTGTTGGGGGATTTAATTTTTGAGTTCCAGGTATATTTCAGATATGAGACCCTTGTCTGTTGTATGGCTAGTGAAGATCTTCTCCCAATCCTTGGGCTTTCTATTGATCTTGCTAGCTATGTCCTTTGCCATGCAGAAGCTCTGAAATTTCATGCAATGCCATTTGTCCAACCTTTCTTTGATTTGTTGTGTTTCTGGGTCTCTATTAAGAAAATTTCAGCCTGAGCCAAGGAGACCTAGGGTTTATTCTATTCCATCCTGTAATGTTTTCAGAGTGTTTTCTTTGACTCCGAGGTCTTTGATCCATTTGGAGTTGATTCTGGTGCAGGGTGATATATAAGGATCTAGGTTTAGTTTTCTACAAGTAGTTAACCAATTTTGCCAGCACCATTTACTGAAGAGGCTGTCTTTCTTCCATTCTATTTTTTTTAGCTCCCTTTTTGAAGATTTAGATGGCTATAGGTCTGTGGGTTCATCTCTGGGTTTTCAATTCTATTCCATTGGTCCTGAGGTCTGTTCTTGTGTCAGTACCCAGCTGTTTTGATTACTATGGCTTTGTAGTAGAGCTTGAAATTTGGCATTGATATTCCTCCAGCACCGTTCTTTCTGTTGAAGATGGTTTTTGCTATTCGTGGTCTTTTATTGTTCCATATGAATTTTTGGATTGCCTCTTCTATTTTCTTGAAGAATGAGGTTGGAATTTTGATAGATATCTCATTGAATTTGTAGCTAGCCTTGGGAAGTATTGCCATTTTCACGATGTTGATCTTTCCAATCCAGGAGCATGGGAGTTTTTTGCCACTTTCTAAGTTCTGTTTTGATTTCCTTTTTCAAGTTTTTGAAGTTTTCATCATAGAGGTCCTTCACTTCTTTGGTTAAGTTAATTCCTAGGTATTTTATTTTTTTGTGGGGCTATTACGAATGGAGTTGTTTTCCTAATTTCAGCCACACTTTTCTCATTGTTGGCATATAGAAAAGCCATTGATTTTTTGAGGGTTAATTTTATACCCTGCTACTTTGCCAAAGTTTTGAATCAGCTTGAGTAATTTGGAAGTGGAGTCTATGGGATTCTTTAAATACAAGATCATGTCATCTGCAAAGAGGGAGAGTTTTACTTCTTCTTTCCCTATTTGGATCCCTTTTATGTTTGCATCTTGTCTTATTGCTGTAGCTAGCTATTCTAATACTAGATTGAAGAGAAATGGAGAGAGTGGACATCCTTGTCTCATTCCTGGTAGCCTTATATCTTATTTATGTCTTAGGAGGTAGAACCCAAGCACAAATCTTACACATTCTATTAATGATTATTTATGAGGACTCTGAGCTGCTAGCAGCAGACCTTCTTCCTTTTGCATCAAGTGTAGTGATTCCCTTGTCTCTTCTAGGAGGATATGTAAAAGATCCCCGTCACTTCTGGCTTTGTGTTTATACTAAAGACATATAACCACAGGCAGCATGATGTAGTGAACAAGGAAATGTGTCTTGCCATGTGGAGTTCCATGTGGAGTTGGGTTCACTCTATAATTCTGATGGTTAGTGCATCTCTACTATAGGTCGGAGGCTTTTGAAAGATTTTCTCCTTTGTATTTGATGGGAGGGAAAATGGTGCATGGGAATTTGAGGCCCTGCTGGGCAGCCCATTCTGAGCTGAGAAACAGGTGCTTGGGAAAAGCATAGGCTTTGAGAATGATGGAATCTTGGAGCAAAGAGACATGAGATTGGAGGAGATCTTATCACCTACTTTTTAGGGGTCAGGTGGCCAGAGATACCTTCTTTTAGTCTAGGAAATGGATCCTTGGACGTAGCATCTCAAACAGACCTTCTCAGACAGACACGTTCTCTGTATTTTTCCCAGTGTTACCACATGCAGATTCTCATGGAATGAATACCTCTCATCCTTAGTGGACTCCAGGCTAAGCACTTCAGGCTGAGCCCCTCCATTTATCTCCCCATATTCCTCCCTGAAGACTCCCACTTAAATGCACTGATGGGATGAAATGGTATAAATAGAAGGCAGGAAGAGATACGGAAACTAGAACAAGAGAGGAGACACAAAATGGATAAGGTATGTCAACAAGTTTTGAGCAATGGTGTGTGGATCAATGAATGGGAACTGAAGTCACAGAGTGAAGCCAACCAACATCTACAGATCTGTCAGGGGGAGACAGAAACAAAAGGCAAAGTGATTTGAATCGCAGAACCTTAGACCGCTTCAGTAACTGGAGGCAGCACCCGGGCCCTCAGATAAAGTGAGCAAAGGGGTATGCTCATAACATGAGGGTTAGTTGATAGCTAGATTCCCAGGTACCTACCCACCTCCATCCTCCATGCCAATCAGGGAATAGCATGTGAGGATCTAAAGAAACTGGACCAGGATGGCTCTTTATCTGGAATTATCAACACAGTGAGCAATGGTTATGGAGGCATGGGAGTTGCTGAAGAGCCTAAATCTTTCTATCCCCTAGGTCAAAGAAGATCACAAGACTTTCTGAAAGAAATAGAAAGGACCAAGAAGAAAATAGGTCCTATAGATTCTTGGTATCAGTGGGTGTATACATATGGTGCAAAATATTTCTGAGGAAATGCTGCAAATGCTCAGAGTAAATGGAGTTTAGCACTTTATGGCAGATGCTAGATTCCTTTTCCCATAATGCCACCTGCCCACCTTTCCCATAAGGCTACCTTTCCACACATCTCAAATGGTCACCTTAGCACTTCAGTTAAAGCACATTCACTTTTACTTTGATTTTTGGGCACTGATTTTTTTTTTTTTTTGTTTTGTGAGGGGGCATATTTTCACAAAAGCAAGGCAAGGAGACACCTGGCAGATCACAGTGGAAGGTAACACAGGACTTCCCGCAGCTTCTCTATGTCAGCTGAGCTGCACAATGCCTGTGTGGACATTTAAAGTGTCTGTTTTTGAAATTTCTTTTGATTAATTTTTTTGTTTTAGTTTTCACCATGCTTAGTCAAAAGCGTGTGTAATAAATCCATGGATAAAGCAGGCTTGCTGCACAGGCGCTGACATTTGGGATTACCTCAATAGATTGGTTTTGGTCCTTGAGGCGGCAGTTCTTGAGCTGATGGATCCCAGCCACAGAACTTCTAATCAGTGTGAGTGATGTGTGTGTGTGTGTGTGTGTGTGTGTGTGTGTGTATGTGTGTGTGTGCGCGCACACACATGCGCACATGCCAGTGTTCATGTCAGTGTGTGTGCATTAATGACTGTGTATGGTGTGTGTGTGTGAGAGAGAGAAAGACAGAGAGAGACAGAGACAAGAGACAGAGACAGAGAGACAGAGCAACGAGCCTGGTGCTGGTGGCTCATTCCTGTAATCCTAGCTACTCAGGAGTCTGAGATGGGAGGATTGCGATTGGAAGCCAGTCCTGGCAGGAAAGTCTGTGAGACTCTTATCTCCAATGAACTACCCGAAAACTAGAAGTGGAGATGTGGCTCAAAGTGGTAGAGCACTAAGCCTTTTGCAAAAAAGCTCAGAGACAGTGCCCAGGCTCTGAGTTCCAGCCTCAACCAATAAACAACAATGTGGGAGGGGGAGAGAAGAAGGGATGGAAGGGAGGAGGGAGGCAAAAAGAGAGAAAAAGAGATAGAGAGAAAGACTCAACTATTCACATTTCACTCTTCATTTTACCAACAAAAATCCTGTAGTGGAGGTCATGCAGCTCAAGTGGTAGAGTGCCAGCCTAAGTGAATAACTAAGGGGGCAAATGCCGCAGACCCAGAGGTCACGCCCTGTTACTACAAAACAAACAAACCCCACACAAGAGGTACAGCCCTGCTGACACCATGCTTTTAAGACTTCTGACATCATTGGATGTTTTCCAGAAGCAATGGGAAACCACCACACAGCCTAAGAGAGTGTAAGCTCTCCCTGAGAACATAATACGTATTTATCAGTGAATGCAAGTGTGAGCGAGCAGCTTGCAGTCAAGAGTGTGTCTCCATCTCACATCAGTCCTTCTTTAGGTCAAGGGTGATGAATGAACACAAACAAACAATGGGCAAGACAATCCTCTGGCCTTCTGAGGGAGAGGTTTGAATCTTGCAGCCAACACACATAGGTTGGGGCTGCTTAACCTGGAGTAAATCCAAAATTGATTTGGTCAGTGACTTGGGGAAACTTATCCGGTCTCTCGACATCTCCATTCCCCCATCTGTAGGAAGGAAAAAGTCCAGTTCTCTTCCTGACAGTGAAGTCCATAAAGACAGTTGAGGTCACTCACCCAGTATACTCCTCAGCATACCCGGCACTATATAAATACTAGGTAGCATTAATAATAAAGATTTAAAGAAATAAATCTTTTTCCACAAACAAATAAAGGAAGACTCCCAGAGGCAACTGTCACTTAGGAAAGGCTGTGCTGTCTTCCTGAACTAAAACACTTAAGTTTTTTAAATAGCTCCCCCTTTTAATATTCTGTAACATAGGAAATGGAACACACAGCTTTAGGATTAAATATTAAAATATTAAATATTAAATTGGACAGCAGAAATCTATCACAGACATGAACCTGCTTGGTTTACTCAGGCCTTTGAGGTACTCAGAGAAATCCAAGCAGTTTGTATTCACTGAGGTCATTGCTTGCTTGCTTGCCTTTAAAAAAAAAAAGCCAGACACACAGGCACCGTATACATCTTTTTATTGATCAGGGTGGAAGACTTGAATGAAATAGACCGAAGACTTGCATCTGTACTTGAAATAGCCTATCCAGCATGATGAATGTAGAGGTTACATTTAACAGACATGGCCAATTATTCCAAATGAGAGAGTGTGACATGCTTTGTCTCTTTGGCACAGGCCTGTTTCTCCCCGATGCTTCATGACAGCAGCTTTACGTATCTTCAGTTGCAATTCTGGCACTGATTTTTTGGTAAATTCAGGCTGTAACAAGGACCTGATAATCTGCTGGATGTTATCATCAGCGAAGCTGCAGTACTCAAGTAAGTCCCTTAAGAACCTGTTTATTAGATGGATAAAATTTGGGGTTTCTCTACCCAAGAAAAACAACTTTGAGTTTTATCTTCATTCCATCTGCCTTCCTTGCCTGACTCAAATTCTCCTGTCATCCAAAACCTGTTCCTGGGAAATGAACAGATGCCAGGTATTTATATTTCATTCTTTAGGCAGGCCTCATGGTTTCGTGACAAGACAAAAAGCTCTAACTCCACTGTTTTAGCTGTTTGGCTTGGAATAAATGGTTTCTTCCTTTGTAGCCATTTCCTTACCTGTTAATGAAGATGAGAAGAATAAATGTGATGGCAATCACATAAATTTGGAGATGTAAATCAAGTCACATTTCCTTCGGTGATCCGATTACCAAGGTCCTAAACCCAAATCTGGCCTGACAACGGTTCTCCCAGTGTGCATTGGAAGTTGTGATAGTGAGAGTGAGGAGAAAAGGTCTCCTGTACAACCACAGTTGCTCCATGCTATCATAGCACTCAGGTGGATTTCAGAAGTTTTCAGTTTTACCCATAAGCATGTTCAGAAACATGCTGAGATGTGGGCTTTGAACCAGGGCAGCTGGTCAACCTTCTATCCTGTCTCATAGTGAGCTATCAATATCTGTTCTTATTCTAATGTCATTCAGGGTTGTGTTAGTCATCAGAATTACTCATTATTATTGGAACTCATAATGGTAAGTGGCCTGTTCTACCCATGGGAATTTGTTCATATCCTTCTCCAAAACTTCTGAGTTTTGCATCCCAGGGAATGGTATTATAGTCTTTCTGCAACAATAACCTTATCACAGTTGTCCATTTTCCCATCAGAATCATTAATTAGCTATTTCAACTTTCCTTGAGCTCCTATCTAACTCCTTTGTTGTCTCATAGTGCTAGAACTATGCCTCCCACAGTAATAACATTAAAAAATAAACTCACAGTAATGTCTACATGTTAGACTTTGATCCTAGTCCACATATGTTATTCATTCAGATGTTTACTGAGCAAACACTCATCTGGTGCTCTCCTGGGTGCTGAATAAGCATGAGCCATGTCTGGTTCCTGCATTCAAGGAGTGTTGAAGTCTTGACCAGCCATGAACAACTACAGCCAAGACGTGCTTCTTTGTGGCCTCTGATTAGTGTTGATTTGGTTTTAGTTTTTTTTTTTTTAAGTTTTAAAAGCAGAAGCAGAGACCTCATGTGACCTGCAAAGTCTGACATATTTACTACCTGAACTTTTTATAGAACTTCTGCTATCCCCTGATCATCCACTGTAACTTCCCAACTATCCTGTGAGATTTCCTCTTATACCCATTTTATCAAGGAGTAAACTGGGGTCTGCAGAAGTGAGCTGTCTTCTTGATGGTGAATTATTATTTCTTAGGTCATTGACAAATAGTTTTGGAGTCGGGAATTCAGACTAGAATATGTTTGGTCAGTCTAGGACCAATGCTTAGTTTTATATTCTGGACTTGGATGGAGGAGATCAGTGTTTTTTACACTTTGCTCTGCTCCAGTCCAGCCATGGGAGCCACTGTTGCACCATGCTGAAATGCTACGAATCCATTCATTTGTTTGGGAATCAAGGAAATATACTTTCAGCATTAGATGATGGAGAGCCACAGCCTGAGAATCAGGAAGCTCAGTTTCAACCCTTTTTTGATCTCTAGATTCCCATACATGAAATGTAGACATTGAGTTGTTTGACTTCAAAGTAAGTCTCAGCAAGCAGAAACTGTCAGATAAGTTGATGTTAGGCAAAATGAACCCCAAGATAAGGACTCCATTGTTTTTTTCTTTCTTGTGATTGTTTCTAACATATTTATAAGTTGATTTCTTTGTTGCTTTGTATGTCCCTCCCCCATAGTATAAGCCCTGTTTTCACTGTATTTATGTTGGTATAATTTGTGGAGGGGAAGGGAAAAAACAATTGTTTAAATAGGGATACAGGTGGACCCATTGCAACAATGAGATGTACAAGACATTATGTTGAAAAACAAACTTTACAATTTTGGTGGGGGTGGGGGAGAGAAGGAGGAAGGGGACAGGGATGGGAAGGGGAAACAAAGGAGGAGGCAACAATGCTTGATAAGAAACGAACTCATTACCTTGCCCATGTAATTGTTTTTTTTTTTTGGGGGGGGGGGGTCCGGTCGTGGGACCTGAACTCTGGGCCTGGGCGCTGGCCCTTAGCTCTTCAGCTCAAGGCTAGTGCTCTACCACTTGAGCCACAGCGCCACTTCCGGCTTTTTTCTTTTTTCTTATGTGGTGCTGAGGAATCGAATCCAGGACCTCATGCATGCAAGGCAAGTGCTTTACCACTGAGCCACCTTCCCAGCCCCTTGCCCATGTAATTGTAACCCCTCTGTATGGTATTTTCACAATAAAAAAATACAAAGAAAAAAAATAAGTTTCGGCCTAAAATTTTCTTCTGGGGGTTATTTCTTTTACTTCAGTAGAAGGATCCACATTTCGCTTTCTCTTTACAGTGGCCATGTCATAACTGTTAACCAACTGAATAAATATTTATTACTTAATTTCCATATTTTATGTTGAAAGAACACAAAGTCCTATCCTGACTTTACAAACTTTTGCTTTTTCTGCTTGAAGGCTGGCATGATTACATGTGTTCTAGGTAGCAACTTGAAATAAGGAGGGAGAAGAGTTTAAGGTAATTAGCATAATAGATACTTCTAACCAGGCGGGACCAGTACGCTAGTTGCCCCAATGGAAACTTGTTTATATGCCACTCCAGCAGCCCCTAAAACCTACCAGCATCTCTAAAATGGACAGCAGCCCAGCCTGCAGCCTTTCCTTTAACCTCTGACCAAACTAACATTGGCTTACTGTGGACAGTGCTTTGTGGATTTGGAGTATGGGAAGTACTCACTGTGGTATTTGCCTTGTATCAGCGTAAGCCCCCAAATGTACATAGAGATGTTTCTCATCTCTGTTCACAGTGCTTTCTCCAAACTTGGTCCTTGTTAGCACACCTGTATTGTGCTCACCTAGATCCAGTGGTTTCTGATCTGTGTTTTGGAAGTGCAGATGACTTATACTCTCCAACTATTTCTGAGGCTAGTGACTCTCTGTCTAGGATATATGTTAGACTCATCTAAAGAGCTTTAGAAAAATACCATAGACAGAGTCTCACTCATCAAGATGCTAATTTAATTGAGCTGGGGAAACATTTTCAAAGCTCCACTAGGTTCAGTGTAAGAATTCCATTCTAGAAAAGGGCTCATGGGGATCAAGTGCCTTAGTAGGCAAGATAGCTAATTCTGGATTAGCCAAGTTTAAGACAGAATTAACTCCTCTGCAGTTACAGAAAATACATGCATACAACAATGTGAATATCTTCAATAGTTGACACATATAAATGTTAAAACTTCTTTGTGGATTCACCCAAAGAAGAAGCACAGCGTAAAACACACTGCACTCCTTTGATTAATTTGTTTTCAAATATTTGAGGGTAGGTGATCATAAACAACCCCTGTCCATATTGTTTCTAATTATTTACTGAGCTGAGCAACATCCAAGGCTTTTCAAACCATATGTTGATGCAAATGTTTCATTATTATTTTAAAAGATAAGGAATTTTGCTCTATGTTAACCCTATCATTTTTAATTTCTGAGTTGAACTTTCATTTTCTATCTTTATTTTTATTTTATTTTTGTCAGTACTAGGGTTTCATCTCAGAGCCTCTTGCTTGCTTGGCTTGCTTGTTCAGCTTGCACCTATTACTTGAGCTACACCACGGGCTTGATTTTACTTTGGAGGTAGATTCTCATGGACTTTTATACCTAGACTGGCTTTATAACTGTGGTCTTCCAGGTTTCAGCTTCCTGTGTAGCTGGGAGTACAGGAGCAAGTTACATCTCCTGGTGATTTTATTTTCAGAAGAAGTGGGTCATGAACTCAGAGCTTGCAAAGTAGGTACTCTCCCTCTTGAGCCACACCTCAATCCCTTCTTGCTTTTGTTATTTTTTTTTTAAATAGTGTCTTGCTTTTGGCTTCATGTTGGCTGTGCAGTACTGCTGTTTTATACTTTCTCTCATAGCTGGGTTGACAGGTGCAGCCACTCTACCCAGCTTTTTAGTGTTTTGAGATGGAGGCCGCAAGGATGTTTTGCCTAGGCTGGCCTCAAACAACAATCCTCCCTATCTCAGACTCTTGAGTAGATGGTATCATAGGCACGAGCCACATCATTCAGCTAGCTTTCTTTTTTGCTTTATAAAATTGCATCAGTGTCAGTATGGTGAACTACATAGCCTATAGGAGAAAAAAATCCCTTGCTTTTGCCACAAATAATATTTTATGTGGCAAAAAGGATGTGGTTGGCAGCCTGCAATGCATGTCCTGTGTAACTTGTTACCAGCTTTGGGTAAAGGGATTCAGCGCAGATGGAGCACAATTATGATGTGGGCAAATGGATTCCATTTTGAGTAGGTGGATACTCAAAGTAATTTTTGAATCATCTCCAGTTGTACTTACCCTTGTAATTGGAAGAGAACACAAGAGATAAATAGCCAGCGCATCTAACTGTGATTCTTTTAGTCTGAGGAGACGAGCCCAAGGCTTATTCAGTCATGAAGACATGAGTGCCTGCCCTGGTCCTGCGTGCAGGGCCTCACCTGCACATGCACTCAGAGGCCCCCGCAGAGGGAGATCTGGTTCCACCAAGGCAGTGAGCTCATTAATGGACTGGATTTCTCTTTTTGAAAAGAGACCCCAAAGCGATTTGTGATTGGTGAAAGTTATAAATGCAGAGCTCTAAGCTGATTGTGGACTCCTGGTCTCCTGTGGTAAATAAGATTTAGAACAAATCAATATGTACATGATTTTGTTCTGTAGATGACACTGTTCCTAATTTGATCCAACAAACATTTATCAGGCATTTACGATGCCCCCAGTGCTGAGTTAGGTAGAGAGATGGGGACACAGTCACAGAGCTTGACTTCAGTGTGCTCTCAGCATGGGAAAGAAGAAATCTGTAAAAGACAGATTCCAATTCAGTGTGTTGGGAAGGGTCCTGGTACAAGGTGCAGGGGCACACAGGGAAGGAAGGTTGTTTCTAAGTTGATGGGAAAGCATAGGTGGGCAGGGGCAGTTTGGAGTACAGGTCAGACGCACACATACACAAAGGACAATTGAAGTTGCTTCAGGAATAAAGCTGCGGGAGGAATCTCATCGCAGAAAGTAGCAGCATTGTAGGAACTGTGAAATTACAGGGAACCTTCTGTGTCCCCTACCACATGATCTCTCTTTTCTGCGGGGCTTCTTCTCTCTCTTCTTCTGAGTTTCTTCTCTGTGCCTTGTCTAGATACACAGGCCTCCGGAACCTTTCAGGACTCACTCAGTCTTCAGAGCTCAATTCTACATATCTTGGGGACAGAGAGAGAGATAGAGAGATAGAGAGAGAACTTGGTTCAACTCACTAAGGCTGCGAGGTAGGGAAGTAAGACAAATACTTTTGGCTTTTGGCAAGAAAGTTTTAGAAATTCTTTTTTTCCAATTTTAATTGTAAAGGTGATGTACAGAGGAGTTACAGTTACGGAAGTAAGGAAACGAGTACAATTCTTGCCAAACTTGTTACCCCCTCCCTCATTTTCTTCCACTATCCCTCCTTCCCAACTCCCCTCCCCCCCAAGTAGTAAAATTCATTTCCAACATATTGTTCTGTGAATATTACTGTTCAGGGATGGAATACAGGGCCTTGCACATGCAGGTCAAGCACTCTACCACTGAGTTATACCTCCAGCCTTCAAAATGAAGTTTTAAAAGCCACTGTTGGAAGGAGGAACTGGGGAGCAGTCACTAATTGATGTCCAGGAGATACTAGTTTCTGGTACTGGACAAGTTTCTCAGCCATAAAAATACCTGGATAAGAAGTGGTTTGTTACCAAGTGTGGTTGTGCTGGCCTGTGATCTCATCACTCAGGAGGCTGAGGCAGGAGGATTACAAGCTGGAGTCCAGCCAGGGATACATAGAACTTATATTTTTAAAAAAAAAGGTCTTACTCCTCATTTGCATGAACATTTAACAGTTAGTAACTGTTGAACATAGTCTGGAGTGACCACTTTCTTGCAAATCCAGAGCTGAAGAGACTTGTTTTGCTATTTAGTGGTAGGCTCACCACTGGATCTGCAAAACAGAAAAGTAGAGGAGATCTCAAGCAGCTGGAGGGAGAAAAACAATTCATCTCTCTAGCTGGGTGCCGCTGGCTTGTGTCTGTAATCGTAGCTGAGATCTGAGGATCAGAATTTGAAGCCTGCCTGGGCAGAAAGAGTTTATGAGATTCTTATTTCCAATTAATCACCCAAATGCCAGAAGTGGAGATGTAACTCAAGTGGTAGAGTGCCATCCTCATGCACAAAAGCTAAGGGACAGTGCCCAGGCCCTTAGTTCAAGCCCCAGTGACAGGATAAACAAAATAAAACATGGACTAGAGGTGTGGCTTAGTGGTAGAGCACCTGACTAGCAAGCATTGAGGCTCCAAGTTCAAACCCCAGTACTGCCAAAAAGTAAAAACAAACAAATAAAACCCTCCAAATGTATCTCTCCCCCTTTGTGATTTTTCCCATAGCTTCGTATGTCATTGATTGCTCTGCTCTGCTTTGGCTCACTATTCAATGTGTGTCTGCTATACTGAGCACACTGAATATGGCAGGAAAGCATGTGGAGATAATTGTGTTCTATATAGAGCTGTTGGGGGGCTGAGGTATGGATCAAGTGGTGGAGCACCTGCCTAGCAAGCATTGAGGCTCCAAGTTCAAATCCTTGTTCCCCGCCCCTATCTGGTATAAGAGTCTGGAGGTGGTTTAGAGCCCAAGATTTGGAAGGGGACTTGGGCCACAGAAGATTCTCCATAATGTAGTAGGGAAGAGATCAGTGCAGTTGGGAGACACTCTCTCTCCAGATAGTCTGAGGGGGTAGATTTTAATAACAGGAATGCTCTAAGAGAAAGTTTAAATTAATGACTTTGGAATGCAATGTGAGATCTTCCTCACTGAATGGAATTTTCTATAAATTTTACTCTATCTACAAGGACACTGCTGAGGATACATTTTTCTTATGGATCGGTTCACATGTGTACAGTAGGGCAGCATGCAATTAAGCTGCCTGAGATGCTAAACTAGTCCCTGCTCCAGGTGCTTAAAACATTAGATTATCATCCAGCAGCCTAGGACAGTGGCTTTGAATTTTCCAATTTTCTTTTTGTCATAGGAATTAACTAGTGTATCAAACAACAAAGCAAACTAACAACCAAACCCACAGCATGGATCTGGGGTCATCACAGCCTCTCAACCCAGGGACTTTACCTTCTGTAGCTATGAACAAACACTTGAGCAGGTAAAAATATAAGGCACAGAACAAACCAACTTGATAGTGCAACTGAACTTTGGCAAAGGAAGGTTCTTCAACAAACATCAACACGTTCCAAGGGCAGCGGGGCTTGCAGGGTGGGGGGTGGGGGGGCGGCGGGGGGGGGGCTTGATTGCTGGATATTTCTGACAGCATCACTATTAGTTGTATTGACAACACCCAAGGAAGGTCTGCTCGCCATGAATAGCAAGGAATTGATTGAGTCCAGAGCAGAAGGACAGTGTCATGAGGAGGAAGAAAGTGCAAATCCTTTACCAAGAAGTTCCCTTTCTTCAAGTAAATGCCCTGGAGGCCCAAATACAACTCCCGCAGTCACCCCATTGACCCTGAGTACCTTGGACCTCCAGTTTTTCAGTGACTAGGTCATTGTGCCTCCAGTCTCTGCTCAAGTGCTAACCATTAAGGAAGTCTTCACAGACCACTCATTTCATATAAGCATTCTTTCCTATCACCACGGTGATTTCTTTCTTTCCTCAGCCTAATCCTGAATCATCTTCCATATTTTTTATGTTGCCCTTTTACCTTATGGCTTCCTTTCATTCCTCTTTTTTCTTTGCAACAGTGTTGCTTTGTTGACCAGGCTGACTTTAAGCTTGTAGTGTTCCTACCTCAACCTCCCAAGTGTTGGGATGACAGGCATGCACTGCCATGCTCAGTTTTCCTCCTTCCTGACAAAATACAGCAGTTTTAAAGGCCAGCACTATGACAGGATTCATGGGCAGCTTTATGTGGATTAATGAAGATCACAGCTGGAAAGCCAGATGCATATCCTGGTAGGTGGATTTCCTTCCTCTCCCCTTCCACCTCCCCCTCCCCTTCCCTTCTTCCCTTCCCCTTTCTTTCCTTTCTTTTTCCTTTTCCTTTCTGTTTCTTTCTTTCTTCCTTTTTGTTTTTTGGCAGTTCTGGAGATTGAACTTAGGTCCTTGAGCTTGCTCTAACCTTGTTCTTTTTTTTTTTTATCATTTATTTTTCAGAAAGGATTTCATTGACTTTACTAAGCCTTTCCTCTGCCTCCTGAGTAACTGAAATTACAGACATCTGTTACCACACCTGGCCCACTGAGTAGATTTCACTCCTCTAGCCTTTGTGCTGCATGTAATGCAAGCACTTTATAACACACAGGAACATTCTGCTTGTCCACTGCTGTGTGGAACTGCTCCTGGCACACAGTAGGTACTCAGTATCTCTTTGGTGAATAAGTAAACACCCCAATACCTACCAAACACTCCTATGTTCTATAGAAACATGCTTACAGGGGAACACATAGGAACCCTGGAAACCTTTTGAAATGAATGCTCATTCCCTTACAAGCCAGCCAGAGACAACCAGAGGCTCACAGCTGGAACATAGCACACCTGAATTGAGGGTGACTCTTGTGACCTTGTGATATTTCATAAATGTACCCACCACAGGAGCTCTTATTTAAGAACAGTCAGCTGGTTCTTGAACACTGGCTTTACAGTCAGTCCTTTGTATGTGGCTGGGGTGGTGATCGAAGCCTCCTTTGCTAGAGGTCACACACATACTAAACAGAACCCATCTCCTGCCTTGTAAGAAGGGTAGACTAAAATCAAATCCTGCCAGTAGTTGTGGCCCACGCATGGAGCAGTGCCGACAGTCTGCCTCCGGTAGAGATGGGAAAGAACTTTGCAAAGGAAAGAAAAACCCACGTTGTTTCCCTAAATCAAAACTTGCGATAAGAACAAGACTTTGGCAATTCATTTCTCTGCAGAATTAACCTTTGTCTATCTGCAGGCTGCTTCTAAGAATTTACATCATGCCTAAAAAGAAGTGAGGGAGAGCTTACAGAATGGAAATGAAAGCCAGGTTGACAGAGGGGCTGTGATTCCCTCAGCGCCAGCCTCCAGACAGAAATCCTGAGCTGTAAAAGCAATTATCATAGGCCCAACTCCGAGTGCTGTGCTCAGGTGCACAAATGCTACCCCCTTTCCTGATGTTTCCATAACATGTACCTGGTCAAGATGACAAAAATCTGAGGTCTGGAAAGTATTAGGTTTTTAAAAAGAGATTGCCAAGTAAGAAGTACACCACGCATGTGGTATTCAGGTAAGGGGTAGGTTTATTCATCATTTAGGCTGGCCCCAGGTCATGTTAGCACTCCACGCAGCTGGGAAAGAGGGCGTCTGGCCCTGGGCTTGGCCTTATCTAGGGTAGGGGCGGGGCAAGGTGTGGCCACATCGAATTCAGATGTGACCTCAGTGGATGCAGATGTGACCTCTTCCAGGTGTGCCAGTTGCCTAGGTAATGCAGGTACTAGGCAGAGACTTTGCTGCGAGGAGGGTCAAGTCTGCTCGCCATCCAGGAGCGGACCTTACAGAAAGGGCATCAGAGAGCCAGCAATTGACCTCTGCCTTGTCGAAGCCTTCCTCTGAGATCCCTTTATTATGGAATTGGTCATGTGGCCTTATAGTTAGCTCTTCATGTGTCAAGAGGATGGGCATTTTATTTTGCTTTTTTTTTTTTTTTTTTTGGTGGTACTGAAGTTTAAACTGTTACCTCTTCAGCTAGGCTCCTAGTCCTCTTATTTTATTTTATTTTTTAATCATTTTTCAGATAAGGCCTTACACTTCTGCCTGGGAGCTCACTTCAGACTATAATCTTCCTATTTCCTACTTCTGAATAGCTGGGATTATGGGCATGAACCACCATGTCTGGCTTGACTTTTAAAAAATCTTTGAGGTTGAATACTTAGCACGTTGTCTGGGATGAAATGACATCTCAGTGAGCCCTTAATGAATTAGTCAATGGACCGTTCTATGAACAGTTGCTTATTGAACTCATACTATTTATTGCCACGTCGTCCCACATGGAGACTGTATACAGAAACACAGTGCATGGCAGTCCCCGCAGGAGCCAACATTTCCAGTGTCCGTCATGCGCCAGGCATTCTTTTAATTGCTTTACAGAGAGTGTCCTCATTAATCCCCGAAGGCCCACAATGACCTTCATTATTAATGAGACTGAGACTCGGGGAGGTGACCTGACTTTCCCCAAAGTTACTCAACAGGCTGGAGAAGGGATCAGGCTGGAGAAGAATCCTCTGATCGTCACTCCATGGAGTTGGCTTCTCTGACCTTGAGGGGCACCCAACATAAGGGGTATGGTGCACTTGAGGTTTCTGTCGTGAGTGGCACCTGGGGAAGTAAGGACTGGGAGGTAGGCGTGCTCTACAGACTGGCCTGCCAGGGAAAGATTTAGGGAGTCTATAGGCTCAGGCTTGAAATCAGAATGAGATTTCAGATGTATTGAGGAGAGATGGTAGGTCAGGAACTTGAGTCCTAAATTCCAGCTCTGTGATGCACTTTGAGCCATCATGAATGGTTGGAATATGCCCAACCTTTGAGGCCCCATCTGTAAAAGGTAACCAGAGACCTCCAGTGTCAGTTAAGAGAAACATGGATGAAAAATAGCACACGAAATCAAGACACATCTCAAGAATGGTTCAGTAATTCTTAGCTGTTAGCTTCTCATTCTTATAAGTGAGAGATGGCTACCAAAGCACCAGTTATCACATTCATATTCAAGGCAGGAGGAAGGGAACTGCCCCTTTTATCAGGAAATAAAGCCTTCTCAAATACTCCAAGAGGAATTTTCCCCTTACATCTTAGAGACCGAATGGAGGTAGGATCCACCCAGAATTACTGAAAGAATGAGCACAGTGATCCTACTTTCTTCTTATTCTTTTGATAGTGAGAGGTAAGAGGTGGAAAACAGCTGGGTGCCAGTGTGTGATGCCTGCAATACTAGCTACCAGGGAGGCTGAGATTGTGAAGATCCAGGTTTGAGGCCAATATGGGCAGAAAAGCAGATGACATTCCATAGGAAATTGACAATGGCTTTGATAGAGAGTTGGAAATTCGGTTGGAAGTTCTCTCCTTCTCCCCTCCCTGCTACTCGCCTAGTTGCTCAGGCTTTACCTACAAAAGCACAGTCATGCGGATGAGGTAATGGGTGCATGGATGTGTGGCAGGAATCAGACTTTATACCTAAGCCCGATGGTAGCAATATGGAAGTGGACGAAGGGCCTGGAGCATCAGATGACATCACCACTGTCCACCTACGTCAGAAACATGGGAGTCCAGCCATATCCACCTGAAGTAGTTGGACCAGGAGGGCTCTTGGTTATCAGGGCCAAGGGCAAGGTAAGCTAGGTGCAGCCCTGGGGAGAGTGAGGATAAGCTAGAGACGCACACCAACACCCACTCCCTCCCTCCTCCCCAGGGGCAATGGCTGACATCTGTCCCTCATTCTTCAGATCCAGGGCCTGCTGAAGGTGGTGACTGTGGCTCCACATCTTCAAAATCCCTTACAGAGTCTCATTTTAGACAGTTTCAGAATGGAAGCCTACAAGGAAGGGAATTGGGGAAAGCAGTTGTCAGTTTAAGTAAGATGACAATGGCAGACACACACACATCTAGACATAGATGTCTTCAGGGATTGGGGTCTGGATGAAATACTGATGAGCCTGATTTATGTCCAACCTGTAGGCTCAAGTCAGGACCTTGCTCCTGCTCTTAATCTTGCTTTTAAGAAGCTGAGGGAGCAGCTAGGGACAAGCGACAGAGTAGAGTCCTCTCTGTCTGTCTCTGTCTCTGTCTCTCTGTCTCTGTCTCTCTGTCTCTCTCTGTCTCTCTGTCTCTCTGTCTCTGTCTCTGTCTCTCCCCCTCCCCCCCTCTCATGTCTTTGTTCTCTACAGCCTAATGCATTGTTTTTCATCTCCTCAAACAGGCTGAGTTTTACCTGGTGCACAGTAGGACCCCAACTAATCATTGTGAATGGTTAGGTCACTAAAAAGATAGGTGAATGAGAAGATGAATTGTTGATGATCCAAAGGGGAACCTTGGTAACATGGACCTGGTGACAGATTTTGATGTGCGGTGAACTTGACCATCGAGGGGAAAGATACTCTAGCTACATCAACCTGGAGATTCAAACTAGGGAAGTCATGGCTGATTTGGGCTTAGTCGAAGGAAGGATTTCCTAAGTATGAAACTGCCCTTAGTTGAACAGGGATTTCTCTTAAGGGGTTCAAGCCAAGCCTGGAGAATGTCTCACTTAGGGATATTGGTGCGGGGGGAATTCATGGAGCATGTGCCTGAATAAAGGACCATGTGTGACCCACCTCAGTGTGTGGCCTGTGGTTTCACTTAGGTAACTTCATGGTAGCAATCAAGGTATAGGTTCAAACCCCAGCGATGCTTGCAACCAGATGTGTGACCTCTAGCTGGTGCATTCTTTCTAGGAGCTTCAGGGTCTTCCTTGTGGCAGACTGAGACAGTGAAGCTTGTCTCTTGGGGCTGGAGGCAGGATTAATGTTCTCATAAGGACCGCCACCTGCTCAGAGATTATTCGCAGTCTTAGGCGAGTGTGATCATGAGGAGCAGTGGATGGTTAATAGAGTAACCAGTTACCTACTGCTACCAGCAATAAGCACAAAGCAATTAGCAGCACACACTCAAGAATATTTATGGAAGAGCGATCAATTTTATTGCAGTCATTAACGGAAAACCACCTGCTACTTGGGCAGGCTTGGAGCTACACAGTTTAGATGTATTCTCATTCCATTCTCCCCAAACCCTAGAAGCTATTGTGACCTCTCATTTCTATTTGTCTTTCTTTTCTCCTCTCCTCCTTTTCTCTACTGTTCTTCCCTTTATCCCTCTCTCCCTCTTTCCTTTATTCTGATACCAAGACTTGAACTCAGGGTCTTGAGCTCTTGCCTGGCTTTTACACTCATGGCTGGTGCTCTGCCACTTGAGCCACACCTTCAATTCTAACTTTTTGCTTGCTGATTGGAGATAAGGGTCTCTCAGATTTGTCTACCTGGTCTGGCTTCAAACCGAGACCCCTAGATCGTCCCTGCTTCCTGAGTAGCTAGGATAACAGACATGAGGCGCCTGGCTCCTTGGCATGGCCCTTCATTCCTTGGTCGTCTCTTCTGCAAAGTGGAATGGAAGTTCTCATCTCACCGGCTTGTGAGAATTGGATGCGTAGAAAGTTAATGGGAATATCTTGCTTACTATCTGAGATGAGTGAGTGGAATCAGTGGGCCTGTGCCAGTCTAACTCTTTGCTGTGTAACGAATACCTGAGAGAAATACTTGGTAGGAGGAAAGGCTCATTTAGGCTCAGGGTTCCAGAGGCTTTAAAACATAGCTGGCCCTATTGTTTTGGGCCTGAGGTGAAGTAGAACACATGGTGGCAGAGGTATCCGGTCTGCTTTGTGGCAAACCCTCACAGTCATTGGAGGTTGTGTGGGGCGGGGGAAGGGGGAGGAAAAAGGAGAAGGGGCTAGGGACACAGTACACCCTTCTAAGAGCCACTCATAATGACCCACTTCCTCCAGTCAGGGCCTACCTCCTACTTTCCCCACCTCCCAATCATGCCGTCAAGTTATGAATCCATCAGTGGCTAAATCCACTGATGAGGCCACAGCCCTCATTACTCAGTCATTTCCTAAAGCCACACATCTGGGCATGGATTGGAACCACGCCTTCCACACCTGAGCCTTCAGATCCCATTCACAACAAGAGGCCAGCTGAGGCTTAAGAAGTTTTTCCAGCTACACACTAGCAAGTAGCAAGACAGATTCAGATCAAGCCTGTCTTTACCAGAGCTGTGGGGGAGCTCCCAGGCTGGATCACCCTGGGATACCAAGGATCACCACTCTTTGCAGAGACAAATGGCTATGCGCACAGGCCAGGCTACTAGCACATGGAAGATGGAAGGCTAGAGACAGCTGGGCACAGTCCTGGTGGAACCCCTTGCAGCCCAGAACAGGAGTCTTTACTGGGGATCAGCTGTGCCTTTAACTCAAACCCATGCATGTCCAATGGGGAAGACTGACATGACCTATCACACCAAATTAGCCTAATTATGTACCCAGCATGCCCTTTACACACCATCCCCAGAAAAATGGCACCCGGCTTACAAATGGGATTTGCCTTCCATTCCTATCTGTTGTTAAGACATTGTTAACAATTCCTTAACAGCAGAGATTAGAATGAAATGCTCAGGCCAGAGACAAGCTGGTGTTTCAACATGTATTTTAATAAATAAATGAATGTTATCAGGCTCATGGCACAGAAATGTCTAAGCAGTGTTCAGGAAACCTATCAATCAGCCTTCCTTTGTAGTTCCAGGTCTTCAGAGCCCTCTCCCCCTACCCTTGTGGGCCCTCAGTTTCTATGGCAACCCCAAACCAGGAGTGGTAGCTGTAAACTTAGAAAATATGACATTGCCCAGTCAGTCATGCTTCTCTATCAATACTGAAGTCTTTGCCTGAATTCCAAGTGAGGGGGGGATTTGTGGGTTGTGGGTTTTTTTCCTTCTCGTTCTCCCTAGCCGTAACTCTGACTTGGAATCTATAGCAGCCAAAATTAGACTATAAATCATTGTAATGGTCCCTTTCAGAGAATTCTTTACTGGATCAATTCAGATCATACAAGGCAGCAAGCGTCTGAGGCCAGTCACTAATAGTGGCAGTGTCAGAGATGTATGGCCAGGAAGAGTGGGATCCGGCTAGATGGCTGTTGGAGTTCATCTCTTTGAAGGTTGGCCACCGGACTACAGTTGTGTTGAGTTTTTTTCTTTTCCTTTTTCTTTTTCTCATGGTAGCTCAGTCTTCCTTTCAGCCACTGCTCTGTGGAGTCATTTCCCACAAGTGCCTCAGAGTCCCCAGAAATAACAGAACCTCCCAATTCCTGGTGCATGATATAGATGTGGCATCATGAGTGACTGAGTAGTGGGGGATCCAGCTGCAGCATGCCCCTCTCCCCGTGCATCTTCTATGCCATTTTTCAGGATTACAAAATATTTTTAAAACTCACTGACCAGGTACATAGAAGGCATTGTTTCCCATAGAGTTAATGGCCCAAGAAATGTAGGTTATGAAGCATGAAGAGTTGTCGAGGCTAAGTAGTTTATTTGTTGTGTTGACTTTTCAACTTCTCATTCAAGTTTGGAAAATTTTATAATAGAACGTGGATGAAAAGAAATGTAGAATGAGATGTACAAGTCGTTATGTCGAAAACAAACTTTACAACTTTGGTGCGGGGGGGGGGGGGTGGGGGGGGAGGGAGGGCGCGGGGGAGGATGGGAAGGGATGGGAAGGGGAAACAAAGGAGGAGGCTACAATGCTTGATAAGAAATGTACTCATTATCTTTCCCATGTAATTGTAACCCCTCTGTACAGTATTTTCACAATAAAAGAGACAAAAAAAAAGAGAAGAAATGTAGAGTGAAAACGGCAATAGAGACCTTCTTTTGAAGAATATATTGATACACAAAATTATATATATCCAGTATACAACATGATGTTTTATATACATATTTGTATTGAGGAATGACTAAATCTAGAAATAGTGTGCAGATTACCTACCTCACATACTTGTGTGTGTGTTTGCACACGTGCGTGCATGCACATGTACTGAGAACATGTAGAATTTGCTGACCTAACAATTTTCACCATGTTATCAACTCTAATCACTATGCTGCAGAATAGATTTTGGCTTCTTCATCTGATCTGCACAAATTTGTTTTTTGTTTTTGTTTTTGCTTTGGTATCTCCCTATCCCACTCTCTACCTATACCAATGAGCATTCTACACTCTGCTTCTGTGAGTTGAACTTTCATATTTATTTATTTGCTTGGTTACTTCATTTCTTACTCACTTAGAGACAGGCTCTTGCTATGTAGACCAGGCTGTTTTCTATCTTGAAATCCTCCTACTTCAGCCTGCTGTGATTATACGCATTTGTGCCACTATGCCTGAAAAAAAAAAAAAAAAAGCCAAACTTTTGGAAGTGGCACTCTGGTGCCAAGTGGTAGAGTGCTCGCCTTGAGCTTAAGAGCTGAGGGAGAGCGCCCAAGCCCAGAGTTCAAGCCCCGACCAACCCTCCCCCCCCCAAAAAAAAGATTATTTTTAAAAATGCTAAACTTTTTAAGATTCTACATCTAATTAAGATCCTGTGGAATTTACCTTTCTTCTCCTGGCATGTTTTACTTAACATAATGTCTCCCATGTTGTTGTAAATGGTATTATTTCTCTCTCTCTAAAGCTCTGAAGGGTGTCTGCATACCACTCTGTGTGCATGCACGCCACATTATCTGTACCCATTCTTCCATTGATGCTTGGGTTCATTATGGTGAGTAAGGCTCCAGTGATGGTGTGAAGGCAGATGTCTCTCCAATGTGCTGCTTTAACCCAGTACTGGGACTGCTGAAATGTTGTATCACAGGTTTGACATGCACAGGCAGTGTGTTGCAGAGATCACAGAGGGCCCAGAGGGGTGGAGGTTATTTACCTCCACAGGGCCAGCATTCCATTGGCAGAGTCAGAGGGGGAAATTCAGGACCTAATTAGTGAAGTAGCGGCAGGCATAGGCAGGGGGTGAGAGTTAGTTAACTCAGGCCAGTGTCTGGTCTTTCCAACCTGGGCCTTGAAGGATGAGAGAGGAAGTGGTTTTCTAATGAACTGGTGTTGGGGCAGCTGGGACAGTGTGTATAAATGCTCATAGCAAGCCAGACCTGAAAGAATAGCATTTCTTCTCAGCTCTGTCTAATGTGACCTGTCTTTCAAGATTCCATTCTCCTTCAATCAGCAGGTCCTCTCTGCTCTGTTCTAGCTCTGGTGTTGAACAGGAGCTGATATATATGTATATCACATATACACAGCATATATGTATGGCATATATCCATGAGACAGGAGGATTGGCTTCTCCATCAGCCATTGGCTGGGGCTGCTGATGGACAGTAAGGCAGGGAGCTTGACCTTTCTTTCAAGGTGATTGTGTCTGCTGTGTGTGGGCATTTTTCTGCACGTGTGTGTGTGTGTGTGTGTGTGTGTGTGTGTGTGTGTATGTGTGTGTGTGTGTGTGTTGGGGGATCTGCAAGCCAATAGTATCCAGTGCTCATGGTCACTGGGCATGTGGGCAGCCAGCTGTGGTGTCTGGATGTAGCAGTAGCTGCATTTGCTTCTCCTGTAGTATGCCAGATGAGGCTTACATCAATGGACAAGACAAATGTTTGTTGACCTCATGGCCATTGCTATTCATTTATGTGTCTGTGGCTGCATTTGAGCTAAATGGTTGAGGGGAGTTGTTGCTATGGAGACCACCTTCCCCCATACCCCACCAGACTATCAAATATTTACTATCACACCCATTGCATGAAGCATTTGCTAGGCCTGTTCTAGAGACCTTCTCCTGGAGGTCAGATCAGGGATAGACTATGGACTACCTGAGCAAGACTTGCTCTGGGCTTTTTCCCCCATTAGGCATTCCTTCTTCCATTAGAGGATTTTCTGGAAGGTTTTTTACTCAACTTCTGCTTCCAGGGAAAGCATAAACATGTGATAAATATCCAGAGAGTGATGAATCCTTTGCTAAGTGACATGTGGAAACTGACAGAAGATGGATCAAAACCTGGGAGCACATGATGGAAGAGGCTGGACAAAGACTTCAGCGGGGGGTGGAGGGTGGGGGTGGGGGGTGAGGTAGGGTGGGGAATGGGTCAGGATGGTTCTATTTGTCTGGCCTGGATCTTGACAATACTCATACTTAGCCCTAGGGCAAGAGTTGACTCTTGCATGTGCTGCATTGGATAAAAGACGCAACACATGAATGAAGGGATGTTTTCTATATCTGCATTGTATGTTCACTCATTCCCTATGTTTGCCAGTGAGCCATCTCCAAGGGAAGAAGAGAGGCAGATGTGATTAGTCAGTCAGGGACTGGGACACATTTCTTGAAAGCCAGGGACATATTTTGAGCTAGGCTCCCTCTTCTCTTCCTTGATAGCTGAGTTGAGGTTACCAGCTGTACCCTCTTCATGCTCTGCCTGTCCTCTGTCCCCATAGACAGGAGGCAGTCTACCTGCCAGGGTCCTGATACCCACAGCTCCTCTTCAGTGTGTTCAGTCAGATTTTGAGTTAGGTTAACGCAAGGTGTGTAATCAAGTCCCTGTTCTAGAAACTTGGCCTTCCCAGAGTCTACTGCCGGAACACTGGGCATCAATTGGGTCAGCTAGCAACAAAGTGGCTTTCACTTCCATTTGGGTAATATTCTTTGTTTATGTCACCCATCAAAACCTTTGACAAGGAAAAGAAAAAGAAAAGGTGGGATAGAGCTGGGCATTGTTGGCCCCCTTCCACCAACATAACATCTCAAAGCATCTTAAATCTCAGCGTCTCTTCTGTGCAGCAGAAGTAGATAGGAAGGAAAATTGGTCTCCCACTGAAAATGCCACTCAGGGCCCTCCCTCCATGAACATCTCTTCAGTTCTTTTGTTTTCTCTGTTCACAGTACTTGGTAAGGTGATTAACTCTCCTCTCCAGAGAATGGCCATGATTTCCCATTGAGGCTGTGGGTACCTTGCAAAATGGCTTTAAATTAGAAGCACTTGCTCATCAGATGCCTGTGTGTAGCTGGCCACCAGGGCTCTGCTTCCGCTCTTGAATCTGCCAGCACACAGACAGTTCCTTGGAGGCTAACACATTTTCCTTTGAAAGTATTTAAAACTAGCTGTCAGAGAGACCACCCACACCCTAGCTCTCCCTGTTGCAATACTTTACTTTGCTTGGGGGGGGTGCATGGTTGACCTTCTAAAGACTTCATTTTTATGACCTTTCTCCCTCTGAAGGAGAAACATGGAAGAGGAGAAACATGGAAAAGCTCAGGGGTCCTTGGGGTCTAGACAGCTTTCAGATGTGGGAGAAAGTGCCACAGATACATCTTTCTGCTAATGATGGTGGTGGTAGTCTTAATAAAGTACAGTTGCTATAGATTGACTGTGTATTATAGCCCCTGATGGAGTATTAGGGTTTGGCTTACAAAGGTCTCTGGGAGTTCAGGTGTTGAAGGGTTAGCCCCTGAGACAGGGTTCACAGGTTATGTCTGTGGAAGGAGGTTGGATCTCAAGGGCTCTGACTTCACCATGGACTAATGCACTGATGGGCCCAGAGCTGAATAGGGTTCTGGGAGGTGGTAGAACCTGTAGGAGGTGGTCCTGGAGGGAAGAAGTAGGTCAGTGAGAACCTATCCTTAAAGTGTGTGTGTGTGTGTGTGTGTGTGTGTGTTGAAGCTCCACCTGGAGCCAAGGGCCTAGCTGCTGTGTACAGGAAAGCACACCTGGCAGGTGAGAGAGGAATGGTACCTGTGTTGTGGTCTGAGTATGGGTGCACCCCAGAAAGAGCTACCCATTGAGTCCTTATTGGCTAGGCATTGGGGAGGCGAGTAGACTGTGAGGGCAGAGCCTGCAAGAGTGGGATTGGTGGCCTGAGGAGTCTTTGCCCTTCCTCCACGTGGAGCCACATTGAAAAAGGGCCTTCCTCAGTCCAGGAGGCACACATCGAATCTGCTGCCACCTCGATCTCGAACTTCCCAGCAGCCGGAACTGTGAGAAACAAACTTGTTTGCTCGTGAGTCACACCGTCTACAGCAATCTGTTATAGTAGCCTGACTAGACAAGACTGCTTGCTCTTAAAAAGATAGATCAACAGGACATACTTTCCTCTTTCTCCCCTCCCCTGGTAGACTTCAGCCTGGTGCTTAGTTACTAAGGTTGGGTATAGGTATTTTCCCTGTGCTAAAGTCAGGTCCTGCCACTCTTTGCTTAAACCCCTTCAGGAGCCTTCTTAGTCATGCAGAATAAAAGCCAAACTCCAGACTAGAGTCTTGCTGGACCAAACCCTTCCTGTGTCTCAGACACCACCTCCTACCTGTCTTACCTTTCTCCTGAGTACTCACCTATTCATTTTTTTTTCATGTTCTCTGCATTCATCCAGCCAACTCTACTCCAAGCCATTACTTCCAGTCATGCTTCCTGGAGATTCCCCTCTCCCCTTCTCTTTGGGCTGTCTTTTACTGGCTCCTCCATGTCACTCACCTTCAGTGTCATCTGTGCCAGACAGGTCTTGCCCACCTCTCAACTTGAAGTCGCCCCCTTGGATGGTCTCTGTGGGCAGACTTGTTTGCTTTTCTGCCAGGCATCATCATGGACCAGATCCATGTGTTTAGTGCTTTCCTATATGTCCACCTACCTCATTTGCCACTGAAACTCAACCTTCAAGCAGTCCCCGGCTTTCACCTTTTCATCCTTGGTGCTTGTACTAGTACTGGCTGAGTCGGAGTTCAAAAAAGAAAAAGAAAGAGAAAGAAAGAAAGACAGAAAGAAAAAGAAAGAGAAAAAAAGAACCGAATAAGCCTGCTGTGTCAGTTTAGCATGCCGATTTCATTAGGCAGAGGTACCGTAGGAATTCAAATTGCTATTATGGGTAAATAAAGCACACGCATACATATTTGGCTCTCCCTGTCCACTTTCTTTCCAACTCATGAGAAGCAGTATGAATAATATATTCTGAGTTTTTTTTTGATTGAACTGTCAGCATGATTTATTTCACAGCATCTTCTTCCCTCTCCCCTTTGTAAATAGCATCTGCAGAGCTCTTTGCTAACATTTGTCTGGCTAATTTGCCTAAGGGGGTGGGAAGATGGTGGCATTATTATTTTTTAACCCCCTTATAATGGGTCTGGAAGAAAAAAAAATTTTTTCTTTGTGGCATTGGGACTCTAAAAAAAGAGAAAAGATCAAGGTTATACGGAGCATTGACTCCTTGCTGTTTTACAAAATGGCTCAGACTCATTTCACAACTTGAGAATAATTCAAATTGGAAATCACCTCCTCTAACCCCATCAAATTAATGGTATTCCCCTTACGCTCCCTGCCCAGCCATGTGAACAATGGAGCCTGAGCTGCAGCTGCTGGAATTTTGCATCAAAGTAAATAATACCCTAACGAGACAGCAATTTCACTCCTCCTGCAGAAACCCCAGCCATGCCCCCACTTCAAGAGGCCAGGAGGGGTTGGAGGCAGATCCCTGTGGGTGGTGCTCAGAGTTGTGGATGTAGGTAGACCCCTGAGTATTGAAGACTGTGCAGTAGCATGCTGTCTGTGTTCCTCAATTATTGCCATCTTTTTTGGGCTCCCAGAAAACCTTCAAAAGATGTCTACGTTACTAGTATTTGCTGATGAGTTTGTTAGAGTCTCTGTCCATAATAGAACATGGGAGTGTGTATGTGTTATGTGGGTATGTAGATAGAATTGTGGATAGATTAATTGTGGAATATCTTTTCGTACCTACTCACCCTTTTCTTCCTGTTCTCTCAACTCCTACTTCTTTCAATCACAGTGGTCAAGTTTGGCTCCTCTAATATTTTTTTTATTTGAATCAGATCCTGTCCCTTCCTGTCTTTATTTCCCTGGCTTAGGCTCTCTAAGACTCCTCCTCCTGCTCTAAACTAATATCTCAGTGCCCGATAATACTTGAGAGCTGTCTGATGTGCATTTAAATATACCAGTACCCAGACTCTACTTCCAAAGTGCCTGGTTTAATTGGTCTGGGATGAGGGCCTGGCATTGGGTTTCTTAAATGCTCTCTGGCAAGCTTGCCATTGCCCAGGTTCAGAATTACTGTATTGGTTCTGCCCAGATTCACACATTGAACAGCAGGCTCTGTGGTAAAGTCTATGCGATGTGGCCTTCCCTGCTTAGGACCCATCTCCCACTCCACAACTGCTTCTTGGTGCCTGCAGAGTGAAGTGCGGGGTCTCCCTGCGTGACTTCGCACTGGCCTGCCCCTACAATGTGGTTTGCTTGTCTCCCTGAGAACAGCATGCTGATTCATGCTCCTCCATGCCTTTGCACAGGCTGGTTTTGCAATTGGAATGGCTCCTTCTCCTCAAATCTGCAGGTGTTCGTTAATTTTCCAAAACCTGCTTTAGGCTTCTGCTTCCTCCAGGAAGTTCTTCTTGAGTTCCTCTCCTCCCTTTTGTGATTTTATATTTTTTGCTAAATATCAAGATTTTGCAACTGACTCCTATTTACATCACTTTTCCTTGTTGGATCCTGAGAGGGCCACATCTTACCCATCCTTAAGACCCCAACACTAAGCTCTGTGCTGAGCATGCAGCAAGTGTTCACTGAGGCCACGACTATTTGTAAACTAACAGTCCTGGAGGCATTCATTCTGTCTTTAAGAAGGATTCCCTGTTGGTAATATCCCAAATACAACACATATGTGTGGTTAGACACAGATAATCTATGAGAGGTGAAATTGAATAAATGAATTGCTAACGTGTGGAAAATATGCAAGCTGAATGAAGTGGTACACATCGGTAATCCCAGCCCCACCTGGAGACTAAGCAGAAAGATTCAGAGTTCCCGGCCAGCCTCAGCTACATAGTGAGATCCTGTCTCAAGAAGAAGAAAAAAAAATGAAATTCTGGCTCTGTGTCTTATGACCTTCTAGCTATATGGCCTTGGATAGATTACTTAATATCTCTGAGCCATGTTTCCTCATTTATACAATAGGAGATCTAATTATACCTATTCTGTAGGTTGTGATAAAGATTAGAAGGGAGAATTATAGAAGGTACCTACCAAGACATCACACATATCATAGAACAAGCAAACATTTAGCTGTTGATAAATTGAGGCTAATTATCCCTATTTTGTTAACAATTTTTACTGCTGGAGAAAATGACTCTTTAAGAAACCTTCCTTAAATAGCAATCATCATCAGAGCCAATATCCATGAGCACCTGCCTTTGCCCTGGGCATGTTGTGCAGAACCTTGTGCACATGGAGGCAGAATTCCCGAGGCTGCCTCAAGAAGGAGGTACTGTGTTAGTCTCCTTCTCTGCTTCCCTAGACTAAGGCTTGAAAACTCACAGAGGCATGAACCTCACAGGTGAAGCAGAAAGCAGAGAAACCAGGTGGCCCTTTCCTGTATTCAGACACCATCACATCCCATCAGCCACTCCCCCCTCCCAGGGAGCCCGAGAGTTTGCTTAGCTCACAGAGAATAATCATAGGAGGGCCTCCTGACTGGTTGTCAATATGAAATGCATCGATTGTTCACTGTGTCCTGTCTCCCCTTCCTCATGCCAAACCTTGAGAACAGAGCTGGAAACATTCCACACAATTGGGCAAACAGGATGACACATCGACGATCCTTCTTGTTAGTAATTAGAGCATGGTAATGTGCTCTGCTGGTAATTAGTGCATTAATGTAGCATGGATTGTATTGCTTTAGAGTGATTGAAAGGTATGGCAAGCTCAGAACATTGTTAGCATCAGAGCTGGGAGCTTATGGAGGCGGTGGGTGTGGTGTGGATGGGAGGCAGGTTGGAGGGAGATGGGAGCTGTATTCCTGTGTGCTCCGTGACTTTGCACAAGTCATTTCCCCTCCCTGGGCTTCAGTTTCTTCAGGGGTAAAAAGAAAAGATTGGATTCTGCCACGTCAAAGGAAGAGGAAGAAGGAAAGGAAAGTGCTAATGGCTTGGCAAAAGCAAGGATGAAGCTGATTCATCCCATTCCCACCGCAAGAATGGAAAACTCGGGACTCTTAGTGGTTTGGCATGACAAAGGTTCATGTATTACTCAGGCACATTCCACAGCCAGACAGGAATCTCTCCAGAGTGACTCAGAAACATAAGCTGCTCTGATCATCTGCTTCCAGATTGCAAAAGAGCCTGTCAGAGGGTCTTGCCTGGCTCAGAAATGCCCTGCCCGTGAAACTCCACCCGAAACCTCCACTCACATGTCGATGGACAGTGCTAGTCAGTGTCAGGGACTGGGAAGTATAGGTGGTATTAGTTTGCATCCATGTGATACAATTATCTAAGATATATAACTTTAAAGGAAGAAAGATTTATTTCCACTCATAATTTCAGAGCTGACAATCTGTGGTTACTTGGTTCCATTGAGTCCTGGGTCTGTGGGGAAGCAGAGCATCATAGTGGGAAGTACATGATGGAGCAGAGCAGCTCACCTTGTGGTGGCCAGGAAGCAGAGAGAGTGGAAGCCAGGGATGACCTGCCCTCCAGCCAGGCTTGCCCCCTTGGATTCCACCACCTCCCAATTATCCACCAAGTTATGAATCCACTGGGTTAATCTATTGATGAAGACATCGGATCCCTCACGATCCAGCCACCTTTCGAGGTCCAACTTCTGAACATTGCTGCACTGGACCAAGCCATCACCATCTGAGCTTTTGGGTGACATTTTAGATCCAAATCCAACAACAGGGGATTCATGGCTGAGAATCACCAGGTCAGAGAGAAAATATTTGCCTACATGATGGCACTTTTAGACAGAAATGAATCCACTCATCCTTCACTATTTGGTCTTTCATTTGGTCTTTCATCAGCCTCAGTTTTCACACAAAGACATCAAGTCTCAGGTAGTTTTAAGAACATGAGTGCAGACATTTATACTGCTAACAATTTGCTGAACTGGATTTCACCCCCGTTTTTTTTTATGATGCTAGTGTTCGGTACCGCACTACAGTGTTTAAATGTGGTTGTAGGGGTCTCATAGCCTTGGTGATCCTGGATAACAATCCCGTTTGAAACACTGTGCCCCTAATGTTCTTAAATGAGACTCTTTTCTAGAATCAAAGCAAAAAGGAAACCATTTTCTGTGGCGAGATAACCACCAGCTGATGCTGGAATCCCATGTCGGAGTGCAGCAGGGATGGCTGTGTGATGGAGGTTGAGTTTATTGCGGTACTTCCACTTGACCTGATAGCCGTACTACCTCACCAGAATTCTTTGTGATGTTCTATCATTGGTGGAGGGGTGGGGAGGGAGGAAAGAGAGACAGTTCAGATGAACAGTCTCATAGCCAACTCACGATGGGTGAAAACTGCACTGAAGATGGTACCCACAATCAAATGTCGAGGACAGCCTCAGAGAGGGTGGGGGAAGCCATTGGAGTGTTGAGGTGGTGGGTAGCCAGGACTGAATTTTGTCACTTTCAGTGGAGCTGTGGAGGCAAAAGTTGCAGGTTAAGGGGAGGGGGCGGCTAGGAGCTGAGAAAGCAGAGATGGCAGATGTAGGATCCCCTTTTGAGAGCTTTGGCAGGACGTGGAGCCCAGAAATATGCTGGGAGCTTGGAGAGGAAGTCAGGGCTTAATTAAATTTGTTGATTGAGTGCTTTATTTTGGGCTTAGCCAGTTTAGTTCTTAGTTACTTCCTGCCCATTAGTTTGATTGCTACTAAGGGAACAGCATTGGGCTTTGTCATTGGCTATTGTAAGTGGTAATTTACGAAGGTCAATCTACTGAAAAAAAACCATATGTATCTGGGATCCCACCGGGGATTATTTTGAGTTACTCACTGTTCTGGATGATGCAGGCTACTGCTTTAAACCATTAGCACAGATAATTAAATACTGCCTCTCACAGACACGTCTCTTCTTCTGTTATTCCTCCCAGTGTTGTGGCTGAAAGCAGGGACTGTGAAACCCAAGGATGCCACACTCTAGCAGGTACCCTTGGTCCCTGCCTCCTCCTTGCCTCAGTTTCCTCATCGGTTATGATGGAGGACAATAACAGTATGTGGTGAGATAGTGGATGAGCTCATACCTAGGAAAGGACTAGAATGGTACCTGACACAGGTGCTCAATGCAATGCTAGTTTCTTCATTTATGTGGATTGAATGCCTAGTGTGCATCAACATTGTTGATACCCTGGGAATGCAAGAACGGATGCAGTAAGTGGTGGTGTTGCGTGGGAATGATGGGTTACCAGTACAGCACGGTGCTGAGCCAGGAAATACAGAATGTGAGGCACAGGTGGAGGGAACACACCCAGAGATATGTCCAGGGCATAATATCCAAGGTGTGGTGGTGGCTTAAGAGAAGCTGCTTTGGGCCAGGGAAGAAAAGAGGGGTGCACATCCACCCTCGTCCCTCTTCTGTCCCTTTCTGACGCCACGAGAATCTCTTCAAACATAACTGGACCTAATTCTGGTCTTTTCATGGCTTCCCATCACTCTTGGGGAAAATGCAAACCATGTATACTACAGCCTTTAGGTTCCCACAGCTGGTGTCTGCCTTCTCAGGTCCTGGTTCTCACCTGTTCGTGGTGCTCGGGAAGTGCTGCCTTTGTATTACTGCAATGATCTGCCTTCCTCCCCTTCTTAGCGAGGCCAACCCCTGCTCATCGTCCCTATTGCGGAGCTGGGCCACTCCACGGCCTCCAAACAGGGAAGCTGCCTCGAGCACAACTTCTGCATGTTTCTCTATCATGACATCACAGCTCACAGGACTGTGTGCGATTCAGACCATCCATGTCTGCCTCCCCCGGGTGTGGGGGTGGGGAGGTGTGAGCTGCAGACAAGTGTGGATCTAGAACCCCATAAAATGTAGCACTTCTACAATACCCAGCAGCCAGACTGCTTCGTTAGGGCATGTAAAAGAAGAAAGTCTATGTGAGGGTGAATATGACATAATCCACAAATCCAGCAAACACACAGGCCCAGCAGGGCTCAGCGTGCTTCCCCAGCACGTGCCAGGGTCTGACTTCATAGTCTGCCTTCACAGTGGTGGCCCAGTGGGGTCAGGACAGGTGTATGAACCACCATCCCCGGCTTCAGTAATGGCATCCAAGTGGGTCTGGTAAACAGAATGGTTGGTAGAAAGGCTCTGGGGTCACTGAGTGTCCACTTTGCAACACGCTGACCCTCGTCATGTGCACTCACTAGTGAGAAAGTGAAATGTCAAGATGTCTTGCTATCGATCTTCCTATCCAGGGAGGGTATAGAATTCTCTGGAATACTGCAAATGACTGGGCAGGAGTGAGAAGAGGAGAATCAGAGAATAGATTTTGTTTGCACTTACAGAGTAGGACTGGGCAAATTTGGCAATTCCTTGTGCCTCTGAGTCACACAAAATACACAAATAGTGACATCTGCTCTCGGGTTGTTTCAGGGTTAGACCTGATATATACAGGGCACCAAACAGCTCCTCAACAAATGGCTTTGACATCATTCATTTACCTGGCATCGGGAACTCATCAACATAAAAAGAAACTTACAGTATAAATTATACTTGGCTAAAAACTTCCAAGTTAACAGAAATTATTGCAAAAACACCAGGTTGATTAAAAAAATTTACTACCTGGATATTTAACAGATGGCCCATATGCTCAGACTTGGAATCACAATAGTGAATAAGATACAAACATTTTGGCCTCATGGAACTTAGAGTCATTGTTATTTCACTTATTTACAAAGGATTTTGCTTCTAGTCAAAAAAACAGATACGGACATTTATCTATAGAAAGGAAAAAAGAAGAAAAAATTATCATCAGGCTCAGTGCAAGCCCCTCATGGCTTCTGCAGTCTCTTGTTCTATGTTCATTGGTTTTACTTAAGTCTGTGACAGAAGTATGTGCTGGTGCTTATGATACTGCGTTGTAGAAATCATTTTTAATGACTTCATAATGTTCCTTGTAAGGAATGGATTTGCTGAACCACTCACCTATCATTACACATTGGTGCCTAAAGATTCCCCTCCTTTGTGATTCTGGATAAAATCTCAGAGCCGAAACATCTGGGTGGACAGGTATATGCATAGTTTTAAGGTTGTTGAACCATCCCTCTCAAATGGTTTTGTTTTTGGTTTGGGTTTTTAGCAAGGTTCATGAGACTTTAGAAAATACTTCTTATAATATCCCTTTAAGAAGACAGAGAAGATTGAAAATTCTCTAAAGAAGATGCAAAGTTAAAGCCAAATTAATCATCCCAGCTCCGTGTGGAATATTAAATATTAATGTCCCCCTTTAGTGTGGGTGGCATGTTGTGTACAATTCATCTGAATATTAATAGTTCGGATGGTGACATTACATTATTCACGATGAATCAGGGATCCCTGCTCTGGACAGTGCATCGCTCAGATAAGCAGGACTCTTATTAATTAATCCACAGGTAGAAAATGGATTTTGTTCTCCAGGAAAGGGGACTGAGTGTGCGTGCTGTTTATTATGTGGTGGGGATTTTATATAAATCATATCATTTAATGAACAGACCTTGAGGTTGGTAATTGACGTACTTATAGACTCTCCTCCAGGCTGCAAGAGTTTTGCTCACCAGTACCCCATATCCCTGCCTGGGTTAAGCTCCTCATTTGTGAGGTTCAGTTGGAGACATTGAAAGCAGCATTGCAGTTGTAAAGGAAGGAGAGAAGGAGTGACTGTCCCCTGTGAATTCAGAAGATGAGTTGGTGGCCGTCGGAAAATTAGCAGCTGGTGAAGGGAGAAACAGGTCATGTGATTGTGGTCAAGATGGAGATTCTGGTGGCTGATTTCAATACCTCTATCTCTGTCTTTATCCTCCCCTCCCCTTTATTTCTCTTCTTCATCTGTGGCCACACTGACACTCTTGAGCATGACCCACTTGCCACTCAAACTGCACTTGAGAAGGGGCATCGTGAATTCTGCATGGCCCAGTTGCTCTTTGAAAAACATTGACTTGAGCCTCCTCTGGGTGTTAGAAATGCAGTGATCTTCAGCCTCTAGTGTCCTTCACACATTTGGTCACCTATGGACACAGGGAAGTCTGTGGGATGATGTGCTATTCAGCAAAAGAAATGTTGTTCTATGTTTTGTCAGTGCACACAAGTCACTGTAGTTTTTGTTAGTTCCTAGTCAGTTATAAGACCTGGCCTGCGGGGTTAGAGAGCTTGGCATGGTGCCTTGTGCTGACTGGGAAAGTGGTAATAGACCAGCTTCCACCTGCTTTTGGAGAGAAGCTGCCTATGGCTCATGAACCCTAAAGCTTGGCACGTACTTTTTACCTTGTTCTGACAACCCACCAACATTCCATCACATATATGGTGTCTTAAGAAGGTAAATAAAGAATGAAAGTTCCCCCCAACCATTTAGAGCCCCATCTTCACATGTTGCATAAAGAGAGACCAAACAGATGTCAGAATAGAGCCTAAAAACACTCGATCTAGGACATGGCCAGAGATGGAGATGGTTAGGGAGTCTTCTGTGTGTTCCCCCACACCATTCTTTTGGGGTGTTTTGAGAAGTCTGAGCATGCCTCGTACCAGGTAGAGAAGTTTCTGTTTCACTTTGTAGGCCATGGTGGGAAATGGCAAAATGGCGGCAGAGTGAGGACAGACTGAGTCCTCCAGGGGAAGGGTGGCTTATCTTTGTTTCTTTCCACCCATTGGAGAGGTAGGGGAATCACTAAGCCATGGACAATGAGTAGAAACAATATGCGATTATTTTAGTGTGATTACTATTACTATTGCTATGCAAAGAAAGGGCCAGGTCAAGTCCTGCATACCAAGAACTGTAATTGTCTTGACCTCTTCCCTTCTACTTTCTCATCTGTTAATTGAAATAATAATGGCTGCTGTGTTCATCCTATAGAGATGAAAAGAGATTATTGGAGGGAGGGAGAAGGAGACAAGATAGAAGAGAGAGACACACACAGACATAGAGAGTGATAGAGAGAGACAGAAAGATGGAGAGAGAGAGACAGAGAGAGATGTCGTGGGGCGGTATCAGCGTTTGAAACTCTGAAATGCTGTGTAACGTAAGGGGATATTGTAACAGTTTAATTGATCATATAGGTAAGAAACATTTACAGTATCTAATGGCAAAGTGAGAAATGTGTGCACTATAACCCAAAACAGAGAATTTTCACCCCATGAATTTCTATTAGGGAAACCCGTCATGAATCAATTGTAGCCCGATTTCAACCAAAAGACCAGTTAACTCAGTCATTTATCTTGAGCCTCCAAGTTCTAAATCAATATTTTATGAGATTACCTTGAAACTAAGTCTGGGGACCTCATTCCCAGTGTCATAGCAAGGGCTTCACAAGCTGCCTTTAAGAAGTATCTGGAAGGTTTATCCAGCAGACAGATGCCTTCTTGTCTTTCTGATTTTTTTTAAACTCAAAGTTCCTGTCCACTGTCAACTAACATTTCTTGAATAAGGATATGTTTGATTTCTACCAAGTTGTCCAGGAAAAAAAAAGGTTTATGCCTGCGGATGTGTCTATATGCTATTTTTTACCTGAAATTCAGAAGAAAATTCAGAACGAGGAACTATGCAACCTGTAGGGGTTGCATTAAATAGGTTGGAGGTATTTCTGTCACTTACTAATTTACATTGACTTTCAGTAAGATTCTTAAATTCAGTAACTGAATTCAACATACACAGCACAGCATAGTGAGTTTTCTCTCCCTCTAGATAAGTAATTCTAGAATAGGAGAGAACCTTAACAATCATCTTGTCTAACTCCTAGTTGTTTTTTTTTTGGTAAAGATGCTGTACAGAGGGGTTTCAGTTACATGAGCAAGGTATGAGTACATTTCTTGTCCAGCATTGTTACCCCTTCCCTTGTTGTTATCCCATTATCCTCCCCGCTCCCCTCACCAAGTTGTAAAGTTCATTTCCAATATACTGTCTTGTGGGTATCATTGTTGCAATGGGTTGTCTGTGTCCTTGTTTCAGCCTAACTCCTAGTTTTACACAGAATTCAACATCAGACATGCCAGGCTTGGAGCATTTGCTCTGCTCTAGGGTAACCATGAAATGTGAGGGAAACTTCTCAAACTGCCTGGGTTTTGTAAGCCACAAGGTGAGTTCCAGTAGCACTAACCAACGAGAGCACTTAGCACTGGGACTGGCACCCAGAAGTTGCACAGACATGGTGGTCATTCTGTTTAAGGAAAAGTCATGGATAAAGCCATCAGGGAGGTGCTTAAAGAGGTTCTTCATTAATGTGTGGGAATCATAGTTGTATTCTAATACAAAAGACCTGGTGTCAGGGTCATAAGTGACAGCACCCTAAAACCCTAACAAGGTTATCTGTATGTGAATACACATGTATATATGTATGTATGTATGTATGCATGTATGTATACATGCATGCATGCATGCATGCATGTATGTATGTATGTATGTATGTATGTATGTATGTATGTATGTAACAGAGGATATTTCTATTCGAGCAGCTTGTGGAATAGATACTGGTTGGTCCCACAGTGAACAGCTGCATATTTGAAAGCCAGAGAATCTGATGACTGCTCAGTCCCAAAATGTGGACAGTCACTGGTATGAGTCCCTGTTTAAAGGCAGTGGGTCCTCGCCCTCAGGAGAGCAGAGCTCATGCCCACTGGCTGCCTAGCTCTTCTTCCTCCGTGATTCCATCGAGGCCCCCGGCCTCCCGGCGTGGCCACTCCCCTCCAGTGGGTTCTCAGTTTCCCTTGTAGGGGCCAGGTGTTTCGGGAGATAGTGTGTCATGGGCACACCCAGAAAAGGGTGCTTATTAACCCTGACATTCCTCAGCCCCATAAACCTGACAAGATTAATCATCTCATATTAATTCTTTAAATGGAGAGTAAATTTGGGGGGGAGGGGAAAGCTTGAACAGAAGGATTAGGAGGTTTTTATTTACCATATTTACTTGATTCAGTAATACATTCTCTAATGCTTTATGCTGAGCCCTTACAACATATAGAAAAGTTGGATTTTTTAGTGAAAACCCAGAGACCAACAACATAGTTTCTATAACCGTAGTCTCCTGAGCTCACATTATTACATATCCAAATATCTGTCCATCCATCTATCCATCCACCTTATATTTTTGATGCATCCCAAAATATGCTGATGCAGACATCAGCATACATGTTAACTAGAGTTGAGTTTTTGCTTACATTTTTTTGGTTATTTTACAGTGAAATGAGTTTCAACAAATGAAGGTACTTGTCTAACTTAGCACATATCACATTGTAGAAGGTGACTGTCACCCCTCGAAGCTTGCCCTCAACCCTCACACATTGCTCCCTGATCCTTTATCCTCTGGAGGCAGTGACTGTTATGTTTTCCATTACAGATTGCTGTAGCTTGCTCTAGTTTGACAGAATGGAATCCTACAACATACATTCTTTTTGCTTGACTTCTCTCACCTCAGCGATTCCTGAGGTTTGTCTATATTGTTGTACATATGTGTACTTTGTTTCTTTGACCATGTCTTTGGCATACTGGACAATACTCCCATCAAGAGAAGATACCTGAGTTTGTTGATTTGCTAGTTCATGGATAACGTGACAGTTTGGGCTGTTATGAACAGATTTCCGAGTGATATTATGGTACATTGTTTTTGTGGACCAATGATTTTACCTTTCTCAGATAGCTAGATTGGAAATCCTGGGTCCGAGGGTAGTTGTAGCTTTAGTTTCATAAGAAAGTGCCAGAACTATTTGGCCTGTTTCACCCTCATTCCAACCTTGTATGTGATTTACGCTTGTTCTACATCTTTGCCAATGATTGGGGTATTGGCCTGTTTTTAAATTTTGCCATTCTATCCAGTGTATGATGGAATCTCATGCAGTTCAACAATGGGCTGCTCTTCTTTTCACATTTAATATTATCTGGGATGCATCTTACAACTTACATCCATATTTAAGTTGATTTACTGCATTTAATTCTCCTTCCTCACATGAAAAAGATCTTATTATTAACTCCGTCATACTAATTGCAGTCAAGAGCATTTGGGATTGAGGAAGGAACATATCTCAGAGTATGCTATTGGCTATAAGAACTCCATATGGGAGCTGCTTCTGTAGTGTGCAGGGGTCTAAGACAGTGCCTGCAACATAACAGCATGTGACTGAGTGGCAGAATGGACAAATAGATGGGACCTTGAGTGAGGCCATGCTGGGTCCCCTGAGCTCTCAGCTGACAAGTACTGAAGACAGATGCCTGTTTCCTAGGGTACTATGCAGGGCTTCTCCCCCTAATTATTCTGTGTAGCCCAGACATCCAAGGGAACACATATAAGTGGATTCCAAATCAAGTCTGATGGAAGGCCAAAGGCCCTGACTTGATGGAAAATCCAGCAGATTTGATGTAGACATTGTAAAGGCCTTGGCCAAGCCTTTGGGAGCCAGTCGTTGGCTCTGGGAAAAGCTCAGAAGAGTAGGAAACTAATCACTTGGTTTTGATCCATTACCCCAGCTGTAATGTAGCAGAGCTGATGCAGTCCTCGGCAGCAGACAGCTTCTGTGGCAGAAAAGGAAAAAAAAATAGAGAGAGCTCCTTTCATTTTTGCAATGAAAATTAAATGTGGAAATAATTCCCTGCTCCTTTTTGGAATATTACTGTGCTATTAACTGGGCTAAGGTCATTAAAAAGTAATGACATGAAGTTGCATGCATCATTATTTTAAGAGAGATTGAATGAAAATATACTGTCGATCTTTTCTGCTTCCTGCCTCATCCTGCCTTAATAGGAATTGGTAAGGACCACTGTGAACATATATTTTAATATTAAAGTTACAGCTTGGCCTTGAAGAAGGAAATCTGCATCATTAGGAAATGGACTGACAGCCTTCATATCTTCCTGATTTTTTTGGAGAGGGTGGGGGATCCGGTCATGGGGCCTGAACTCTGGGGATGGGCTCTATTCCTCAGCTCTCCAGCTCAAAGCTAGTGCTCTACCACTTGAGCCACAGCGCCACTTCTGGCTTTTTTTCTTTTTGCTTATGTGGTGCTGAAGAATCGAACCCAGGGACTCATACATGCAAGGCAAGCACTCTACCACTGAGCCACCTTCCCAGCCCCTGATTTTTTTTTAAATTGATCTACAAAATTAAAAACTGAGTGGCTTAGCAAATGAGTATAAGTGTACCCTGAGTTTAAAGGAAGTAGTTATGCTTCTCTGCTAGTATTTCCAGGACAAACAGGACGGTGAATTATACAGATCTTGGTACAATCATGGGGATCTACTTGGTTTTTTTTTGTTGTTGTGTGTCCACCTTATGTCCTTTGGGAGACTGGGAAAATGTAACTGAAGATGGGCATTCTGTACCATGAGAACTTAGGACCTTTTTACTGGCTACATAGCACTTTCCATGTGCAGTATGTCTAGGTTGGAGGTTGAGAGAGGCGCTTGCTCCTGTATAAAGGATGGGTAAAAACAGGGTGAACCGTTCAATCACAATAACTACCCGCATTGCCTTCCCCACACCACCGTCCCCACTCATGTGGCCATAGGGGACGGTGTGGCTGGATTGGGAGTGATTATGAAGCTGCTCTGGGCCCTCGGTGCGCAGGTGTGAGGATAAGGAGATCAAGTGCCCCTCCTCTGGCGTCTTGGTGGGTTGAGGAGTGCAGGAGTTGGCTTGCCAGATTTCTGGCTGTGTTTGCTCAATCAGTACAGGAATTCTACCTCCGTTATCTCTGAAAAGAAGGATCAGAGGAACGATTGTGCCAACAAGATTCTGTCTAGTGGTGAGTAGACCAAATCCGAGCTCTGCATTCTCATTGTAGACTCCCTACCAATGTCAGGACATAAGACCTCCATGTACATCGTTAATGTTATACCTCACGCCTTGCGGCCTGGAGTGTTCATTTCCCCTTGTGACAAAGGAGAAATTTCGTTTTTACTGAGGAGGATTGGGGGGAAAAACAAAAAGTCAACCACAACTAAGAGAGGGAAGTCCAAAGTCTTCATCATTAGCATGTCCTGGGTCACACACACCTGAGTAGGATGAGCCCTGTGTTGGCATGCCCGTGCATCCTGACTCACCAGGCTCGAATGTCTGCCTGTTTATTGAAACACGCAGTTCCTTTGAGCTGTGTGGTTGCTCAAGTATGTTTGGCTTTCCACTCTAGAATTTGGGCACGTTTGGTGGGCAGAGTGGTGGGGTTCACATGTTTAATTCATACATCCTCAGGATGTAGACCACAGGCCCCCAACTTGGAGTCAGGGATTGGATGACTGGGATTTGGGTGAGTTTCCTGGAGTGAGATGGACATCCTCTCCTCAGACCTGTGCCCGACATGGCCCTGCAGGGGTGGACATGAGCCTCTAATGTGAATTTTCCTGGGGATGGAGGAAATGGTGATTTGGTTTGCCGGATGTGCTATTTGAGTCATATATTCTCTCTGGACAAGGATCATTCCCTCTAAAAACAAGACCAGGAGAGAAAAGAAAGACTTGTTTAGAGCCGGAGCTTAGCCAGAGAGCAATGGCTGAATAATAAGATAGAATAAATATTCCAAATGAAATATTCATGGGCGCAGGAACTAGGACCTATGCTTAATAAAATGACCGTGCCACGCTGCAGCCCCTCCTCGCCTGGCTGCAAATCATGCCTCGTCACCTCAGCCACATGAGCATTAACATAGACAATTAATGCTCGTTGTTAATAATACATTTCCAACGCCCAGCTGCAAAAATGTAACTTTTCCTTCTTGTGGAAGATCACCTATATTTTGTCATTACTATTTTGTCATAAACAGCAAGAATGATTTAAACAGACAATAAATTTGGGTCTGGGCCACACTCTTTGGGGGAAGGGCTTCATTTATCACCTGGGACTAAGTGGGGATTTGTGCTGACTTCTGTGCGGAGGAACAAGAGTGGGAGAGTCCTGAGGCAGGATTTTGGGGTTCTGGAGGACCGGGAATAATAAATAGGGTTTTTAATGGAACAGCTGTCAGAGCCAGAGCCGCTCCAGCTGGGAGGGGGCGGGAAGGGTTGGTTGGTTGTTGGTCTGGCTCTGAAAACAGCTGTCTGAGTGTTGCCAAGCACCCTGACTTGGCTGCCTCACACAACCCCACCAGACACTCTCCTCAGGCATGGTTTATTCACCTGGTTTCTCACGTTGGCGATCTGCGGGTCAACAAGTGCTCCCCGCTGGTCCTGGCAATCCCACTGAAGGTTTTCCTCCTCAGCTCCCCGGCTCTCCCATAGAAGCCTGTGAACACAGCGGAACAGGATTTTTTGTCTCCTCTAAAAATTTTTTTGACTGATGCATAATTATACATGTTTATGAGGCACAGTGGGATGCTTTCGCTCATTATGCACGCTGACTTGGCAATGATCGAATGTAGTATGTGTACACAGGGAAGTACTATACAGCCACAAAAAGAATGGAGTCTAGACAGGGATGCTCCTGGAGGACATGATGGTAAGATTGATAAAGCCAGCAAAGAAAAGACAGACCCTGCACAATCCCACTCATGCGTGGAAACTAAAAGCATTGATCTCACCAGAGTTGAGAGTAGAAGTTAGCTTGTTTTGTTTTGGTTCGTTGTGGGGCTTGAACTCGGTGCCTGGGCACTGCCCTGAGTCACTTTGTGCTCTACCACTTGAGCCACAGCACCACACTTCCAGTATTCTGGTGGTTAATTGGAGATAAGAGTCTCACAAGGACTTTTCTACCCATGATAGCTTCAAACTTTGATCCTCAGATCTCAGCCTCCTGAGTACTAGGATTATAGGTATGAACCACCGGTGCATGGCTATTAGCTTGTTTTTAAATTTTTCATGTCTGGATTTTCCCTGGTTTCTAATACTTTGCTAAACAAATGTTGCCTCTCCTGGCCTTTCTAAACCACCCACCTTTCCCTATAGCCATGTACCTCAGGTTTTATTTTCAGATTTATGTTGACATAGGAAAGTGTGTGTGTGTGTGTGTGTGTGTGTGTGTGTGTGGTCTCTAAACCACTACCTTATATTTTTTCTTTTTTCCTTTTTTTTTGATTTAAGAAACTTGAGTATCTTCCCTCACCACACCAATAAGTAGTGAATGTCAGATTTAGGAGTCAGGAATGTTCAATCCACAGTTTAATGATCTACCCAGAACAACATCTAGCAGTAGGCTTTCCCCTCCCAGTCTCATATCTCCCCTCCTCCTCCTCTTCCTCTTCCTCCTCTCATTCCCTCTTTCTTCATATCTTCTCTCTCTTTCTTCTGGGTCTGTAAACACTATGAAAGTGTTTATGTTTACCTCATTACTTGGTTTGTCTGCCCCATGCCCATCCCCTCCGGTCTTTGTGATTTGCTTTATGTCATTTCATGGAGACAGGCCTATTAGCACTTTGGTGAATGAATTACCTTCCCCAGGTCAGGTTTTCATTGTGATTCTGCTCGTGTTTCATCTCATATCACAGATGTTGGGGTTCTGCTCTTATTCAGGTGCAGGATGGTGTGAGTGGGGCTGGTGATGTGGGTTAGAGAATTAGGTTGGGGCCCATCTCAGATACATCATGAATATCAGCATCTTCCGCTTTGATCTGGAGAAAATAAGAAATCCACGTCTCAGGAGTGATTGTGAAGCTTGGCGCATGAGGGATGGTGATGGATGAATGAATGGCCTCAGGACATTCTGTCTGCAGAAGACTTCATTGGTCTTTGGGTTATTGTGTACCCTTGGGTATAATTCCATTCAGGCACAAAATCCTGCTTCGTAGGAAACACAGTTTGATTCCGAGCAGTTAAGTCCCTTGCCCAACACCTCACAGCAAGTCCACAGCAGAGTATGGATCAAAATGTAGTTCTTTAGGTTCCAGACAATGTCAGGAGGAAAAGCTGAGTTTCAGAGGACTGATGTAAGAAGTTTCAAGGATGGACAGTGAGGCTGGGAACTCCTGGCATGGAGTCAGACACTGCTGGGTTTCAGTGTGACAATGCCGCATGCGAGTCCTGTGAATCCCTCAGAGCTTCTGCTTCTCGTCTGTAAAGTGCAGATCATAACTGGCCATTTCTCCTCATTTTCAACCTCATATGTGTTAAAGCTTCCTCCCCCCATAGTGAAGCAATGGAAGCATCATGAACTGTGACGTGCCCTGCAGAGGAGGATTCAGAAATGTAACTGGAGAAACTTTGTTTCTTTAAGTGGAGCAGCATGAGTGAGTTCGTGGGTGTCTTCTAGCAGTGAGGGAGAGGGCGCGATGGTGAAGACGGGTATTGGTTTTTCTTTTTAGGATCTTGATAAACTGTGTCTGTGGAGGTTCTGCTGCTGCTAGCAGCGGAAACCAAGTCTCATCAAAAGTGGCAGCTTCTTGGGCAAGGTGGGGGAATCTCAGGATTCTCACTGTGTGCTTGTTAGACAAATACCTGAATGAGGCTGAGGTGAGATCCTGAGGTAAGGGATGACGGGTGTGGGGATCTCCATGGCCCCTGTCTCACAGGCTCTAACCTCCCGGACATCCTCGTCCCCACAGCTTCTCTTTATAGGAACAATGCTAATATGGGTGTTTAGTTTTGGCTCCAGCCTGAGTCAGGAATGGTTTGTCCATCTAGGAACAAGCACGGACCACATAATTTGACAATTCCTTTTCCTCAAGACTCCCTTTTGGAGATAAATATCCCAAGTTGGGAATGGACTTGCCTAAAACTCTTAAAATGAAACCTTCTATCTCCAAAATAGAATGTTCTGGTCCTTCATTTGTCTGATACAAATGTCCTGGGGTGCATAGGCTCTGTAATGAAATATCTACACAAAATTTCCCAAAATTTGGATCAAAGGCCTTGTCTGCTGAAGACCTCAAGTGACTTCAGAGAAGGCTGGTCTGTGGAAGAAGCTGCCGCATGGAAGCCTCTCTCCTTTAAGACAGAGCTTGCTTATGTGGAGATTTCTTGCCTTCCTTGCAACCTCCGTGGAGCACCTTCTGTTTGGAGCGCAGCCGCAAGCTTCTCAGTGGCTGTGTTGTGTGGGCTCCTCAGCGGCTGCATCTTTGCTGATGCCTGCTCTTTAGCAAGTTTTGGCTCCATGGCTGATGCTATTTCCAATTGTATTTCTTTGCAGGAAACAGGTTCTTGGATGCATGCTGTATTTGTAACGCCAAAGATGGATTCCATCTGTGCCCGGGAACTGAGCAACACAACCTGGTGGGCCAGGACCAAGGGGTTAGACACGTATGCGAGGCTTTTGTGGGGCACCCATGTGGATGAGCCAATACAAAGACATATAATTAAACTCTCAGCACAGCAAGCTATACTTGTAAGATGAACAGACCCACCAAGGTGAACAGATCTTTTCTCTTTGCTGGTTGACAAAGTGATCCCCAAACACAAGTGGATGTTTTAGGCCAAGATCTTCCATTTGTGTACTCTGAAATTCCTTTTGAAACTTGAAGGTGTTCCTAATGTAGGATACATTCTGGATACAGTGACTTGGAGACTAGATCTCTGCTCTTCTCTTTACCCAGTGAGCTTATTTTTATCTGTGCTAAATATGGAATCCCATCTCTGTTATTCTGAAAGAATCTTACATAGTTTTAAGCTACAGAAACAGGCTGGCTTGCTTCAGCAAGAGAGAGAGAGAGGGAGGAAAAGAGAAGGAGAGAGAAAAAAAGAGAGAATTCAGAAAATATGTAGAAGTAGAGGGAAGCTAGATACGCAGGAGTAGACTGTCAGATCACTAGCCTTGGGATCCAGCATTCTAAGCATCTTTGTGTTAGTAATTGGTATAGAACTTAGTGTTGAAATTCTCAGGCACAAGAGGCTGTCTGGCTTCCATTAGAAAAATGACAAAGTTGTGTATTAGGTAGTTTAGTCTGTAAAGTTATGGCACCTTCAACTGTTTCCCTGGTTGGGAATGGAGAAAGGATATCATACTAGCAGGCGACCAGGCTGAATGGCTTTACAGTTGCTGAGTTATCATTATCTTTTAGAGGTATTGGGTTTTGAACTCAGGGCTTCATGCTTGCTGGACAGGTGCTCTGCCACTTGATCCACACAGCCCTTTGCTTTAGTTGTTTTTCTGGATAGGATCTCCGTTTTTTCCTTTGTCTGCAATTTCTTTTGTATGTCTCCCTCAAAACTGAGAGGATAGTTATGTGATACCATGCCTGGTTTGTTGGTTGAGTTGCAAGGGGTGGATATGTGTGTCTGTATAAACTATGCCTGACTGACCTCAACCTATGATTCTCTGGATCTCTGCTTTCAGAGTAGTTAGGATTCTAGGCATGTACCTCCATGCCTGGCTACATGAAACTCCTTTGTGCAACTAGTCTGTAATAGTAAAACATGATCTAGATTGTGACTCAGTTTCACCAATTTTGGGGGGGGGGAATAGAGAGATGAGGAAAAAAAATCTCAAGAGCTCTGTGCATGTCTGGTCCTCTGTAAATGTTCCAATTCTGAAAGAGGCTATCATATTTTATGGCATTTCAATTGCAGCAATTTATCTTTAATATTCAACTTCCCTTTTATGGCTATTACTATTTGACATTTGGAGTGCTTTAGAAAATTCTGATGCAGTCTTAGCATCTTTTTTTAACCTAAAAAGCAAATTCCACTGGACATCTTTAATTGCCTGTTTTTATTCAGACCAAAATAAAGTAAAATTTAGACTAAAAACATCTCTGACCTGAAACTCTAGGAGAAACTAAATTACCTGAGCCCTTTCTCTACAGTAAACTTCAGTTCTTTATATGAGTCCTGGGTACCAACTAAGAAATTGGCTGATGAGCAATTTAACCAAACACCTGACTGAAGTTGGAACCATACTAACGCGTGGAGCTGGCTGCGTTGGGTACGCTGAATTCCCCACTGGGATCTTCAGGAGAGGCACAACTCCCTGCTTCAGGAAGATCTGTTGAATGTCTGGCAGGTTCACATAGCCAAGCCATCCGTTGGAAGCATCCTTGCTTAGAAGTCACATTGGCATCATTTGGAACCTACTTCCAGAATTCTGGCCCTGCAGAGATGCCAGCATAAGACCAGGATGCCCTTTAGGAATAGGTAGACCCAGAGTCAAATCCTGTCCGCCATCTATCAGTTGAGGTAGTAAGAATGTTAAGGTCACTCTGTGAGCTAAAAATTCAATTTTAGTTTCCAGGATGTTAAGGTAGATAATACATATAGATACATGTATGCATGTATGAATATATATAGATAGATAGATATTCCTCCCCCCCAGCCCCCACAGAAATCTAAGTACTCACTCTGCTTTTCTGAATCATCTGACATGGCCTTGGTGTTGCAAATTTGGGTTTGAGAACCCAGAGGACCCCCATGAAAGGATCTACTGGGTTACCCAGCCCAAGGGCCTATGTATTAAAGGCTTCACCCTCCAGTTGGGTCCTTTAGGAAATGGGGTCCAGTGGGTGGTTTTGAGTTATTGGGGTTGCCCCTTGAAAGGAGCCCAGTTTCTTCTTTCTTCTCCTTTTGCTATCTGGCCATGAAGTGAGCCGCTCTTCCCTACCACATGACCACCATGGTGTCTCAACACAGGCCCAGCACAGTGGAGCCCTGGTCTTTGATTGGAACCTCAAGACTGTGAGGCCAGGAAAGCTCTGGTCCTGCTGCATTGCTTACCTCAGGTCTGCCTCGTGGTGGTGGAGCGCTGACTGACACAGCTGCCCCAGGGCTGCCGTCCGTAAGGAGGAGACCCAGGCCGGCCCCAGAGTTTGCAGGCTTGGGACTGAAGGAGGGATGAGGCTTCCATTCCATTCCAAAGGCCAACAGAAAGCCTTCAAAAAAAAAACCCTTACAACTCATGGTGAGGTGGGAGGGTGGGAAGGAGTCAGCCATTTTGTTCTACCCAAGCTTTCAATGGCTTGAATCTGCCTATGCAGACACAGGACCACTCTGAGCCTCAGTTTCCCCAGCTGTAACTCAGGTAATTATTGTCTCCACTCCAAGACCAAGGAAAGAATGAGACAATGCATGTAGCTTGCTTGGCAGCATGCCTGACACGTGTTGCTTATATATTTTCCTAGCACAGTATGGACTCATCTTCCTTTGTTCTTCTTTATTAGAATATTTAAAATTACCAAACAGTGGATTTCATGATGACATTATCATGGTCGTGCACCTTACTCAGTGGACTTTGAGGACAGATGTGCGTTCTCGGCAGATGCTCAGTATGGACACGCATGTGCGATACAGCTGTTCCTTTCCAGAGCTCCGAGTAAATGTATGCCAGGCTACTGACCTCCTGGGCTATTTGTGTCTGTTCTGTGATCTGCCTCCCATGTCCCATCTTGTGGCAGCCCATCCACAGACAGAGGCACAGGAATCGCTGTGCCAGTGTCTGTGTGGCAGGTGGAGGTGAGGCTGTTGTCCAGATCTTGTTGACTCTCTGGCTGACATTGTGTGTGGGACATTGGGGGTGATGCTGTATGTACTGAAATAAGCTGCGTTTGCCATGTACTTGTGTTCTGTCCATGCCTCCTTCTTGACAGTATCCACAACTGCCCCATCATGGGTGTTGCTCTTGATATGACCACTTAACTGTGTGTTTAAATCCTCTGGACTCTGTTTCCCTATTGGCAAGATGGGATTTAAATGAGATACTGTAATGGAAGGCTCCCTAGAACGTATGCTCTCTTAAAGCGATACTCATGTGTGTAACAATTCCAGGACATTCTTTTTTCATTGGGTGTTTTTGAAATGCTTATTAACTAATAAAACTCTCTGAAGCAATTATCAATGCTCTTTGGGGTTCCTTTTGGGGAGGCCAAAGTTCAGAGAGGTCAGATCAGTCACCTAGTGGCAAAAGGCAAGTTAGCAACAAAGCCCGGACCCCAAGCTTATTTCCAGAATCCCTTGTGTATCTTCTTTGCTTTAGCCAGGGCTTGACCCAGCATTGGGAGAATCTTGGAGGTGAAGGAATTCCAGCAGATCTTTTGTGAGAGCTGAGGAAGACAAGACCTCAAAAGATAGACACAAGGCAATAACAATAAGTTTATGAAGGACTCCTTGAGATGTAGTTGGTTGTCCACCTCTGCTCCCCTTGGGGTTGGCCAGAGTGCTGGGGTAGCCGGATAGATGTAGAGTTGGAGGGACTATGGGGAAGCCAGTATGCCTTGTCTGGAGGAGGATTGAGTTATCTATTGTTCACCTTTCTCCAGTTTTTCTGTGGGTGATGATGGTAGCTTTACTTATTTTTTTGATTTTTCTAAGGGGTCTTGTGAAGTAGCCCAGGCTGGCCTTAAACTGGGCATCCTCATTCTTCTTCCTCAAAAGTGCTGGGATTACAGGCATATATCACCAAGCCAGGTATTTTTCTTATAAACATTTTTGTACATGGTTCCTAGCTCTCTACCCTGTTTGAGCTGCAACTTTACCTCCTTCATCTCATTGTCATCCTAGACCCGTCATGTAGCTTGGACCTCTTCTCTCCCTTACAGGATGCACACTGTGGCCCCAGGAATGTTTTCTCCTTGGCACATGAAGAACCCAGGGCTCTACCCAGTGTTCTTCTGCTAGAGGGACCAGATGGGCCATTCAGACTCTCCACTTCCCACCTCCAGCAAATGCCGAGATTGCACAAAATCACGCCAGGCATTTCCCACTCTCGATCCTCACCTAAGCATGTGGGATTCAGATGACTTTCATCACTGGTCCCCTGGGAACACGAAAGAGCCAGGAGCACAGGGTGAAGAGAGGAAGAATTAAGGTTCTTTCTTTCTTTTTTTTTTTTTAATTTTATTTGAGAACATACTGTACAGAGGGGTTACAATTATATGGGCAGGATAATGCATACATTTCTTACCAAGCATTGCAGCCTCCTCCTTTGTTTACCCTTCACCTCCCTTTCCACCCTCCCCCCTCCCCCCCACCCAATCAAACCCCCCCTACCCCCCACCCCACTCCGACATTGTAAAGCTGGTTTTGACATGACATTTTGTACTTCTCATTGTTGCAACAGGTCCACCTGAATCCTTAAACGACTTGTTTGTCCCCGTCTCCTCCACATGTTATACTGACATCAAATATACTGAAATCGGGGGTTACACTGTGGGGGAGGGACGTACAAAGCAACAAAGAAATAATCTTATAAATTCGTTAGAAACACATGCATGAAAGAAACAAAAACATTAAAATACATATTTGAGGGTTCGTTTTCCTAACATCACATTATCTGACTTTTTCCGCTTGACTCATACCTATACTAGATATTGCAAATAAGGGAAACCATGGGACCTATGTTTCTTTGGGTCTGGCTTACTTCACTTAATATAATTTTTTCCAAGCCTTTCCATTTCCTAACAAATGGGGCAATGTCATTCTTTCTGATGGAGGCATAGAATTCCATTGTGTATATATACCACATTTTCTTGATCCATTCATCTACTGAGGGGCATCTGGGTTGGTTCCATATCTTAGCTATGATAAATAATGCTGCAATAAACATAGTTGTGCTGGTAGCTTTAGTGTGGTCTTTTTTGTAAACATTAGGGTAAATGCCCAAAAGTGGGATTGCTGGGTCATAGGGGAGTTCTATGTGAAGTCTTTTGAGGAACCTCCATACTGCTTTCCAAAGTGGTTGAACAAGTTTACATTCCCACCAACAATGAAGTAAGGTTCCTTTCTGTCCACATCCCCTCCAGCATCTGTTGTTGTTAGAGTTCTTGATTTTTGCTGTTCTAACTGGAGTGAGGTGATATCTCAATGTTGTTTTGATTTGCATTTCTTTTATGGCTAGGGATGTTGAACATTTCTTCATGTGTCTATTGGCCATCCTTCTTTCTTCTTCAGAGAAGCTTCTCTTTAAGTCTTTCGCCCACTTACTTATTGGGCAGTTGTTTCTTTGAGGATTTGTTATTGGGTGGTTTAATTTTTTGAGTTCCAAGTATATTTTAGATATGAGACCCTTGTCCGTTGTATGGCTAGTAAAGATCTTCTCCCAATCCGTGGGCTTTCTATTGATCTTGCTAGCTATGTCATTTGCCCTGCAGAAGCTCTGCAACCTTATGCAATCCCATTTGTCCAACCTTTCTTTGATTTGTTGTGTTTCCGGGTCTCTATTCAGAAAATTTCGGCCTGAGCCAAGGAGACCCAGGGTTTCTCCTATTCCATCCTGTAATGTTTTCAGAGTGTCTGCTTTGAGTTCAAGGTCTTTGATCCATTTGGAGTTGATTCTGGTGCAGGGTGATATATAAGGATCTAGCTTTAGTTTTCTACATGTAGTTAACCAGTTTTGCCAGCACCATTTACTGAAGAGGCTGTCTGTCTTCCATTCTATTATTTTAGCTCCTTAAGGTTCTTTCTTAAGAAGAGAGTATGTTTGCTCAGTGCCTTTGGGTGGGTCAAGAAAGTGGGCTCCCTTCCTGCTCCATGCTTTATCTGTGTGGATTGGACAGAGCATTCCTTTTTACAGAGACTGTCACCCCCCAATTCAGAAAGGATGTTTCTACATCCATTCAAGAGCTGCTTTGGAGATTAAGTCAGGACACAGGTTACCCAATCAATCTAGCTTAACTCTTACTTTATTATTATTAAGTGTGGTCAAGGGAAGGGCAGATTTTTGCTTATCACGGCAGAAAATTCTTTGTAAAATTGCCAGAGCTGATAGGATGATAAAACACTTGGGATGATCAACTCCGCAGACCTCAGACCTTGGCAAGGGTCAGAGACAGCTAGTGTCAGGTAGCAGAGCAGAGGTGAGCTAGTTCTGTGACTCTGGTGGAGGTGAGGTAAGACATGGCATCTTTTTGAGTGCCTTTGAGCTCAGCACCTCCAAGGTGCTGAATTTCTTTGAATATTTACTTCCTATTTAAGCCTTGATGTCCTCATCCTATTATTTCATCCTCTGGATTTCTAGAAGTTGTTGTTCTTGGAGTCCTGAATGCCTGTTGATGATCAGGCCTGCCTTCTCCACTTCCGATCCACTCATGCACCATCTTATCATTATGGGAGAACTCTAACCCTTTGGACAGACAGGTCTGAGTGTGACTCCCTCTTAAATGGCCATGTGACCCTGACTAAGTTTCTCCCACATCCCTATGGAACAGGAAATGGTATTCTTCCATGAGCTCAGTGGCATAGGGGAGCTAGAGATACTGTCTTTATAGTTCTTAGCACAATATTTGACACAAAGGACACAGGAACTGAGAATTATCAAAATAAACACAGCAACAGTCATTGTTATTACCATTTATCGGACGTTCACTGTTCAGCTATGAACAGTGCTGCTCCTTTTGAAAAAGCCACAGAGAAACAGCATTCTTCAGTTAGTGGAAGAGAAAACACCCAAGGGAGACAAGAAACACTCCATCTGTCTAAGTTTAAGGTTGTGTGTGTGTGTGCGCATGCGTGCGTGCGTGTATGATACAATTGGCAGCCCTAAAAAGAAGTTAGAAGAGCAGCTCTCAGGGGAGAAGCTGACCACAAAGCTGAGTGTGAGCAGAACTTATATTTCCTTTCCCCCTACAAGAGTTCTGCACCCTTGGGGGCTGCTTTTCATTTGTGAGCTTAGTAACTTGGCCAAGCTGCAGGCAGCAGGCCTTGTATTGATCGGGCGGCACTCAGGCAAGGGAAACCTGGGGATAGCAGTTTTACCTATTACTTACCTTTCTTCAGAGTGCATGTGTGTGTGTCCCAGTGTGTGTGTGTGTGTGTGTGTATGCCTGCACGTGTGCACATGGCTCATTGTATGAAGGTAATTCTAGGCCTTTGGAGGACCTGGACCAGTAGCTTCCATGGGGCAGAAGAACTGCGTTTCTTTGGTGTCTGGTGAATAGCAGAAGGTCTTCCTTGCTTCACAAATAAGCAACTTTTCCAGACTGTTGTTGGGTATCAAGATCAGGGACATGAAACAGGAATAATATTAATGATGTTATCTGCCTTGTGAAGTCATCTTGAAGGCAAATATATAATTATGCCATTAATTAAATGATTCTAAATAATGTTTAAGGAGATGGGAAGTATTAACTGCCCTAATTTGATCATTATGTACATATATTAAATTATCATATAATACCCACATGTACATCTAACTAAAGTTATAACTTCTTAGAAATGGAAACTGTTTTTATTGAGTATGTTGGTGTATGTTTATTGGACATGGGAAGGGGTTTCATTGTGAAATTTCCACACCTGCACATAATGTCCCTGATCATATTCACCCCTCCATTACTTTTTTCATAAGTTTTTTTTATTGTGAAAACACTGTACAGAGGGGTTACAATCACATGAGCAAGGTAATGAGTACATTTCTTATCAAGCATTCTTGCCTCCTCCTTTGTTTTTCTCCTACCATCCCTTCCCTCCCATCTCTACCACTACACTCCCACCTCCACCCTGCCTAAATTGTAAGGTTCATTCTTCAACATAGCGTCTTGTACATCTCATTGTTGCAATGGGTCAACCTGTATCCCTATTTAAACAAATTTTCCCTTTCATTCCCAAATTATACCAACATTTTATCCCCCTTTTCCTTCTCCATCTACCTCTCTTTTTGCTTCCATAAGTATGGTTCATCAGAAGTTTTTAAGTGGGTGTGTGCTAATTGTATAAAACGGTTTCATTGCGTTTCCATGTGTGTCTATGTAGCTTCACTTGGTATGACATGTTCTCTCTTATTTGTGGAGAAAACAAAGCAAACTAATAATATTCACAGAGTTAGTGGGAGGCTGGGAATGGTAGCTTTCACATGTTAACCCAGCTGCGTGGAAGAACCCGGCAGGATGATCTCGGTGGAACATCACTGACCCTATTTGAAAAATATCTCAAGCATAAAAGAACTGGGGAGGTATGGCTCAGGTGGTAGAGTGCCTGCCTGGCAAGTGAAAGCCCTGAGTTCAAACCCAAAAATCATAAAACAGAAACAAAGTTAATGGAGTTAGACATGACTAACCTTGAGAAACAGAGCATTGGAGACCCTCTGCCATGGTTCCCTGGAATTTGCCACGAGCTCTAGGCATCTCCTAAAACCCCTATGGGTTTCAGGCTGCACGTCCTGTCCTTAGGGAGTTTCAGGGCATGTTCAAGGTGATGAGGGGAGGCGTGGCCCAGAAAGAAGTGTGGTTGGACATTTAAGTAGATGTCAGACATTCACAAGAGCCGCTTCCTCAAACACACCAGGCGTTGATGGAGCGGTGGGGAGGGGGCGGGGTAAAGCAGAGGGCACAAGAGTTTCTCTCCTTAAACCTCACTGGAAAGCTAGAAAGAAGGAAAGGAGAGATGAGAGGAAGGAGGGAGGAAGGGTAGGAAGCAGGGAACCACGGAGGGAGGGAGAGAGGGAAAAGTGACTTGCTGAGCAGAGTCTGCTTCATTCTTGACATTCAAGGCACAGAGAAGGTGGCAGATGCAAACGGGTCACGGGTCATACCTGGTCCAGGTGCCCCCTCCCCTGACATGGTGGGATAGCGCCCTCTCCCACACGGCAGGAGGTTCCCATGAGTAATGAACAAGAAACACCCGGGACTCCATCAGGGATGGCAAACAGTGGAAGAGGACTGGGCTGGTCAGCATCCCTCACCACTCATGGAGAGAGAAAGAGAAAGAATGTGAAGATGCTGTAAGATGGCAGCTCCCCAGTGACTCGCCCGCCTCACTGCCCATCACCCTAATAGGAACTCCATCTTGGACAGCCCTGTCCCCATATATTCAGAGCTCCCTTCCCAATCTGTCTAACTACTCTGCTGAGGACCCTCCAAGGAGAGGGGTGAGGGCAGGCAATCCACAGCATTTTAATCTGCCAGAAATGATGGAAATTGGCAAGCGGGGTTGTGCGTAAGCATGTGGGAGCAGGATTCCAGGCAGATGAAGGCCAACCCATACTCGCTGGTTTTCATTAAGAGACCTCCAGCATTCGGAGGCCATTCATGGCCATACCACATCAGCAAATATCAAAGTTAAACTCAGAACACTCATTTTAGGAGGAGGAAGGACTGCTTCCCACTAGACAGATGCATTAACGTGGGCTGGTAGAGGTCAGAAGACTTGTCCTGTGTCCCAGAGTGAGTGAGTGTCAGAGAGCCGTGTATCCTAAAACGTCCAATGTTCTTACTGCTCTGGACTGCTTCCTTGCTTGTGAACTTAAATCAGTTCAAGAAAACCCTCACATAGCATTCCTATTCGCTTCCTGTGCGGTCAGTTAGACTGAGCTGCTGTCAGCAGACTCTTCAAGTTCCTTGCTTGGGGACTGGAGTGTTTCTGATCATTTGCTATGATTCTCGGCATGTTCTTTACTGTGACTGGGATTGCCAGTGCTGAAACTCGACATGGCAGCCCCCCAGGACCGCCAGAGACAACGAGAAATGTAAAACTTGCAGCTCTAAGATGCATTATTGATGTCAGACTCTGTGGGGAACTGGGGAGTCTTGAGGAATTCTTTTAGTGATTTTTTAAAAGAAAACTTCATTTTACATAAATAAATGAATGCACAAAATCAGCTCCATGCTGGAAATCCACAACATCTCTGTGAGTGTTATTATTTCAAGCATCAGTGGGGTTTTGTTTTTGTTGTTAAGTTGGCAATGCCAAGAAATTTCCCTCTCTTTCCTGTTGATTAGGCCACCATTACAGACCACATTATGGGGGCTGCTAAGAAGTTAATCTAGACGTTTCCAAACAGAGACTGATAGAGTAGGAATGGAATTGTGCAGGTGGTAGAAAGTGATGGAGGAGTACCCATGTTTATGGCTGCACTATTCACCATAGCCAAGTTACAGAAACAGCCCAAATGCCCTGCAAGCAATGAATGGATCAAGCAGATGTGGGCTATATACTTATATGAATGAATGTTGAAATTAATGAAGCTGAAACATGTCTTGTCTAAGGGTGGTTAGGATTAAGAAGGAGTGGGAATAGATGAATAGAAATTGGAGGGTGAGAAAAGACAGCCATAATACTCCATGTACACGTGTGAAAAAGGAGGCAGGTAACTTGGGGGACTGGGTGGGGTTGAGATAGATGGAGTGGGAGAATGATGGAAGAGGTGACTGATCAAGATACATTGAACGCATATATGGGCAGGTTGAATGGTAGCCCCTTTGGACAACTACTTCAAGGTAAGAAGAAGATAGAGGAAGATACAGCATTCTGCTTCTTTTGATCTAACCAGCGAGGCCATTGAGCTGAGACTGGAATCTCCCTCAGTGGGAAGTAAACGCTCTTTAGGTGCTGTTCTGCATCTGAAAGTCCTCTGACTCCCACCTTCCTTAATTAAGGTGAGGTGACATTGCTGCATTTGGGCTTGGGCTCCTGAATGCCCTTTCTCTGTCCCACATGTTAGCATTTTGGGGGGGTAGCAGTGTTGGGAATTGAAATCAGAGTCTCAGGCTTGCTGAGTCTGTAATCTCTTTCCATTTCTCCTTTTGTGAAGCTACCAGACTCAGGCTTTCTCCAGCTAGAAGGGAGCTGCCATTTGTGAAGGGTTGGGTTTGTACTACATTTAGCACCTCATCTATACACCCAGCCATCCATGGGGCTCTGCAGTGTGTAAGGCTGGTCATAGAAAGCATCAGTGCTCATGTGGGCACTTAAGGTAACTTGCACACTCAGCATCTCTATATCTCAGTGCATGTGCAGACATTCAGTACACTTGCACAGTCACCATTTCTGTATCTCAGTGTGTGCAGACACAAGTACAGTTGCACAAGCACCATTTCTATATCTCAGCATTGTGCATATAAGTATACTTGCACACTCATTTCTCTATCTCAGTGTGTGTGCAGATACTCAGGGCATACTTGCCCACTCACCTTTTCTAGGATCCGGTACTAGGTTCTTCTCTTTGTCTTATTTCACCCTAACACTATGGGTGTGTGTTTACTCAGATGGCCTTCCTTACTGGTGAGTCTCTTTGGGCTGTGATGATCCATGGGTGGTTCATCTTTTGGTGAGGATCCACTCAGTCCCTGCCATGTATAGTTGTTCTTCCTAGGATCTGGAAGATTACATAGAAGGACAGTTTCATAGCTTCAAACTCTACAATACCTTGCAGTCTTTATAAGCTGTGACACACTCTTGTTAGAGAAGCTCAGTCCAATCCTTTCCTCTCACAGGCTTGGTGAGGCCTGGTGGATTGCTTATGACCACAAAAGAGATTATTGACAAGAGCCAGGCCAGAACCCATGCATCTCCATCCCTGGTCCTCTCTGCAAGTCTACAATTCACTTCTCAAGCTCCCTGTATACAAAAGACCCCGCGCAAAGGAAAGCCATCTGTTTCACACCATGGAAGGGTTTATGAGTGGCAGATGGGAAACTTAGCCTTGATGATATTAGAGAACCTTGGTAGCCTCTGTGGCCCAGTCACTTGCACCATTTTTTCTTTGAGCCACGGCACTTTCAAAACTCGATAGCCCTGGGAAGCAGCAGCATTGCAGTCCCCAGGCCTCGCCACATTCTGAGAAAACACTGACATGTGGATGGCAGAACTCACCGTGTTTGTTCCCTGTCTTCTCTGAACAGAACCCACAGGATGCCAAAAAGACAAATCCATTTTTCTCTTCCAAATTATTCCTCCTACAAATGCTAAGTGTCTCCATCTGGGAGGCATTTAACATTTCCAGCAGCTATTGCTGCTGATCTGTAGGAGGGTCTGCCAAGTATCAACTGTCTCCCCAAAATAGCTCTCCCCCTGTTGCCGAGGGCCACCAAGACCCAACCCAGGCAGGAAGAGAAAAGGAGGGTGTTTGGGGAGGCCGCAAGGACAAACAGTCTGTGGCCTATGTTCATGTATCCACGCTCTGCCTCTTAGAGGTACATCTTTATGAGAAGCACACACTGAGGTGTTACACACCCCACTCCCAGGAGGGATGCCTTTCCATAAAGTATCTCATCAACAGTATACCCTGGTACAGCCTCCCCCTTCTTATGCTTGAAGTTCTTTTAGGCACTTATACTAAGCCACACACATTTCCTGCTAGGCTAAGTTAGACAAAGTCTATAAAAAATGGCAGCCAAGACCACACTAAAGCTACCAGCACGACTATGTTTATTGCAGCATTATTTACCATAGCTAAGATATGGAGGCAACCCAGATGCCCCTCAGTAGATGAATGGATCAAGAAAATGTGGTATATATACACAATGGAATTCTATGCCTCCATCAGAAAGAATGACATTGCCCCATTTGTTAGGAAATGGAAAGGCTTGGAAAAAATTACATTAAGTGAAGTAAGCCAGGCCCAAAGAAACATAGGTCCCATGGTTTCCCTTATTTGCAATATCTAGTATATGTCTGAGTCAAGCAGAAAAGGTCAGATAAGGTGATGTTAGGGAAATGAACCCTAAGATATGTATTCAAATGTTTTTTTCTTTCATACAATTGTTTCTAACACATTTATAAGATGATTTCTTTGTTGCTTTGTATGTCCCTCCTCCACAGTATAACCCCTGCTTTCACTGTATTTGATGTCGGTATAATTTGTGGAGGGGAAGGGGAAAAACAAATCATTTAAATAGGGATACAGGTGGACCCATTGCAACAATGAGATGTACAAGTCTTTATGTCGAAAACGAACTTCACAACTTTGGTGTGGGGGGGGGGGCGGGGAGCAGGAAGGATTGGGTGGGGGGGGGCGGGGGAAGGATGGGAAAGGATGGAAAGGCAAACAAAGGAGGAGGCTACAATGCTTGATATGAAATGTACTCATTATCTTGCCCATGTAATTGTAACCCCTCTGTACAGTATTTTCACAATAAAAAAAAAAAAAATTCACATATTTCAAAAAAAATGGCAGCCATGGGAATGTTGGAGCTCTGAGAAAGGCCCAAGTCTTCTTCAGCACAGCTTGTTCTTCGGTTCAAGTTGGCCAAAGCTAACCAAAGGGACAATAAACAGAGGGCTCACATCTCCATGCCAGGAGCCCTGCACCACCCAGTCACATGGCGTTGAGGCCCAAGGGTGAGGGAGACTGTCTGTCATCAACAAGTGTACTTACCAACAGGGATGGATGTACTAATTATATCCACACAGGACACTAAGTCTGATCAGGGTGAATGAAGTGGAGAATCTTGATGTAGGACCTAGGAATTGGAACAGGGAGAAATCATTACTAGCTGAATGGCTGGGAGAATTCTTTTTTATGCTTTTCTAGACTTTTCAAAGGGGGTTAGAATTTGAATGTAGGGGTATTAGTCAAAGAAAGGCATCCAAGTACATGGACAACCTGAACAAAGGCAATTCTGGGGTATAAGTGTGAGTATAGAAGTATACTGGGGTATAGAAGTGAGTTTTGCCTACTCTCACCTGTAATCATTGGAAGGGACGAACATGTACTGGTCACGGCATATGGGCAAATGCTCAGTGCATAGAGCTGAGTGTATTGAGATACAGAAAGCATCTTCATTTTGGAAGAATGAATGGAAGAGGCAAGAGGAATTGAGGGAGATTAAGACAACCCAAGGCCTACAGGAGACCATGGGGCATTGGGCCAGTGACAGGAGGAGAAAGGTGTTTAGGGAAGGTACAGCTAGAGGACAGCGTGGCAGAGGGAGCAGGACCTCCCTGCAGGTTTGCATGACTTTGGTTTGCATGACTCTAGCCATTCCTGTTTCTGCTCCTATAGTGAAGGTAGCGGGGGAGTTGGCTCCCACCCCAGAGGGAATCCTGCTGGCAGTATGATAGACAGGAAGGTGGAGCTGGGAAGTGTACAAAGCTTCTGTCTGTCACTTTGTCCTCCAGGGTCTTGGCACATTTCGTGATGTTGGTTTTCTTCTCTCAGTGTGTTGGTTTTGGTCCCCAGTGACTTCATCAAGGCTAGGGAGCAGCGAGCTCAGAGCAAACTGATGTTAGCAGTTGCTCGATGTGTGTGTGTGTATGAGAGAGAGAGAGAAAGAGACAGAGAGAGAGAAGTAGAGATTGAGAGAGATTAAGGTAAGAGAGGTTGAGAGAGATGGATATCCTGTGGGATTGAGACGTGGCTTCATTCCTAGAGTTGAGAAAATAAAATATTTCTCCAGATTTTATCAGTATTGTTGATCCTTTAGGGAATCAGACCATTGAAAATTTTTAATATATATTACTTATATAATATTTATAAGTAACATATATGCTTTTCTGTGGTCAACATCAGGATAGGTGTTTGGAGGGTGGTCTGCTCAGCCAAACACCTGTCACTTGATGGGAGAAGAGAAAAGAGGAGAGAGAAGGAGAGGGGAGGGGAAAGGAGAGTGGAGGAAAGATCTCAAATTTTTTTTTAATTCAGAAAATAGGGGACGAATCACTATGTGTCATTTAAGGTATGAAAAGTACACATTTACAATAAATATTTAAAAGCCTTAGACTATTAAATAGAAGTAAAAATTTTAAAAATAAAAATTGAATATCACCATTACTACTATGTAGATAAATGTCTTTCTATTCCTTTATGCCTAGATCAACATGCATTTTTAAAAAGGAGGATTTTGTGGTTGAATACTGATTTCTGCGATGCATTTACAATTATATAAATAGCATGTAGACATTATCTCTCATACGAGCATGATTTTAATGGCTGCAGAGTGTACTTTGAGAAGTTATGCCCTGAGGGGGAGATGGGCATTCTTGTGTTTGCGTTGAAATATCGAATTGGTGCTGTATGAAGAGCCGTGGGGGAGATACACGGTGGGTATCAGGCCTGGAGGTCAGAAGCTAGAACAGTTTCCACAAGAGAGGCACGGTGGATTTGACGTCCAGACAGTAATTACAAAGGGAAGGGAAAGGGTGGCTCTGAGATGGGGTGGGCAGAGCCTGCCAGCAAAGGCAGCAGCATGCACAAAGTACCTGCTGTCAGTAATGGGAGCCCCATTGGGGTCTCCTGTTTTGCAACTGATTTCCACTATTTGTGTGGGTTTTTTTGTCATTGCTGTTTGACAGGGTCTTGCTGTGTCGCTAGCCTCCTGAGTGACGGGCGTGATGAGAGTGATGGTGCATGCGCACCATGCCCAGTTCATTTGTATGCATTTATATGATATGTGGACATCTGAGTTCACGGCACTTAGTATTTGTCAGTCGCTTTATTACATTGCCTAGGTTTGGGTTCATATCATTTGCCACAGGTCTTAAAGCACAGTCATGATTCAGCCTTGCCCAGGTCCAGGTCAGGTGCCAGACCCAGGGCCCTATCTGTGCTGTCCTCTAGGTGGTCATGTCCTTGTTCCCAACTCAGCAACTCGGTCCTGGGTTGCTGGTGAGTAAGTGATTTTGCTAAAACTCAAACCCATATCTAAGACCAATGCCCAGTTTCCAAGCTGCCATTAGATGGAATTTCTGCTTTTCAACATCGAAAGCTGTTGAAAACCAGAGGCATCTTTGTCCAGGATGTTTCTGCTTTTTGGTGGTTGGGCAACATGTTGGTTATTGACATAAATGATACACTGTTCTTTCTAATGTTAGCTGTTCTTTCTAATATTCTTTGTAATGATTCCTGCATTTAAAAGTAGATAGGTGGTGGATATTTGATTTTTGTCAAAATCCCTCTGATATTTGATGATGGCCTTTCTCCTTTGACCTGTGGATGTGGTAATGGTGTTAGCAATTTCTGAGCAGGAAATGATTCTGAAATCTACCGTGGCTTCCTGGAACAAAATCCATTTTCCCACAGTGAGTTGTTCCTCCAGGGCAGAGTGGAATTAGGCTTGCTGGTATTTTACATATCTACATCAGTAAGTGATATTGAATTTGAGCGCTCTCTTTCTTTGGCTAGTGTTAGTAAGTCTTAGTAATAGATTCATGTCAAACTCAATAAAGAAATCGGGGCACATTAAAAACATACAAATGAGAGAGGAGGAGACAGACAGACAGAGAGACAGACGGAGACCCCTCTGTAGCTCAGGCTGGCCTTGAACTCGCAGTTCTCCTTCCTCAGCCTCTCCAGTACATGGATTACAGGTGTGTGCCACCACACCTAGCTCCTTTGGATGGGCTCCTTTGGTAACTCATCTGGTTTTGCCTAGAAAGCTTTCAATATCATTTTCAAGTAAGATTTTCAAATATATTGAGCATATGATCATACATCTCTAATCGTATTCTCTCATCTTTATTCATGGCTTTTTGTCTTCTGGGTTCTCCTTCCTGTGAGGGGAGTGTGTACCACAGTGATTAGGAGCATAGTTCTGGGAGTGTGATGGTGGTAATTTAATCTGTCTGCTGATTCCTACTGGGGAGATGTTAGGCCCTTATCTCTTCTCTCTTCCTTAGTTTCATCACTTGGAAATTCCTTATAGTAGTGTTAGCAGCGTACTCAGGCACTCTTAAGAGCATACTTAAGCAGTGCAGGGTCTATACCTAGTAGTCAGTAAATAATAGTGTGTGTGTGTGTGTGTGTGTGTGTGTGTGTGTGTGTGTGTGTGTGTGCAGGCATATATGTGTATGCAGGTGTGTGTGTGTGTGTGAGTGAGTGTGCGCCAATCCTAGGACTTGACCTGAGGACCTCGGTGCTGTCCCTAAGCTTTTTCTGCTCAAAGCTAGTGCTGTACTACTTGAACAGTAGCTCCACTTTTGGTGGTTGATTGGAGAAAAGAATTTCTTTTTCTATTTTTAAATAATTTTTTTATTTCGAAAATACTGTACAGAGGGGTTACAATCACATGAGTACATTTCTTATCAAGCATTGTTGCCTCCTCCTTTGTTTTTCCTCTTCCATCCCTTCCCTCCCATCTCCACAACTACATTCCCCCCTCTCCCACCTAAATTGTAAAGTTCATTTTTCGACATAGCGTCTTGTACATCTCACGGTTGTAATGGGTCAACCTGTATCCCTATTTAAACAATTTGTTTTTTCGCTTCCGCTCCCCAAATTATACCAACATCAAATATAGTGAAAACAGGGGTTATACAAAGCAACAAAAAAATCACATGGTACCTTATAAATACGTTAGAAACATAGCAAGAAAGAAAAAACCACTTGTGTCCTTATCTTGGGGTTCATTTCGCTTACCATCATCTTATCTGACCTTTGGAGAAAAGAATTTCACAGAATTTGCTGCCCATGTTGGCACTGAACTAGGATTCTCAGATCTCAACCTCCCAGTTAGCTAGGATTACAGGCCTATGTCACCAGCAGTTGATGGCTTTTGTTATTTTGAGAGAGTGGACCTAATAAAACATGGAGTTCAGAAATTATATTAACTGAACTCTTAAAAAGGCTTCCAATGTATTCCTTGTTGTTTTTATTATATTTTTATTCAAGTAGTTGTACAAAGGAGTTACAATTCCACATGTCAGTTTATGAGTAGATTGAATCTTGACTAGTATCACCCTTTTTTTTAATTCTCCCTCTTCCATTCCAACCCTTCTGTCCCCTGAATTTTCCTAGTTTCATAAGATATACACAAATATTATTTACATAATGCTTAAAATGTATTAAATCAATGTTTGTTATATTCTGCGGGTCTCTTAGACCCTTATTTATTTTCCTTCTTGATCCATTAAAAACTCTGAGTGTTCAAATCTCACGCATCACAGTTCACCTTGATGTGTTTGTGCCCCTTGTTTCTGGCATTTCTCGTCACTTCAGCTCTAGGTATTTAATGAGTTCAGCAAGCAAACATTTAGGACTGTTTGTCTGCCTTCTGAGTTGCATATTTATTAGAATCAAATAACCTTGTTGCTCCATTTTGTGGTATTTTACTTGAATTGGCATTCAGCTGCAACCTCTTGTTTAATTTTTGTCTGCACGGAGCAGACACCTGTTTGCCCATTCCTTTGCATTTAACCCAAATATGTAATTTCGCTTTAGGACTGACTAGTGCAGACAGTGATGAGATTGGATTTTAATTTCTGACCCAATCTCATTGTCCCTGGCCCTTAATTGGAGAGCTTAAAAGATTTGCATCTGATGTAGTTCACAGGCATCCTCCATCAACGTGTGGTTCTCTTACTAGCCAGCTGGAGCTGTTACCCAGAAACCTACGGGTACATTTTGAGGTAAAATGGTTATGTTAAATGGTAAAGTTGCAGCCTAATTTTTTAAATGGTACTTGGGATGGAAAGCTTTGTGCACGTTAGGCAGGTGCTCTGCCACTTGAGATATCCCTCCCAGAACATAGCTGGAGGAGAAAAAGACTGGGAAACTGAGGGATGAGAGCCAGGGTCAAGAAACAATCCAACATGGACCACAGCTTTACAGGCCTGCGTTTCAGACTCTGAGAGGAGTTTCCCAGAACTATCTCCACTAGAGTCTCAAAGTGTTGCACCTGATGTGGGCCAGGTGGGAAATGAGATCATGACAGCATGGGTTAGACCTTGACTGTGTATGTAAGTGACTGGAGCAAAATGTGATTTCCAAATACAGAGGCCTTCTGTTCCTCTGCCTGGCTGCACTGCTCACTTTCCTGATAAGCAAAGTCATTGTGGAGTTTAAGGCTCGCACAGTTATCTCGAAGGTTATCAACTAGATTGTGTATTCTTGGGGTGATGTTTATCGGTGTAACCTTGAAGCTACTCAGAAATGGAAGGTAGAATTTAGTTGACCTCTAGGGCAAAGAGCTAGGAGTCAAGCCTAAATATTTCTTTCAAATTGAAAAAATAAAATTAAAAGTCAGACTCTGAAAGTTCCCAAGCATTTGAAGATTCATGGCTTCTGATTCCATATATCCATATCCAACCCCAGTCAAGCTCCTGGTTGGGTTTGCCTGGAATTCCACAATGACCATGTCACACTCTGAGGATCTTCTGCATGGCCCCTTCAGAGTAGTTGTTATTAAAAGTCAAAGAGGAGAGTTGAAAAAGTTATGTGGGTTCTGCACAAAACAATTTAATTATCCTGAATAGCCATGAGAAAGTCATACAAGCCTCTAGTCATGAGGGGTGGCAGGAAACCAGGGCTAACCAAGGAGGAAGGTAGATTGGAGGTGGTCCCCGAAGGCTGCATCTCAACTCCAGCCCTGAGCACAGGTACCTCCACAGGTCTAATTGTAGCCATGGGCCTCATCCTTAAAGAATGATGTCTGATTGCTTTCTGTCTGTCTGCATTTGTAACTATCATCCCACCCAGCATGCGTCGTAAACATTAGCCGTACTTCATCATTCAGTTAGCCTGAATCAATAATGTGGGATTCTTGGCTCATTGGATTTTTAAAGTCACCCGTGAATCGATGTCTGCTGTTTGTGCAGCTCCCCTTACCCCATGCTAATTTGATATCATTGGACAGAATGCCTAGTTTCAGAAGACAGTTATTGGAAACTGTAGGATGAGTATGAGGGCTGTCATCTGGAAGCACTGGAGGGGAGAGGTTGTGTGGGTTGGTGGGTTCTGGTACATATGGGACTGCGCTCTTGGGGGAGGAGTAGGGAGGTTTGAACCCAAGGATGGTCAAGGGACATGTGAACAAGAGTCTTCCCAGGGAACCTTCCGAGAGTCCCTTCCAATTATCCAGGAATGATGTGAAATGCCACATTCACTCTTGGAAGATGCGGTAAGGTACTGGAGATACCAGCCTATGCAGGAAATGAGGGCTGTGCATACAGAGAAATCCTGCAGAAAATTCCCAGCCTGATTACATAATGGCTCGAGCTTTAAGATAGCCACACTCTTCCTTCCCTTGTGGAAATGGTCATAGAAATAGAATGCTGTTTTTCCTATGTTAAAGATGGCCATAGAGAACACTGTTTCATTAGTTATAAATGCAGGTTATTTTTTATAGAAAAGGACTGTTTAACCTATCAAACTAGTAAACACTGAGAAAATGTTAAAATTGATTTAAGTATTGGTTGGCTTATGTACCATCTAGCAAGATGGTACATAAATGATTGCAATCTTTATGACAAAATATTTGATCAAAGTATTTGGAGGCTTAAAATGATCATACCCTTTTAACCTAGTAAAACTCAGTTTCAGGGATCATTCAGATTTATGGACTGATATTTATGTTTAAATATATTGATTACTGTATTCATTCAGATAATTAAAATATGAAAACAACCAAAGCATCTGACAAAATAAATGACTAAAATAGTTGCAACCTTCTATGGCAAATTATCGTGGATTCATAACAAAAGGTGTTTGCAAAAGAATTTTTTTATTTCCTAGAGAAATGTTTAAACAATAATACAAGATAACACAACCAAAAAAGAAGGTTTCATGTGGATTTGCATTACCCCCCCATGGAGGATGAGCTAAGACAAGTATCCTGAGGTGACTCCAATACTGGCCACTAAAGCAAGGGGACACTGCTTGCCTAGATTAGGGCCATGGAAGAGGGCTGTGACAGGTGTAAGGTGTGACAGGTACAGCCCTTCCCTAGCATGTAGGAGGCCCTGAGGGCTTCCGTGACCAGCACTGAAAAGAAATAAGGAGGAAATCCGATGAAACAATGTAAAATTGAAGGTGAAGAAGAAGCAGACTGAGACTTCTTCATTCAAAGCACTCTTCTTTGGCAAAGAGGAAAGAATGAAGATGCAGCCTCAGGAATTTGAGGAGCAGGGAGGGGGTGTTTGTATCAGTGAAGACTGAACAGTCGAGAGAAACTTGTAGCTCAGGAGAGACAGTGATCATTCCAGAAGCTAAACTACTCATATCTCTCAAGAGTGGAGAGAGATGGGAGCGAGAGTCTGAGTGGGAGCTCCAGCTCTTCTTCCCCCTTTGCTGTGGTTATGTGGCAAGGTCAAGTTAGCGCAGTTGCTTGACAGTGCCTCAAATGTCCTCGTCTGAATAATGGGAAAATATAGCATCTTCCCTTCCCTTTCCGCAAGAGATGCCTGCAACAATGCTCAGAAGGTAGCATGCGCTCACAATTGCTAGCCGTTGTTTTCAGTCTGTGTATTTCCCAACTATGTGATATTGGGCATTGCTAAAATAACTAAATAAGTAAATGTTGTTCATATTAGTGTCCTAGCCTAGGTGCTCTGATGAATACTGTGAATAATGGAATGCAAAGGCAGAATCCCTTAGCAGCTTGAGACATTCTCGAGACTGAGAAGAACAAAATCATGATGATAAAGAAGACCTGCAAGGCTCCAGCCTTGTGCTGGGGACCCAGTGGTTTCATTCATATTGAAGGAGAGGAGGAGGCAAAGTAGTAGCAACCTCAGATGGAACCCTGTGATGAAACCCACTTTTCATGTGCAGAGAACAAGGCTCTGCCTGCCTCTGATGGTGTCTTATGAGACACCTCTTAATATCTCCCTAGAACCCGGTGTGTCTATACTCAGCTTAGAGCAAAGCAAGGGAAGCAGTGGAAATCAGAAGACACGAGCCACACGCAGGTGTCCAGGATGCCTGCGCCTCTGGCAAATTACAAGGGGGTGTGATGTGAGGCTCAGATCTGAATATGTTGACTCTGTCGTTCAATAATGCATTTCATTAGGTGTAGGGGCTATTGTTATGCCTGGCAAAGAAATGCATCTCCCTGGGCTGCCTTTCTCTTCTGGAAGCATACACAGGAAAAGCACCCAGGGACAGTTGTTAACCTTATTAAAACCCCCCACCTTTGACACTGGGCAAGTGGGCAGAGCTGGGTGGGGGGTAGATTGCAGGATGAAAGTAGATGACGTCTGAACTCAAGGCTTTCTTCCTCTGTGTAGCTGGAGGTCCTTTCTATCTGTGTTTCTCCACTGGGCACTATCCATATGTCTAGTTGCATGATTATTATGTGTGTGATATGTGTGCATTGTGTGTTGTGGATGAATATTATGAATGTGGCACAGGTATCACTAGCCTGGGAAGTGATAAAAATTCAAATTTCAAATGTCCTCCTCTCACTGACTGAACAACCATTGGTTGGAAACCATGAAAATGTCTTGAGCCATTGTAAGTGGGATAATCTTCATCTAGGATCATCCAGTGTGCCTCCTCTTGTCCTTGTTTTATTTGCTGTTTATATAAGTGAGGTTCAAAGCCACCTAGACAGAAAAGTCCTCAAGAATCCATCTCCAATTATAGCAAAGTGTTGGACTGGGATGTGGCTCAAGTGGTAGAGTACCAGCCCACTGGTACTACCAGACCCTGAATCCAAACCATGGGATCAGTCTGACAAAGACTGGGGCCAGGGGGCAGTGGGGAGGAGGGATGGGGGGGTGGAGGAGAAGGAGGGGAAGAGAGGGAAGAAGCAGAAGAAGAGAGACTCACCTAGTCTCTCTACTTTCTGAGCCATGTTGGTTGTGACAAGACCCTTGAGTCTGTTTTGTAGCTGTGTGCCCACAAGCCTTCCAGGACAATATTTTCTTTCTCACAGATCATGCATAGCAGTTACACGATGCCTTGGACGACACTGAAGACCAATTCATTCCTTTTACTTTCCCTATCATTATGTAAGTCGGGGGAGAAATGAAATATGGTGACAGGAAGTAACCTCAGTGCCCGCCTCTCATCTCTTTGCCTCAGAGAGAGTGTCCTTGGAATTGTGCCTAGCGAAAAGCTGAGGTATATTGTGAGCCACCGGGCAGAAAGAAAAGACAAGTCGAACTAGGGACTGTTGTTCTTTGTTAAATCCCACACCCTTCCCTCCCTGCCATAAAAGTAATAACTTTTTTAAGCAAATTGGAAAATACCAGAAACAACCAAAACAACAGACAGCTGTAATGTTGTCGTCCCTTGACGGCTGGCTGCCTTTCCTCTCGGGGTGCTTGTGTTTTTATGGATGAGGTCGTATTGGATGGAAAGTTGTGCAGTTTGCCTTTTTTAACTCAATATCACGACAGAAGCATTTCCTCGGGATAATGGCAGTTTCTCGGCAATCATCATTAACAGCTGCATAATGTTCCATTATAACTATCATGATTTATTTACTCCAATCATGTCCCTGCATTTCTCACGGCTGTAAAAATGTTCAGATGACCGGGATTTTATACATAAAAAGTTTATCAGAGTGTCTAGCCATTTCCCTGAGGCAGGGACATTTGTAAAGACAGGGACATAGCCCTTTACCCTGGCTAACAGGGAACATCCATGTCAGATGACTGTGAAATGACGGCTATCTTATTATCTGAACAAACAGTTCTTGGAACCAAAACATTGTTGAGTGCTGGTTCATATCAACTTGTTTGGATTTTTCTTTGTGTCCATATTTTCTGTTTTTCAAGTTGCTAGTGCTGTATAACAAAAGTATTTGCACGTGTAATTTAAGTAATAATACAGTAAAAGCCAATGTGCCCATCGCCTAGCTTGTGAAACAGAACTCTTCTCTTCCTTGGAAGTTCCTGTGTGTGCCTCTGACGTTTCTTCTCCCTTCTGTGGTCACCACGGTTCTGACAATGGTTGTCACCATTTCCTCCATGACCTTTATTATTTTACCCAACAGTCACATATTCCTAAGTAGTACAGTTGACTTTATATTTTCGAATATTATATAAATGGAATTGATGCTGTTAATATTTGCTTTTTTCTTCAGTCCAGATTATTGGCACTTCTCCATGTTTATGTGTGTATTAAAATTCCTCCTTCTTCCCTTCTATATAGTATCCCTTTCTGTGACCTTCTCATTACTTCTCTGAGCAGTGTTAATGAAATTTTTCTCTTTTATTTCTCTTTTATTTATTCTTTTATCTAGAGAGTTCTCTGTTGCAATTAAATCATACTTTCTCTCTTTTTTTTTTGCATTTTCTTCTGTTTTGTTGTCCTTGCTGTCCTTCTCTATTTTGAGCGTTTTTGTGCATCTTTAACCCTTTAAATGACTTGGAACTTACTTTTCAGTGTAAATGTTTGGTTTTGCTCGGTTGGCAAGGGATTGCTTTCTATATCATTGGCAAGTAAACTCTCTTTGTCAGACACTGTCAGCACTGCTGTCCATAGGCTTTCAGCCCCAAATCTGTCTTGTATATGACCTCCTATCTACTAATAGAGCTGGGAGTCCGAAAACTGTAAGAATTCCTTCCAAGCCGAGTGCTAATGTCTGCCACTGGAGACCATCACAGGGGAGTAACAGACGGGGGAAGCTGCAAAAGGGGCTTTTCTGCTTCTGCTTAGGCAGAAATGCAGATTCCTGGGCTCTTAGCAATACTATCTTCCTTATTGTAATTCTTCAGGTCTGTGGAATGCCTGGCTTCCTGTGGGTGTTAACCTTTGGACTGCACAGCTTTCTGCCCCTCTGTTCCTCTGGGGTTTCTTTGTACTGTAATCAATCCCCTATATTAAATTTCCCTCTGCTGAAATTCCTATGATGGTTTCTGTTTTCCTAATGGTTCACCGGTCAATTGTCCTTTCCCTATTGATTTATGATGTTATATCTATTGTGTATGTGTGCTATGCAGATGTGTGCACATGTAAAGAAGGCGGGGAAAGAGAGAGAGACAGAGAAAGCGGGAGAGAGAGGGGAGAAAAGGAAGGAGAGAAAGGGAGGGAGCCGTCTATTCCTTTAGAGCTGTATTCATCCATCTTGCTCACCTTATACACACACAGTTCTCATTGTAATTCCTGCAGCTTGAGCATGCATTTCAATATCCACCGTGCAAATCTAACCTCCTTCCTTCACATGGGCCTCCACTGCTCTCATCCGCTTCTTGTACTGGGTTTACAAGGAGGATGGATCTTGTCATGTGTCTCACAGGCTTTGCCTGTGCATCTCGATGGCGCTGGGAGCCTGTTCAGGGTACTGACATTGCTGCACTGTGGAGTCAAGGAGACAGTCACTCACTGCATCCTCCTTGCGCGGCACGGTGGGCGGTTGAGGCTGGGCGCACAGGTGATAAACTATTGTCCCTCTAGACCAGCTCTTTTCTGCTCCCGTGGGCTGACCCTATTTAGAGAAGAGGCTAGGGAATTGTCATCTCACAATGAAAGGGGACCTTGTTTCCTGCGAGCCAGCCTGACGAACAATGGCCAAGGTCAGAAGAGACATTTCCTGCAATACCTTGCAATTTCCCAATAATCCTATTTGGGCTCGTTGGCTGTACTGGCCATGGGAAAATGGCCAGATCATTATTTTAAACACCCGGCAATCATGTCAGCAGGCTCCACAGGGATACACAGCACCTCTGTAGCTGAGGACGGCATCTCTTGGATCCCTCTTCTTTATTTTTTTTTATTTTTACTTTTGGTGGTCATTAAAGGGTTGTCCAAAGGGGTTACAATTCCATACATGAGGCGTTGGGGTACATACAAGTGCCCCTTGGACAGTGTCACCCCTCCCTTATCTATTGGGACTCTCTCGCTCCCAAGTTCTCTCCCACCTCCATTTTCTCACCCAGCTTTGTGTGCTTTGCTGTCCGCCCAGTTTGTCTTTGGAAGTCTAGCCCCGAGGGTGCCCCTGGCACTTTCCCCGCACAGTTGGCTTTGTCCGAGAGATTCTTTGGAACATGAAAGCACTTGATGACCTAAGGGCTCTGTACTCCCCAGAGTCACACATCTATTGGAGAGGGAAAGAGGGGCGGTGCCAGTGCTCTTCTGGCAGGGAGAGCAGTGTGAAGGGCAGTGTGACTTTGCAGGGATTCAGAGCAGAGGCCCCTGCTGCACCCCCACTCCCTGGGGTGTCTTAAGGAGAGGGAGAAGACCAGTGGAGTGAGGATCGATTGGGGCAGAAGTGGGAGGAAGGGCTAGGCTAAGTCTTGGATGCTGTGTGAAACAGGTCACATTTTCTTCAGAAGGCAATAGGTCATTCTGTCAGCCACCAGGGAAGTATTCAGTGCCTTCTGCATAGTACCTTCTTCATAGGCGCCCAGAAAGAACACGATGTTGTCTGAGTAGCAGCGCTCAGGAGAATGATGCTCTGAGTTCCTGCTGCATACACTGCCCCTCACTGCAGGCAACATGTGCTCAATAGCAGCCTCTTTCTGTTCCCCATCCTGGAGGATTGCCTGGGTCCAACCTGGCTACAAGCCCTTTGACTTGAGTCTCAGATTCCTGGTTTGAGGAACAAGGAGATTGGAAGATCACTGACTAACTTCCTTCCCAGTTTCTCCATGCAGCGAGTACATCAAAGTTCTCTGTGGACTTGTGGCCCACAGCTGGCCATGTGTGCAGGTCTAATTGCATGCCAGGTGTTTTTCTGTCAGTCACAGTCCAGTTGCACCCTGGGAAAGAAAAAATATATATCATTTCCACTACAGAGAAGAAGGAACAGAGATACAGAGAGGCCTTGTGACATGCCTAAAGCCACGCGGTCCACACAGTTTGGAGATAGACCCAAGAGACCGACCCAGCTCTGTGGGACTGCAGGACTCACCCCTGCAGCTCCATGAGCTTTATGAGTGGGAGAGTCAAGCAAGGTGGCCTTCAGAGGTGCATGCAAACCCACTTCCTCTGTACTCTCACACCTGCCCTGCTTGGGAAGACCCAGATGGGGTTTCTAGGGTCTTTCTGGAAAGATCTCAGCTGTAGAATTGAGAAAGGGTGCAGTGTTATCAAGCACTGGCCACAAGACAGCTTTGTTAATTAAATCACAGGCTCTTTGTGGGGCCTCAGGGGCATCACAGACCCTTGTCCAGGGTCAGGTGGAAGACTCCATCAAGACAGAAAACATGAGTTGACACAAGGGCCTTGCTGCTATGGGTTGCCTAGCAACTGTAGTGACAAGCTGCCAATGTGGCGATACCATCGCATGTGGGAGATCAGAGGATGCCAATTAAAAGCTTGGTTGTTTGTGCATTTTCCTTAATACTTCTGTCTCCCTCGTTTTATTTAGTCCTGACAGGCCTGCAGTCTACCAAAGGAGGGGAGGGGAGGGCTGGAGCATGTGGCAGAGCAGTGAGAAAGCATGCTTATCACAGGGACCCTGGTAATCTCATTGGCATGAGGTTTGCTGGCCACCTCACATGGTCCTGCTGCGGATTTTAAAACTTATCTGGAGTTACAGCCAAGGCTGGCTCTTATTGCTCTATGTGGGTGCTTTTCCTGTGCCAGCACCAGCACCAAAGGCAATGCCTGGCATGCGGTAGGGTGCTCAGTAATTGACCAACTGAATGAATGGACAAGCCAGAGTGAATAAATGAACGGAAGAGACCCTGCAGAGAGCTGTGGCAACCATATTGATTATCAGAGGGTAATTAAAACCTTAGTTATTTTATCACACCACTAGACTTTATCTCATGTTTGTTTGTTTGTTTTTTCTTTATGTTTTTGGCAATACTGGGGCTTGAACTTAGGCTCTGTACCACTTAAGCTGTGCCCTCAGCCCTTTTTGGGATTACTTGTTTGTTTTTTAATAGAAATTCACTTTTTTGGCCCAGCCAAGTATCAGATTGTGATTCTCCTGACTGTACCTCCCACAGAGCTGGGATGACAAGGGTAAGCCGCCGCTACATCCAGCCTATTTGTTGTGCTTGGGTCTCACAGTTTGCCCAGGCTGGCCTCAAGCTTTGATTCTCCCAATCTCCCAATCTCTCAGTCTCAGAAGCTGGGATTACAGACATGAGCTGCTGCATCCAACCCTAAATCTGATTTGTATTACCGTACACTTGCACTTTCCATCTGCCAGTGTTCTATAGATACATGATATTTGGCTCTATGACTCTGGAGAGTCCTGACTAATACAGGGAGTTTGGCAAGGGATGAGGAAAGAACGTGTAGCTGGCCGGATCAGACTGGCTTTTGTAGGGCCGCTCCTTTGGTAGACATATTGTTTTGATCCTTCCAAATCTCCTCCTTCTACTAATTCTGTACATACTTTCCCCCAGTGCCGTGTGCTTTACTGCTGGTAGCTTCTGGTTTTCACTTCTTGGACTGCTGAAGCCACTTCACCTCCTCTGAGAATCACACCCCTTGGGTGGCCCCTGGCCGACTGATCAGTAACACACACTGCTAGTTTCTCTGTCTTAAGACAGAACAACTGGGAGGAGAAGTTCAGCCCCCACCACTTCCCTCAGGCCCAGGCTTGGCAGGAGCCATCCACGACATCACCGTCGGCCTGGTGTCCCACAACTCCCCCAATCTCCCTCTGCTTCTACAGCAATGTCTTCTGGAAACACTTCCTCCCTGAATCTGGTGCCCTGGACTCTGGGACTCAAGATCTGCTTCTGGTTGAAGCTCATCAAAGACAGTATGGAAAAACGTTGGGAGTTTCTCCTACAGACCGTAAGAAAGGCATAGGTGATTCAGCTGGAGGGGTGTGTGGGAATTCTGCCTGTGACCATTAGTCTGAGCCTACTTGCATTCTTGTTCTCAGCTGAACTCATCTCCTTCCACTTCTCTTGCGCTTTCTCACTTCACAGAACCCTGTGTTACCTTGTGTGTTCACACCCAGGTGTGTTTCTGACTGTGGATGTCTCACTGTAGACCTCCACCTAATTCACTTGATGGATATTGACTGACTTCCTGTTCTACATTAGATATGACTCTCCAGCAATCTAGGCTTTTGACCTCTTGGAGCCCTAAGGTATTTACTGTCAGACCTCTCCTTTAGGATCTGGGCCCACTGTTACTTGCATTTCCACAAGACTTTGGTCTTCAGAACATTCTAAGCAGACTGATCATGTGTAAAACCATGTTTGGGGATGGTACTAGTGTTTGAACTCGGGGCCTTGCACTTGCTAGGCATGCTTTCTGCCACTTGAGACTCCTCATACACCAGTTTAGACAGGGGCTCCCTTGAGACCCACAGTGGTCTGGGAAGTGAAGTTCCACCATCGTGTGGCTATGTGACTGGTCTCTAAGGAAAGGTCCTCATTTGCTAGAATGAATTACCCAAGTGTAGCTGAGCCATAGGGCATGCAAATATCCCAGCTAGCAGTGACTGAGGCTGGCTTTGTACTGTCAAGTGAACAGCACCACCACATAAACATTTTCTGAACTCAGTAGTGATGAGGAGAAGGGTATTGTGTGAAAGGAGATAGTTTGTAACTGCCCTAAGACTTAAAGTTCTCTGGCTATCATTCCTACATGAATTATAATTTTTGATATCATAGTTTTTGTGAGGTGAGTTTATCACCTCCCTCTCCCCCCATCTCAGTGTCCTGAAAAGGGGCAGGGTGACCACCATAAATGCGGTCTCATCCAACACTACATCGTCCCTGCACAAATCGATTGCTCTGTCGACTCCTTCTCATATTACGATGTAGGGAGGGACCACACAGCCAGTGGCTTGTTGTTTTTTTCAGGAAGAGCAAAGCATCAAGATGACAGGCCACTCGGACAGCAGTTGACAAATATCTATCAAGACCACAGGGACAGTGAAATCTTTTTGACAACCCTTATTATTTTTCCTTATCGCCTAGTCCGGGGGGAACAGTCTTTCCTTCAGGGAAATAAAACTCTCCCTCTTTCCCTCACTCTACATAAGAGGATGGTGGGGGAGGAATGTACGATTTGTAAAGACCTTTCCAGATTTCAACTCTTTACACAGGTCAGTGAGCCAGGCTTTCGAAGAACAAATGCTCCTTAGTTATGAACAATCATATCTAACTACTGATACCCCTCACATGGTGATACCTATTGCTCCATTGAATGGTTTTAGCCAAATGGCATTTCTATAACTGTAGGATCCAGATAGCATCGCCTCCTATCTAGGGGTAACAGTGAAGTTATTGTCTAGTTACACACGCGTGTGTCAGATTACAAGTGCAGCTGTAATTTAGTCACGAGTCTCCTCATTCACATTTGAAGGATTTACTTACATTTCAGTGTTTCCTATGCATTCTGGCATGGACTGTGTGCATCGTGACATCACTCTGACAAGCATGACACATTGTTCATAGTTGTTTCTCTTTTTTTCTACCCAGCTTCATCTTTTTTCTTAGTGACTTCAGGAGGTCTTTAAATCCTAGCTTTGTTTGTTTGTTTCAGAGATTATCTTTTGGATTCGGGACTGCTTTTGTGTCTTTGTTTTTCATTGTTCTAATCATTTCCTTCTGTATCTGCTCTGTGTTTTTTTTAATTTATTGATGTTTTATAGTTAGTCTTCGTATCTTACAACTATATATTTTATGTCTGCCAACTCTTATTTAAAATTGTTCTTGGCTCTAATATTTCTTTGAGAATTTTAGGACCTTTTCACAGTCTTATAGAAAAATGGTAGATTTTGATTGAAATTGTATTGGAATGTCTCCTCTCGGTTATAACACAGTTCCCTATCCATGAACCTGGTATACCTCTCCACAGGGTCTTCTTTTCTACCCTTCAGTGAAGCATTACATTTTGTTCCCATAGATCTTTATTACTTTTATTTCATAGAGCTTTATTTTTATTTTTTATGAGTCAGACACTAAAAAAACTACGTTTTCTAAGATTGTTGATGTTATTTAAATATGCTAATTTTTTTACTTCTAGATCATGATTAAAAAGTATATATAATTGTTTGCCATAGACATATCTCAATTTTCTTATATAGGCAATGATATTAAGTGCAAATTATTTTCTAATTTTAATATTTCTTCTAGTACTCTGTTGGTTAACATATCTTAACAGAATTTCACATTTAAATTCTTAAATTTACTGAATACTATTTCTGCCTCTGTGGAGATTATTATAATTTTTCCCCTTTAATCTGTTGTGTAATAGTTTACATTGATGGGTTTTTCTGATGTTACATCATCCTTGAAATTCCTAGAATAAACACTATGATTATGGCTGTCAGTTTCTTACTTTTCACTGTGTTACATTTTGTTTACAAATATTTTGTCTTAAGACTTTTGTCTATAAATATACAAATTAGATTGACTTATAACTTGCTTTGCTTGATCTTGAGTCAAAGAATTATTCTTTGAATGAAACTAGCTTTGATATTCTTCTTTTCTACTCTTAAATATGTTGAATAAGAAAAGAACCATTTATATCTTGGAAATTTGTAGCTCTTCCCTAAGTAAACCCTACAGGTCTGATTATTGTGCTGTTTTCATCTTATTACTTGTATTTGTGTTTCAGTGAGTTCTGCTCTTTAAAAAAAACAGCTCTATTTTCTTCAGATTTACTATTTCCTTTCTAATATCTCAAGGTAACTGTTTACCACATTGTACCTCCCTTCTTTTGTAGTATCTATACTTAAGATCAAACATTTCCCTTAAAAAAAAACATTTCCCTTCAAGTTCTGCATAAATACAGTCACCTGGGTCTTGATACTTAGTCTGCTCCTTCTCAAGTAACATCTCAAGCTTATTCTGGGGTGGTATGGTGCGCATTGTTCTTCTGCCCTCATAGGACCTCATAGTGCTTGCCTTCACATAAGGAAAGATAGAAAAAGAAGATACATTGTGTCAAGAAGTGTAGGAATTATTCAGAGGTACTTTTTTGGCTAGTCCTGGGGCTTGAACTCAGGGCCTGGGCACTGTCCCTGAGCTTCTTTTAGTCAAGGATAGCGCTCTACCACTTGAGCCACAGCACTACTTCTGGCTTTTTCTGTTGATGTGGTACTGAGGAGGTGAAGTCAGGGCTTCATACATGCTAGGCAAGCACTCTACCACTAAGCCACGTGCTCAGTCATCAGAGGGGTTTTTAAAAAATAAATTGCAGATACATCATGAAATGTTCATGTGTCTAAAACTGGTCACTATTGTAGTCTGTTTCATCTTGCTACAACAGAAAACTTGGAAGTTGCTGGTTTATAATTAGGCTTATTTCTCACAATTTCAGAATCTGAAAGTTCAAGGCTCCTGCAGCCTTGATGTCTAGTAAAGACCTAGTGTCCACTTCCAGGAGGATGGCATTGTGGATACTGGGGAGCCAGGCTCACCCTCTCATAGCAGCATTCATCCGTTCATGAGGGATCTACTCTCATGACTTAGAATTACCTCCCCCCCCCCAGAACTCTCTGCCCTCCAATTTTGGAGGGAACACAAATATTCAAGTCATAGAACAGGTTTTACTTTTACTGCCCTATGCGGTTTTGTAAATGCCGCTCATCTTGTCTTTTTGCCTAACGTATGGTAACTTTTCATGAATATCTCAGATAGGGTAGAAGAAAAAAGTGTATTTTCTAAATCTTAGCTATAGGATTGCTAACATTTTGTGATGTTCATTTCTATTCTGCTTCTGCTCTAACAGATGTGGAATGAACTTGTGCCCTGATCCCTGAGGGTCCAGCTGTATTGCTTTCGCACCTTCCCAGAGCCAGAACAAATGTCATATTGAGCTAAGCCAGGAGAGCAAATCTGGGGTGCATGTGACACCGTGTGCATGCCCTCCTCTGTGCTAGACATTGCTAATCAATCATGGAGCTTAGCCCAGCAGTCCTGGCAATGGTTAATCCATCAGAGTTGGCATGTGTAATAAAACCTGTTAGATAGAAATGACTGCTCTGGGGAAAGACTACTTGATACTTTGCCTTGGGAATTCTGACTTTATTCCTTGAAACTTCTTTGTAAATGTGTCTGGCAGACACAGATATTATAAAAACAACAACAAACCAACAAACCTGTGGATTCTCATGGCACAGTGCACATTTTAAAAAGCAAATGGGTGCTTGAGTATCCCCGTATCATGGCCAGTGCAACCCTGGCTGATGCCTCTCACCCTGTTATTCTCTCATGCGGGCTGAATGCCCATCAGAGCCACTCCCACAATGTGTGCCTGACAATACCACCGACTGATTCAGCTTGACATACGTAGAAGGGGAAAGCTTTGATTAGCCCTGTGCTAATCAAAAGCCCTGGGCTTTTGATTTGAATAATTTGCACCCCTTCATCTGGACAACTTTTATCTTAAAAAAATCAATGGTGAACAATTTCCTGTGAAATAAAAAGAGCGATATATTCTTAAGGATATTTGAAGAAATTACTCCTTTTCTCCTTGATTCATATTCCAGAAAGGAACATTAAGTTATTGGACTTAAAAAAAAAAAAAGCATCAGGCAAGGAAATCTCAGGAAGCTACTAAAAACAACCAAAAAGACAGCAAAGTCTAATTTCCAAGGATGAAGTTCAACAAGAGAACAAAACGCAATTCAGCACGGAAAGAAATGCGTGCTGTCACTTCTCAGTGGTGAGGGTGGTAATGTGAAACAGATATTAAAGGACACCATACATCTGGAAGTCAGAATCGCTGAAGCAGAGCGAGGAGCATGCCAACTTGTGGGGGCAGAGCATGAATCCTTCCCCAGAGGGAGGAGCGGAGTCCAGAGGGAAAAGCTGAGCTCAGAGTCACTGAAGAAGCACAGTGCATTGTGGGTGGGAACTAGAATCCCCTTGGACAGGCTTCCTGAGCAGTAGCTCTAGACTGAACCTCTCCATTTCAAACAGTGCTTATAGAAACATTGGAACTGGCTTCTAGAACTTCACTTATGTGGTAGAAGACAGGAGGAAGCACAGAGAAAATACAGGACGCACTGAGGAAGAGGGAGGGAAAGTCTGCAACATCCATTTGCTCCATGTGGAAGACTAGGTCAAAAAGCCATGGTCCGGTTGTAGTTCATCAAGCAGGCGTGAATAGCAAAACTTACTGGGAACACTCAGGGGAAAAAAAAGGCTCTGCTGGTAATGTAGGAGCTGGATTAAAGAGCAAAACACCTCCATTTCTGTCCACTCAGGCCAGAGAGGCTAACAAGAGGCCATGAATACATCTTTCCTTGCGTCTTCCATAACATATCCAGAGTAGACAACACTCCACAGTCCAGTCTCAGAATTACATTTGAGTATGAGCTCTCTTCTTCTGTTTCTACTTTCTCCATATTTCATGATGTATTTTTGGAAGAAAAAAAAAACCCCACCCCTCTACTTTTAATGATGCCAACTTGCCTCCTTTCAGCGCATGAAAAGGAGGACAGGATTGGCTGAGGCTGTCACGGCAATGGGAATAATTTTGTCGCTGTGCAATTTGGCTCTGGCTCTAAAGTGAAGCACACATTTTTTCCTCCAGTGTATTTTAAGCCAGAGACTTCTAAGTAAATGGGAGGTGGCTGATTTTATTTCTGTAGGCAGCCAGCCTTCACTGGCACAAGCTCTGATTTGGCCCAATCAATTTTGCATTCATGCTGAGAGGCGAGTTGATCGAGTTCAAGGAACATCTGTGTGCGTTTATCTGGGCTGGATGCAAACAGTCCTTTGGAACAGTTCAGAGGCTTCCAAGGTCCACTGCCACTACAGGACAAACACCCTTGTGACTCCGGCTGTTTCTCTCCATCCTTAAGTAACAGCCATGAGTCTTTAACACATCCCCAACTTTGTAATTTATGGGATTGTTTTCAAGGGTGGGAAATTTAAGAGTTTATTAAGTAAATCTTTGTTAGCTGGTTAAATGGCCTCGGGAAAGTTACCCAGTCAGATGTCTAGGTGTCAGGATGTCACGGTGTATATCACCACACTGATTCCACAGTTACATCTGTCCTGGTCTCTCCCTTCTTTTTATTTCCTCTTTCCTAGAGATCATAAATTTTGTGTGCCAGTAGCTCGATAGCTCAAAGAGGGTTGTAAACATCTTCTTGTTCATTACATCAGGATTTTTTTCCCTTTATGTCAGCAATTAAATTTATGAGGAAAAAAAAGTTCACTCTCTAAACCTAAAGAGACACAGTCAAGCTCAAAGTAAATTAAAAAAAAAAAAAACCCACCACCATCAGCAGCAAAAAAGGAACATAATCAAACTTATAGTTGTTAAATATAAGCGAGGCAGTCGGCCTCTCCATTGGAAACACGTGTCAGTGAGTTCCAATCCCAGCAACTGATTGGCTGAGGAACTGGAAGGGGTGGGCCATGCTTCTCTGGTAAGCTCTAGCTTTCTGTTCTCCAACACTGGAAGCAGGATTGCAATTTCACTGTTGGGAGAGTGAAATGAGGCAATGTACACCAGTGAGCGCTCCACCTTCCAAAAACCAGCCCCCTTTTCCGGGTTTGGCTGGGGGAAAGAAGCTCATTGAGAAGAATTGTAAATATCCGGGTTGTAAAGCTCTTTGTTTTCTAAGAAACTGGGACATGGTTGATGCTTAGGACATACTCAATGGAAAGATGAGTGAATAGGTCAATGTGTAATGGTTCCAGGTTACATTTTTACTCGGGTTGGGTGCAAACATCAGAGCTGCTCCCTTGAAAGGTTCTCAGCCCCCTTTCCCCCAGTGCCTCTGCAACCCAGCTGGACAATGACCTGCATAAGTCTTGTAATTTGTTCCATCCTTAAGTAACCACAATGAGACTTTAAACCACCACCATCTTTGTGATTTATAGGGCTGTTTTTAGGAGTCTATGCTAGTAGATTTAAGAGTTTATTGCATAAATCTTTGTTCATTGATTAAATGGCCTACAGAAAATTACTGACGTCAGATGGCAGTGATATTTTGTGGATCAAGGCTGTCCTGCTCCCAGGTTGGTACACTAGCTAATCAGCCACAGGGGACAGTTAGCCAGCTAGGCTCTCAGGCTCCTCTCCAGTCCCGCTGAGTCAGAACCTGCCTTGAGCAAGATCCCCAAGATCTGTGTTGGCATTCAAGCTTCCACATGGATGGGAGAGTTCTGGGTTGCCAAGCAAGGACTTAGCTTCCTACACCTGCCGTTGGGATTGGCTGTGCTGACCACAGACTAAGCTTTCTTTACCTTGGGCTTGGTATTTGGGGAAGCCCAATATGCAGGAAGCAACTGCAAAGTCAGTGCAGGAAGCCATTGCTGCTGTGCACAGTGCCCTAGTACCCATGCAGGCCATGGCACACACCCTTTTCACATAGTCCTTGCAGGAGCCCCTCTGACAGAGGGACAGTGGAGGGAGGGGTTAGTTGTTTGTTTAAGGCCACATAGGTAAGAAGAGAGCACTGAGAAGAAGCTCAGAGCTCCAGGATCATACAGCACTTTCTCAATGGCTCTGCTACCCTACCTCTAGCCAGATCTCTACCCGTTGACAGGGCCTTCTGCCAGCATAGCTGGGGAGACCGTTACAAAGGGCAATGCTATTTCTCTGGTGCCAGCATGGCAGACACAACTCCGGCAGAGCCTTTGCTGGCACGCATGAGCCCTGTCTCTGCCCTGTCACCCCTGCTCTGGGTGCTGTGTCTCCTGGTGTCTCTCTTGCACACTTGATGCCTCAGCTCACTCCTGACCAGCCCGGGCTGCTTTGTGCCCCCATGAATTTGCTTGAGCAAAGTTCATACCTTGTTTGTTCACATGGTGGCAAGTGCTTGAAGCCATTGAAAGCCTCAGTCTCACGGAGGCTCTCCCCAAAGGAGCCGTATACCACTGAACTCTACATCCTTGGATCTCACTGTCAACATAGGTTTCATACTGTAGAGGAGACTGCTTTGTTTCTATGTCCCACTTTCTCCTTGGCCTGGGCGCTTGTGAGAGGCTGAGAGCTGGGAAGAGCCCAGTATAGGAGTCAGACCTGCGGGGAATCAAATCCCATGGAATTTCCATGACTTTGGGCATGAATGATAGCTCATCTCTCAGGGCCTCAGTTACCCCTTCTGCAAGGTGGAGATAATAAAGAGCATCTGCCTTGAAGCCAGGCATGGTGCACACATCTGTAACCCCAGAACTTTGAGAGATGGAAGTAGGAGGATCAGCTATTTGGGGTCAGCCGAGGCTTCACAGTGAGGCTGTATGTATGAGAAGAAAACAAAATAGCACAAGAAAAAAAAGCCACCTAAATCAAAACAACAACAACAAAAAGGAACGCGAAGGGAAAGCGCAAGGGAAAGGAAACATCTGGCACCTTGGAATGTGGTGGGCACGAAGTGAGCTAATGAACACAAAGTGCTCTGAGTAGTGCTGGGTTCATGTCAGGTTTTCTCCGTGTGGCTTTTAGATGAAGGAAAGAGTGCTTTGATCCGTTCTTTCTCTCTGTGGCCAGTTGACTGGAATAAAAACTTGCAGCATGGAAAAAGTGTTTGCAAAACTAGTCCAGTCCCTGCAACACAGTCTGTGATCCCTTCTTCATCCCTGCACGCTTGCCCTGCCTGCTGAGAGATGATGCTGCCCATAGGTTCTTCCCGATGTCTCTCACATCTCCCCAAGTCTGCATAAAAACAGGTGATCTGGAGAGCTCCTCCCTTATTTGGGTTAATGTCAGCGCTGGCTGATGCATCCAGAGTGCGTCAAGGCAGGAGCTGACTCCAGTGCTCCCAGAATAACAGGTACTGGGCCGCGTGTACACAGGTATCTCGCTCCACCAAGCAGCTGGCCTTTATTCCTGTCCATGCTGCCTCTCTCTTTACTTTGAAGGGAAGACAGCCTGTCAAAGCAAACCCCGAAAGCTTGGCTGGCTGCATGCATTTGAAAGGGCAGAGTTTTTTTTTCTTTTCCTTTGCTTTCTTTTGGTTTTCTGAAGAAACACAGAACTATCTTTGGGAACCAACCATGTTTGGGAGGAGGCTGGGTAACAGAGTGCTTAAGTATCTTGGAGTCAGGCAGACAGACAGACTAGACACACACACACACAAATACACACACACACACACACACACACACACACACACACACACACACACTCACTCAGTTTGAAGCCTAGATCTGTATTTGTTAGTAGGGCAATATTGGCTAACAGCCAACCATGACCCTCAGGGTTTTTTTTTTCCCCTACATAAACTATGAAATGGTTCTAATAATAGCTTATAAAGAATCTAAAGCCTTAGCTTAGCACTGTGTCTTGCCCACAGCCAGAAATAATCCTGTTATCTCTCAGTCATATATGATAAATACATACAATGATTTCTGCAAATATATCTAATAATTGCATGTTCTACTTGATATCATTTCTTTCAATCAATCCTCATTAATTTAAAGAGAAGTTGCAGGCCTGAAGAGATAGCTTGTGTGTGTGTGTGTGTGTGTGTGTATACATATATGTATACATATATATACATATATATATGTATAGATAAATGAACAGATGGAGTAAGCGTATGAAAGACATCTTTTTATATATGGACAAATTTGTGTGTGTCTGTGTGTGAGTCAGGATGAGCTAAGTTATGCTGCAATAACAATCACCTCCATATCTCTGGCTTGGAAAAAGGCTCATCAGAGTCAGCCGGGGCAGCTGCTTGTGTCTCCAGGACCAAAGTATACAGAGAACCAACTTGATATGTTGCCAGCACCATGGCCAAGGAGAAAAACTCATCCTTCAGCCCTTAAAGTGTTCATTTAGCAACAAAATATTCTACTCATTGGACAGAAGTTAGAAGTCCAAGAAGGGGAGGAAGTGGGATGCCCCGTGTGTCCCAGGGAGAATTGGCAGGAGCGTAGTGAGCCTGTTACACCATTGTGCCATTGAGACCAGAGGTGCATTGTTCACGTGGGTCTCGTGGAATGTTGATAGCTAACCTTATATTTAGTCTCCTACGAAAGTGCATACCACCTAGCACAAGGAAGTGAGAGCTTAAACTACCAGGCCATTAATTGTGCTGGAAGAACAGTAATGGTCTGAAAGCACAGCATTGGGAAAGGGCTGGCTTTCCCTGTGCAGGGAGGAGCCTGTTTACAGCTCTCATTTCAAATAAGAATAAGTAAGTCTTCTCACCCAAACACAGACACCAGCCAGCCCTTGCTGAGCTCTGGAGAATATTAATCATTCTACAGGAAAGATTCAAAGGCTGAAGAGGATAGAGATCAGCCAGAGCACTTGGGAAGGGAGAGAGAAAGAAAAGAGAGAGATGGAAGGAGTGAAAAGGAGAAGGGTAGAGAGACAGAGGGAGGAAGAGGGAGATGGAGAGAATGAGAAAGATGTAAGGAGGGAGGGAAGAAAAGGAAAATATGAGCTTAAATACTGCAGCAAAATCTGGTAGACACAGCACTGTGAGCCCATTCAGGAGCAAAGGTTAGAGCTACAGAATAAAAGCAAGAAAGGAACATTCCAACACAGACTAACAAGGGTCTGGGGCCACTGGAGATCATACAAACCAGTCTAGCCATACTATAAACAATCCTTGCCAAGCCCTTGGCCAAAAGCTGAGGCTGAGATCTGGTTCCAGGGCGTATGTTTAATCCACATTTCCTTGAGAGGCTCCACCCCCATATGGTCCCTAACTAGTCCACAGCCCTATCTGCACTATGTGGGCCTCCCTGTGGCTATAGCCGATTGGACAGTATGAGACATTGGATGGAAGAGAACCAGTCCATAGTCTGGGCTGAGTCAATCAGGTTTGATTTTCAAAAAGCCAAAGCAAAAGGCCTGTAGCAAATCGCAGGAAGTACTGCCTGTGATCTACAGAGCTCATTCCTTCCTTCAGCCAGTGTGCATTGAATGCTGACTTAGGAAAACTGGACCCCCAAATCCTGACTTTAGTTTCTATTCCCATGTGGCCTGGTGGTCCTTAATAGTGTATCTTTGATTCTCCATAGGATTGGTCAAAGTAGTTTGCTGGCTCTGATTCTATAGCTTGGACTATGTTATTTATTTTTGCCATCTTAATAAAATTCTTAAATAACACATTTTCCCCCTAAGTTCCATCCTGTAATCACATCTAATTTAAAAAGGCCTCTTCTGAGCTGAGCCTGGTAGCTCATGCCTGTAATCTCAGCTTCTTGGGAATAAGGGACTGGTAGGATCACATTTGGAGGTCAACCAGGAAGGAGGGGGGAGTTTATAAGACCCCTATCTCAACAAACAAACCGGGTGTGGTGGCATGTACTTATCATCTTACCTAGAGGGAGGAATGGGTAGGAGGATCAGGCTCTGAGGCTGTCCCTGGGCCAAAATGTGAGACCTCCCCTCCCCATCCAAAAAATATCTAAAGCAAAAGGGCTAGAGGTAGGGCTCAGGTTGTAGCATGCTTGCCTAGCAAACACAAGTCCCTGGATTCAGACCCCAGTACTGCAAAAGAAAGAAGAGAAAAAGAAAAGCTCTATTCTGATTATTTCAACCTAGGGTCCAGAAGAGGGAACTACCACCCGCCACCACCACACACATTTCCCCTGCCTCCTGATTCTGCCTTGGTTGGGCTTATTTGTGGCTGGGAATTCTGAATTCCTCATACATGGAGGCATTCCTGGGTCCACATCCCCCCTTTCCTGTCTGTCACAAAGCACAAGCAAACACGAGATGCCTTCACATGCGAGAAACACATCGAGACAGACGCTAAATGTCACTGGTGCAGAACCCACTGGAGTGAACGCCCACAGCGGTTGCCACACTTTCCCACCCACCCCAGGTTTTCTGGGGGAGTTCCAACTGAAAATAGCCTGTCTTGCTGCCTTCAGAGGCACTGATAATTTGGAAGACTACATGCCCCAATGTACCATACAATCAAACTGTACTCTAGAGAGGGGCTCCGGCATCTCCATCTAGTCAGGAACTTCTATGATGAGAGATCTCTGCCTTCTGAAGTTGCACGAAGATAAATTAATGAAAGGAAGGAGGAGAGGAGTTGGGCTAGGGCTCCGTTCCCATTTTAATGTTCCCTAAATTCCTGTAAATAGGCATTCAGCAGTGACTGTTGAATAGGATGCTTCTCTCGGGACCAAGAAATTGCTACCTTTTATCTGTACCTGGAGGTATGAGTGGAAAGATGTGTGACTGTCATAGCAATGAAACCACTAGGTAACACCACACCTGTGTCTTCAAAGCTCTCAGCATGTGCCTTTTAAACAGATGCTAGTCTAGGGAATGAGTGGCTAGATTTCAAAGCAGTACACCAGATCTTTGAGTGGATTTGGCCAATCTATGGACAGACTATATTGTCTCTCCCTTTTACCTGCTTAAGTGTGGTCATCTTTGCTTATTCTTTTTTTTTTAATTGTGAAAATACCATACAGAGGGGTTACAATTACATGGGCAAGGTAATGAGTCCGTTTCTTATCAAGCATTGTTGCCTCCTCCTTTCTTTCCCCTTCCCATCCCTTCCCATCTTCCCCCTCCTCCCCTACTTTCCCCTTCCCTCCCCTACTCTCCCCCCCACCAGCCAAAGTTATAAAGTTCGTTTTTCAACATAACGTCTTATACATCTCATTGTTGCAATGGGTCCACCTGTATTCCTATTTAAACAATTTGTTTTTTCCCTTCCCTTCCACAAAGTATACCAACATCAAATACAGTGAAAGGGGTTATATCGTGGGGGAGGGACATACAAGGCAACAAAGAAATCATCTTATGAATGTGTTAGAAACAATCACAAGAAAGAACAAACATTTGAATCCTTATCTTGGGGTTCATTTTGCCTAATATCGACTTATCTGTCCATTTCTGCTTGTCTTAGACATATACTAGTAATTGCAGATAAGGGAAACCATAGATGAATGGATCAAGAAAATGTGGTATATATACACAATGGAATTTTATGCCTCCATCAGAAAGAATGACATTGCCCCATTTGTTAGGAAATGGAAAGACTTGGAGAAAATTATATTAAATGAAGTAAGCCAGGCCCAAAGAAACATAGGTCCCATGGTTTATCTTTGCTTATTCTTATGTGGATTCCTAAAGTGTGTGTTTTGTTTTAATTTTCAGATCTCTCTGGGTGAATGGGCCAAGGGACTCCATTATTCTTCGGGATCCTGCTTTCAATAACAAGAAGTCAAAAGTGAATGTGGCTGGAAGGGGAAGCCACATCCCATGCACAGAGAGCCTCACTCATCAGTTGTGTTGAAGTGTGCCATCAACTACAAGAAACCCCAGCACAGCGCTACTCAGCCATCTCTCAGCAAAGTCCTGCTTGAGAGTTCGGGTCTTCTTCAACCACAGTTCATTGCTGAAGAGCAAGTAGGAGGCTATTACTAAGGTGAGTAGATAGATCGAGTGGTATTGAACCTAGATGCTCAATTTTGATCATTTTACATGTATCTGTGCTCTACCCTTGATCCATCAGCCTTGAGAGACCCAGGTGATTGTGAACATTATGGCTCATGCATCTGGACAATAGTAAAATCATCTTAATTCTGAAGGTAAAATCATGCCAGACCGTGAGAGGGGGATTCTCCCCCAGGCTGCTTAATTACAGAGCTGCCCAAACCTTGAACCTTTCACGTCATCATCATTACTTGCTGACATTGCATCCTCTCACCTCTTAGGGCTTAGACTTTGCTTTTAACAATCAGCTCGTTTGATTGTGATAAACGACATTCATTTGAAAGGAAGTTGTATTACATCGATGTCTCACTTCAATAAAAGCGTACATCTTCTAAAAAGGAAACTATTTCAAGACTCCAGATGTCATATCAGTGTTGTCACCTGCCTTTAGAAGAGGAGAGGAAAGAGGGAAAATAAATATAATGGTGTAGCGTTTGAAATGAAGTTTTCTCCCCCTCTCTGCAGATACCCATTAGTCTTTTCCACCCTCTCCTTCAATCTATATAAAATTAGCTCTTCCCATGGGGCTGGGAAGGTGGCTCAGTGGTAGAGCACTTGCCTTGCATGCCTGAGGCCCTGGGTTCGATTCCTCAGCACCACATAAGCAAAAAGAAAAAAAACCCGGAAGTGGCACTGTGGCTCAAGTGGTAGAGCGCTAGCCTTGAGCTGAAGAGCTGAGGGACAGTGTCCAGGCCCAGAGTTCAGGCCCCACGACCAGACCCCCCAAAAAAAATTAGCTCTTCCCTTTCTCTTTGTATGTATACATCCACACACCCACACCCACACCCCCCCCCACACAGATAGAGACAGACAGACATAGAAATTAATAGAGATAAGAGTCAGATGTGGGGACAAATGCATACATAGATTCAACTTAGATGGATTGGCTTCCTGTTTCCTAACTGAGCCCTGATGCCACCTCTGCACCATAGCAGTGGTCTTCTGTCCCCCACTTCTGGGGTCTCCTGGTCCACGTGCACCACAGGTAAGGAAGCACTGGGAATAGCTTGATACCTGCAACCTCCATTCTGAACTGTTCTTCCTCGCCTTCCCTCCCTGCTGAAGCACAAGATGGGCTGTGACATTCATTTGTTGGTAATATGCTGTAAATCTGCCTGACCTGAGCCCTGAGGCAATGCCAGATGGCAGGTAAGAGACAGGCACCATGGACTCTCGGAATTGGAAGTTAAGGCCTTGTGTCTGCAGCCCAGACGGCTATCATGAATCTTTCTATCAGAACACTGTCTCTGAGATTAGGCCCCATGCCACTGGGCATATGCCTTCCTTCCCTCCCCCCTCTCCCCCCTCCTCTCCGAGCTAGCTGCATCAGAATTGAGCTGAGAAATCTCTGATGTTTGGCATTTGAAAATGTATGCCTACCTCTATCCAGGATCATGGTCACGGGTGAGCAGAGCCTGAGCTGAGCCTGTCACAAAATGAGCAGTAGGCTGCAGGAACCTGTCATTCCAAGAGAGGTGTTGGGCCATTTCCCCCTTGTTCCCTCCTGAGCTCCAAGCATCCTTCCAAGTTACTAAAGGAAATAGCCAATCTTTTCATTCAGCCACCAGGAAGGGCTCTATGAGACCTAGCCTCAGTGGGTTGTGTTGTAGCTTCAATCTCTTTCCTTGTTTTCTGTGGTCTCATGTTTTTCTTTGTCTTAATATTAATTTTATTGTCAAGGTGATGTAGATGTACAGAGGGGTTACAGTTACATAAGTAAAGCAGTGAGTACATTTCTTATCAAAGTTGTTACCCCTCCCTCATTTTTCTCCCTCTTTCCCTCCCCTCTCCCCCCTCAAGTTATACAGATCACTTCCAACATAGTGTTATGTGAGTATTGCTCTTGTATTTAAAGGATGAAATCATCTTGATTTGCTGGTTACTTTCTTAGTTTTACCACTGAAAATCCCACATAGGTGCAAATCCATCAGTCTCAGGAAGATAAGAATGCTTGGTCTCTCTTCTTCCTCCCTTCCTTCCACTTTCCTCCCCCACTTTGCTCTCCTTCCCTTCTACTTCCTACTCCTTTTTGTCCTCCACCTCCGCCATGATCATTTCAAACTGTTCTACTTCCCAGTCTACCCCACCTTGGAGGTGGAGGTAGCAGACTCAGAAATAGAGATTGCTTATTTGACGGGGAAGACAGAGTGCTGTATGGATCCCTGTCTATCCCAGTCAGCGCCCCCATACCCTCCCTACCTAGCTCAGTCAACCCTCACCCACTTTCTCAAAGGATCCCATTGCTCTTTTCAGAGGAGAACCAGAGCAGACACAGACTGCAGAAGCTCCCAGGGTTCTGGAGCTGGCGGTGAAGGGTGGAATTTAAGCCAAGATCAGTGAAAACTGAGTCCAGATCCTTCTCACTCAGCCAGCTTCAGACAACAGACCCCAATGTCCCATCATTTCAAAGGGCTAGTCCACAACCCATGAGTCAAACCCAAGATGTGGTAGGTAGAGAAACCTATAGCTTTTCACATCTATTTCAGTGCAATGACACTGAAACATGAGTGCCCACATTTCCATAGCTCAGTAGCCACATGTGATCATTGGCCACCATGTTGGATGATGCAGGTATGGAACAATGCTGTTGGAGAACGTGTGTTAGATTCACATAACTGGAGACTTCCCCATGGCCCTGTGGGAACATAGCAGGCAGGAGAAGAACTGAAGTGGCCCAGGGTCTCTCCTGGTCCCAGCCCTGCCCATGTGCCAGGCTTATTGGAAGACCTGAGACTTCAACAGCGGCCTCCCCACCCCCCTTCAGCCTCACCTCCAGTACCTCACACAGCTGCCTTCAGATCCCTGCTCAGGTCATAAATACCACAGAGGAATGCTGGGCTTTGATTTGGGGGAAGAAGGAGGTAGATGTGTATATTCTTCTAAAAGTTGGAAAAAGAAAAGCCCAATCTTATGCCAGAAAATTGAATTTTCTTATTTCAGCTAGTGTCCAGGGCTTTGAACCCTTCTACAACATGAACAGCTTATCTTGTTCCACTCGATCAAAAACATTTCATAATGCTGGCTCCTTCCACAAGGTCACCTTGAAATCGCTTCTGTGCTCGCAGCCTCCTGAATCTTCTTTAACCTGATAGAAACATTCTTGAATTCTGAGTAAACTCGACTTGCTCAACCCTTTCCCCCTATAAGAAAATTATACCTCATCCCCACCCCTCTTCTGCTTTGTAAGATTCCACTGGAAAGAAGGAAAGATTTCCAATTTCTTACATGATACCAGTCTGAGTGATGGTAATGCCCAGGCCCATGGTCCTCACCTGCTTACCTTGGAGGTCCTGCTTTATGCAAATTTTTCTGCAGGTTTCTGGTTCTTCAGTGGCCTTTCTCAGTTGTTCAAGGGTGAATTTCTAGGCTGGGTATAGTGAGACATGCCTGAAGTCCTGGCTACTCAAGAAGTGGAGGTAAGATCTTGACTCAAAGCCAGCCTAGGCCAAGGTAGTATGAGACCCTATCTGAAAATCAAAGTAAAAGCAAAAGACTGGAGGATGTGGCTCAACTGGTAGAGCATTGGCCTTTCAAGTTTGAGACCCTGAGTCCAAGCCAAGTACTTTAAGAGTGAATACATAGGGCTGGAAAGTTGGCTCAGTGGTAGAGTGCTTGCCTCCATGCATGAGTCCTTGGGTTAGATTCCTCAGCACCATGTAAGCAGAAAAAAAGCTAGAAGTGGCGCTGTGGCTCAAGTGTTAGGGTTCTATCCTTGAGCTGAACTGCTGAGGGACAGCATCCAGGCCCAGAGTTCAGCTCCCACGACCAACCAAAAAAAAAAGTGAATACATAAATGAATGAATAAGTGAATGAAGAATTTTCCCTTGAAGTTTTTCATACACCCCTGTGCTGTCCAGCCAGGTGTCAATCATTCCTACACCGAGTTCTTTATCTTCTGGGTGGTGTGCTCCCCACCTGAGCTCCAACACCTTGTGGCATGGGTTCAGCTGCAACTAGCACATCCCATCAGCGCCTCAGGCTTCTGAGCCCAGACAGCGCTGGATAGTTTGTCCTACCTGACCCCTGTGCCTTAGCTCATAGAAGACAGGAGGACACTTTTCCAGCCTCCTTCTAATCTTCCATCCAGTCCTCCTCTCTGCAGTCTGCCAAGGGTGGCACATGGCCCATTTAATCACATAGGTCATCTTTGCTCAGTCACATCTCAGCTCCTTTTCCCCCCAGAGATTAGGGGAACAAGGATCAGAGACATCAGGCCACTTGTTCAAGCCAGCACAGGTGTTTAGCAGAAAGATTATCACCCAGCCCGGAGTCTGTCTGGCATTGAAAAACTGTTCCCCACACCACCATGGGGATCCCAACATGGCTGCTCAGCACACATGAGTCTCAGGATGGAAGTGTAGAAGCACTCTTCCTTTCTGCCTGCCATCTATCCTGTGTGGCTGCCATCTTAGCTTTCTCCAGTGTATCCGATTCACTGTAATCATCTGCCATTTGTACTCTGTCTGCTTCTCAGATCCCCCAACTGTAAACCAGCTCCTTACCCTAAACTCTTCTTCTCCCTTCCCTCCACCATGTCCTGTTTCATGGCCCTAACTATAAATTCCTGTTGGTCCACTTCAGCATTTTGATGCTGACAGATGGTCAGCCCCCAGCTCAGTCCCAGCAAGGTGGGGTGACCAGTCCCCCACTTCTTCAGCTTTCATTCATGGAAGAGGATGGCCTACCCTGGAGACAGGACTTTCCCTGCGTGCTCTTCCTGTACAAAGTGTGGTAACTTCAAGGAGGTTTTATTGTATTTTTTTTTAATACAGTAACCTCTAAATCCCTTTCTGGGATGGATCTGTTCTCCCTCTCTCTTGGTGCATTGCCTTCAGCCTTTTATCTCACATTTGTCTGTGTTATGCTGCTGTGTTCTGTGCCTGTCACAAGCAGTCACCCGGGCCAGGCCCATCCTTGTTTCTGTGTGTGGGGTGTGTGTGTGTGTGTGTGTGTGTGTGTGTGTGTGTGTGTGTGTGTGTGTGTGTGTGTGTGTGCTCCATGCTGCTTCCATCTGATCTGGTCACTACCAGGGACAGAGGAGTAAAGAGAATTCTTCTTGGAGGGATGGCTGGAAGAGCTATACTGTTCCAGGGGATTGCATTTCTCCCTCAGTTTGCTGATGTGTGAAATGGGAATTGTAGTTTAGCTGGGCTCTGATGAGTATGGTGAGTATGGTCATCTCTCAGTATCCACGGGGACTGGTTCTTGAATCCTTCTTTGGATACCAAAACCTGCAGTTCCTCATATAGCACAGTGTTTTATTTGCATATAACCTGTGAAAACTCTTCTGTGTACTTTAAATCATCTCCAGATGACTTATAATATCTAGTACAATGTCATTGCTATGGGAGAAGCTGCACGCTGCATTGCTTAGGGCATAATGACAAGAAAGCCTGTGCATGCTTAGGACAGATGCAATTCTTTTTCTGAATATTTTCATTCTGCAGATGGTTGAATCCATGGAAGGCTGACTATATTTGGAACAAAACATAATAAATACTGTGGAAATGCAACAATGACTCCACACCCATATTGTACAGTTAATATGTGCTAATAAAAATGTGGGAAAAAATAAAAGAATGAAAACCCAGATGAAGAAAGAAAATTTTACCAAAAGACTATCTAGTACCTGCTACCGTCATTGTTGTTACAACAATGTGTCCAGAAGGCTAAAGATTCACAGCAAGTTAAAGTAAGGACCATTATGAATGAGCACCCGCTAAGGTGTATGGTACTGTGTGCTAAGTGCTCCACTTTTCAGTCAGCAAAGCTTTCTACTTCCCTGAGCTGGTTTTAGAAAGATATATGCTAGAGTGTCTATGGAAAAGTTTGTGATAGATAGGGACAGTCTAAGAATTAGTCCGATCATGATTGAGGAAATGCGTATATAAGATCTGGAACACCCCACTTAGAAAGCCATTTTAGCACCTTAGCCTGTACTTGGCCAGATATTTTTCTTCCTTTTTCGAGTCATGCATTATTATATATTTTGGCTTTTTATATGGTTTTTATTGTAAAAATACTGTACAGAGGGGTTACAGTTAGATGAGTAAGGTAATGAGTACATTTCCTATCGAGCATTGTTACCTCCTCCTTTGTTTTTCCCCTACCCAGATATTTTCTATACATATGGTTATAAAGTAGTGGGTTGTTTTACAAAAGTGTGATTCTAGATCATGATTTATGAATCACTTTCTATTCCCACTTATTTATTTATTGTGGCTCTATTTCTATGTTGATAATTATGGTAAGGAGAATATGCCATGGTCTCTAATGTCCCAGCATTGGCTGTATCTGAGAAGACTAAATGGAAAACTCTATAAGCTTATAGAGTTATTAACTGTCTAAAGTGGGAACCTAGAATTTCCATTTAAAAAGAAGCAGGGGGAATCATATAATATATTGGTGATTATTGTGTATTTGAGTTGATCGTAGCATCATATATATACATACGCAATGGATATTGACACATAATGAACAGCGCCTGATGTTGTGTTACACGGATGTACCATCTTGTGTTCATTTCCCATTTGATGGATACTTAGGCTATGGCAAGAATGTGCAATTTGTTTGACAAGCCTCAGGTCACTGATAGAAAGCATTCCATGATTTTACTTCCACCAATAAGTATTCTAGCTGTCCTTTTATATTTCTCCTTTCCTGTTCCCTAGTGAGCTTCCGAAAGCTGGTCCTCAAGTTTCCTCAACCATGATCTGGTATTGAAAGTCTTCTCTGGGTTCTTAGGACACCATCTTGGTCCCATGACACTGTCACTCCTGTCTCTTATGCTAAATGCCCTTCCTGCCATCTTCCACTCCATAAGGGAAGCTTAAACTTGAAAGAGTAAGGGGTCTTCGTGTCTTTGTTTCCTCTCTACCTCATCACCATGTTCCAGCGTCTTCTTATGTAGCTCAGGATGCATCAGGGTGGCCTAGCAAGTGGGGAAAGAGAATGTTTGCCTCTCTTAGATACCCCTACTCTTGTATCTCTAGCTCCTTCATTTGAGGCGTGAGGGGTACATTCTCTGGGAACATGAGGGGAGGGAGGCAGAGTCTCTCTTCACCAGCACCAAGCCTATCCTGCAGATGACTTTACTCCATCTTTGTTGTTTTTAGTATACTCCCTGTGGGATGTGAAGTACTGGCTCTACTGATGAGGGCTATGGTGTGCTGCTCATATTGTCTCTTTCCAAACTGCTTTGTGAGGTGTCTGTGAGTGTTTACACCAGGGACATCATCCTCCTCTGATGAAATTTTTCTATTCTGAGAAAGAGGTGATTATTAAATATTTATCCACACCTCACAAATGCTAACCTAATCTTTCAAGGAGGAGGCTCATCCCCAATTGGTGGCCACTGTCTTTAAAATGTGAGGTGCTGACTTCCTTTTGTTCTCAGTCTCTAGAGATTGATTTAAAAAAAGGCTGCAGCAACATCATTTTATTTTATAAATCATGCTTTGATGAGCAACTGTTTACATTTAACGTGCCTCACTTGAGTGATTATGTTCTTTTGGCCAAACTCCTAGAAATGGAAATGCTGAATCTAGAGGTTTATCTAGTTTAAATTTCCAGGTGCTCTTCAGAAAATATAAACTAGCTGGATGCAGTAGTTCAAGCCTACACCCTAGCAACTTGGGATGCAAAGATAAGAAAATTGTGGTTTGAGGCCAGCCCAGGCATAAAAATTTTCACGGGACTTGGTCTCAACGATGGCCCGCCCACGATGGCCCAGGCCTGTCATTCCAATGACCTGAGGAGAAGCACAGATAGGAGGGTGGAAGTTCAGTTTGGCCAAAGAATAAAGCAAGATCCTGTCTCAGAAATAACAAACACAAAAAGAGGTTGATAAAATGGTTCCAGTAGAAGAATGCCCGCTTAGCAAACACAAGATCCTGAGTTCAAACCCCACTATAGCCAAGAAACAGTTTTAAAATTAAAGTAAGAAGACATAAATTGCTTTACATCCCCATCATCAATGTGCCTGGCAAAGTATCTTTGCCACAGCTAAATTTTATGATTTAAATGTCTTTTTTTTTCAGTTTTTGGTCAAAACCTGTATTTTATTTTCATCTGCATTCTGGATTACCAATATATTTGGACAGTTTATGAGTTCATTTATGAGTTGCGTTTCCTAAATATGCTCTTTTCACACGAATTTTCAGGCAGGCAAGAAGATGGCAGTAGAGGGGGCTGGAATAAGGGAGGGTTACTCTATCTGGTGGCCCCTGGGTCATTTCCCCCCTGCCCTAGCTGTGGCTGGGGAGACGGCTGATGTCCTCCAGCTTTGGGACCCTTCTTAGAGGTTCACTTTAATTAAAACCTTTCTCACGTGATACATTATCTATAAAAGCAATCAGGATAGGTTATCGATTCTGCTGTGTGTCTGCACAGCTCCTGCAGGAAGTCATTCTCCATTGTCTGCAGCTTTGGCCATTGTACTGCAAGCTGTTTTGTAAAGATTGTGAACTCAGTCATACATGTGTACACTATACATGCTCACAACCACCATAAATACTCACGGGTCTATAGATAGCTGCACACAGATACCTGTGGACACTCACAGATGGACACAACACACTTGCCATGTTCATCCATTCACATTTACATACCTGCACCCAGGCACACAGACACACAGACACACACAGACACACACAGACACAGACACAGACACACACACACACACACACACACACACACACACACACACACACACACACACACACACTGTCATGATATAGTCTTTCCTCCCCTTAACACCCAAAGTTTCTGGCTTATCCAGTTTTCTCTAGCTCTTTAAACATGCCACACTGGATATAGCGTGAAGACTTCTGCATCCCCTTTTTCTTCTGCCTGGGACCCTTTCCAGAGGCTTTCAGGCATTCTTCATGTCTTAGTTGCTTTCTTCTGACACTCTCCCTTGTTCCCTGGGCCACACGGAAGCCTCACGCCATTGCTCTTAGTGTCCATTTTTCTTTCCCTTCCGTGACACTCACTGTGCATTATGAGAATTTCATTACGAAGTGTGTGCTCCCGGCCACATCCCCAAGGCCCACCAAGGCTCCTGGTGCATAGCAGATGTGCAGAATGTAGCTACTCAGTGAATGGGGCTTCAGAGGCTCCTGTTAACTTGACCAATGGGCAACCAAGGCAAGATTGGAATCCCCAGCTCTGAGTCCTGAGTCCATGTTCTTTATCTTCCAGCTATGGACTGTTTCCCTCAGGACACTTGGTTTTTCTTATCATTCTTAGTCTAGTTATAAATACACATGTGCACAAAGGCATACACACACATACACATCAACCATGAGAAAGATAGGCAACTTTCTCTGTAGGATCTTCCTCATCCACCCACCTGTGCACTCATCTCTCCCATGATTCTCAGTGTCATGATAAAAGTACTTGTGTGCTGTGGTAATAACTACTACATACAACACGGCACCAGGCCCATGGTGGCAGCTTGAAAACACTGGGGAAAGTGTTAATGGGATTGCAAAGATGATGCGCATGGCCCTTGGCCCTGAGGAGCTTGCTATCTAGTTGGAGAAACTATTCAATAAATCTTTGCCCTTAGGGACTTGCAGTCTAGGCCTTTCTTGGCCGTTCCTCGTATGCATGTACAGAGCAAACAAAGGTACACACAGACACTTGCGTGTGTGTGATTGTGACTCACCCTCCCCAGATGTTCTGTGCACAAACACCTGTGCATTGAGCCTCCCCCGCCTCCATGCTAGAAATAAACAGGTTGCTGCATTTGTAGCCAGACCTGGTTTGTTTCCTCTGAGTTCAAAGCAGTTTATTAATTTCAGCCTCTTCATGTGGAACTCGCAAAGGCTCCTGTAGAGATATCCATAGCAACTGTGGTGAGCATCGGAAAAGGAAGATATTAACCTTTTGGAGTCTGCTGCCCACTTCTCTGTCCCCTTTAGCTCAGAGTCTGAAATGCTGAGAAGCGGCTGCCCTGGCAAGTGGTAGGTTTGGATGGGGGCTGTCTCCTTCCCAGGCCTGACCTCTGCAGGGGGTGAGGGGGATGCCATGCAGTGAGACCAAAGCCAGCTTGAGTGGGAGTGGGAGGTGGAGAGAGGGGCTAGAGGGCCGTGGGAATTGGCCTTCACACAGCCCCCAAGCTGCAGCTGAACTTTCTGAAATTGCCGAAAGGTCTCACAGTGGGTCTCGCCGCTTCCAATTTGACCTTTTCAGAAAGAGTGAAAAATGTTCAACGTCTTCTCTTTGGATCCAGAATGGATAGTTCCTTCAAGCAGGTCAGCCATTGCTGCCCCACTCCTGACCTTAAGCAAAGCACCCCCCATTTCCCAGACTCATGTGTAGGATGAGGAATTCATTCCCTTCTTTTCAGCTAGGATGGGAGACTCTAGGGTGCTGCCCAGGTGGAGAGAGGGAATCTCATACTCTGCTTTTGAGAGATTCTTGTGGAGGGGAGAGATGAGGGCTACTCAAGACCAGAGATCAAAGCATCCATCATCTACATACCCCATTCCTTCTCCCTAGACCTCAATTTTTTATCGCCAAAATGGTTGTGATGGGTCATACACTTTAGGTTTTACATTTGGTGGGAAGTAGAGTTTGATCATAGGAGTTTGTTTACTGTCACCTAGCCTGCTCCATCTGCTACCCTTCCTTCTGCGTCCACAACACATACAGATAGGGATGAAACCTGTCTGTGGGGGAGACACCCAAACCCATAATGACAAGGCAATGCAGGGATCCATGGCTTCTGCACATGGAAGACAGGAGATCTTCCCAGAGGAAGGGAGAGTATGGTAACCAGTTAGAGCAGCAGTTCTCAAATGGCGACATTTGGAAGTATCAGAGACATTTTTGGTTGTCATAATTAGAGTCAGTGCTACCTGTATTTAATCATTCAGGGATGATTCTGCTATCCTACAATGTACAGGCCAGTGTCATTTTCCTCCCTCCTACCCCCAATGAAACATCCAGTGCCAAATATCCACAGCACCAAGGTTGCAGTACACTTCTGGAGAGTATCTGCATTGCCGGCTGCTCATCGACTGTAGGCTGGGCAGTGCATAGGGTCTTCTGGATGCATTATCTCCTTTACATTTCATGATTGATCTGTGGTATCATGCTCAGTGATTCCCTTTCAAAACCAACTGATCTGAGAGTCAGAGAGATTAAAGAACTTGCCTAAGATTGTCCCAGAATCACAAGTTCAGTTGGACCTGAAATTTCAGGTCCCACAGACTCCTGAGTCCCGTTCCCCTTACCATGCCTGCTATCTCAAATGTCTCTACTGGGGAAAGGTCTGGGTTTGACTTGCTCACCCTCTAGACATGGGCTCCGCAGAGTGGTGGAGGACCCAGCTTGACATGACTAACGCCATCTTGCTGGTGATGGCCATTCTGCCTACCAGACACCATTGACACATCCCGAGCCTCATAGAACAAAATCACAGACAATAAGCTGAGCACAGTGTGCTCCTCCCTGATGCCTGTGCTTCTTAACTGATACCGGGTGTGTTTGCTATTTTGGAGAAAGGCCAGGTACAGTCCTGTTGCCTGTACTCACCTTAGCTTAGCGTATAAATTCTTTCCTCCTGCTTTAGGGTTTGGGAGTCTACCAGTCCTAAGACACACACTCCTATTCATGAACTCCAGTAAGTAGCACTTTGTACAGTCTTGGGTCTTGTCTGACTCTCTCTTTGGTCCCACAACACCTTCTTCCTCTGGAGGCTTATTCTCAGACACCAGGATCATGTCTTCTAAAATAAGTACATCAGACTAGCTTCAAGATTCAGAGATGAGGAGCTACCGCTGTTTTTGAAGGTACCACCTGGGGCCTCTTTCTTCAGGCAAGGAGAGAAAATATGGTTGAGTCTAAAATCATGAGGGGACAACTGGACTTCTTCCGTGTCACATCCTGATGACAGGTGGGCTGCTGCCCTGTCTACTACTGTGACAACCACTCAACTAATAACTTACCCTGTCGTATCTTTTATTATGCAATTCTTCCAGCTGTATACTGCAACGGATGATTGTATTTCATATATGCAAAAGCAAGGCCTAGAAGAGGGTTCAACACAAGAGATGGGGCTAGAAATCAGATCCAGATTCATCTCAGTGAGTCTCATGGGAGGCAATCCCCACTGGGATAGGGTTACTATCTGGATATCCAGATACTGTCTTAAAAAAATTATTGTAAAAGTGAGGTACAGAGGGGTTGCAATTACATAAGTCAGTTAATAAGTGCATTTTCTTTTTGAATAGTGTCACCCTGTCCCTCATTTTCTCCCAAGTTTTTCCCTTTCTGACTCCTCTCCCCCTGAAGTAGTATAGTTCATTTCCAGCATAGTGTTTAGTGAGTATCACTGCTGAATTGGTTCACCCTTTGTCCCACCATTTCTATGCTTCCCTTTCCCTCCCCAGAACAGATAAGCTTAAACACAAGACAAGACAAAGACTGGATAGTAACAGATACTGTCTTTATAAACTGTTTTGTCACTTGGTGGGGGGGGGGGGGGCGGGGTATGTGGGTGGGTGTGTTTGTGAGCCCTTGCATGTGCATTGATGTTCAATATATGGCTAATGTCCAGTATTGCTAATAAACATCTTCTAATGGGCGAGACAACCTCAGAATTTTCTGCCCCCACCCCAAATGTCAGTTGTCATGGGGTTTAGAAGCCTAGTCTTTACCTCCAGAGCCCCTTCCACTAATCATTCTGCTCTCCGCCGATTATCTTCTCTGCATGCAGTAGGACCAGTGATTCCTGGATTGTGTTGAGTAAATGTTTATTTAAAACTTTCCTAAGGACAGAAAGTGCTTTTCCTCGTGCCTGGGAGTTGAGAAGAACAGTGCTTAAAAGTCCAAAGTGCATTTTTGACAAGAGAATGACTTTTGTGTGAAAAGTCAGGCCCCTGTGCATTGCAAATCTACTTGTTTATGCTAGGTGAGGTTTTTTGTTTTTGTTTTTGTTTTCTAAAGATGGAAATTGGGTAGGCTAGAAGTATGTCCTAGTGAAATATTCATGATCCCCATCTAATTTCTAATTCAATTAAAAGGTGCTAATGTAGTTAACTGTGACAATTATTTTTGTTAATGAATATATTTAACTGCTTATCAGCAAAGGTGATAAGGAGTGCCCACAAGACCCAGCTGAAAACCTGAATTTCAAATTGGTTTCTGAAGTTTAAAGGTTGTTTTCACAAAGCTGTGAAGCAAATTCTGAATTTATAAAATGGATAATTTCGGATTAGCTATTCAGTTTCAACAGCAGTCTTCCATTTTCTTGAGGATTCAAGACAGGATTGTTTAAAGGTGCAAGTTCTTCAATTGCATTTGAAATAGGATTTGATTTATAAAAATTCAAATTATACTGACTTTGCAAGAACTCAAGGACAAGAAACTGGGCAAATCAGAGTGTTTGTTGCTAAGCAGGGGCAGAGTTTCTCTGAGATGCTACATGACAATTCCAGAAATGAGGTGTATGTATGTGTATGTTATGTTCTAGAAGCTCCTTTTAAGTTATAGTGTATGGTATCTCTTCCTAAAACTTTCATTTCCTCCTTTGGGTACATGGTAAATAACAGGTTTGTGTTCAAGCTGGTAGACCAGATGTCTAGACACAGTGTTCATCCTAATACTAGCAGTTAAGCTATGTGCTTGATATTACTTCCTTTTGAACACTACCATCAGAATGTGAGACTGCCCATTTTAAGTTTCATGATGTTCATATGACTTTTAAATAAATAATAGGTTTCTATCTTCTGGATGAATGTTGGCTCTTTTTTTTTCCTATTGTTGCATCTTTCTCTCTCTGTTAGCAATAAATGGCTTCAGTGATGGCTACCATGGCATCTCTGTAACCTGCAAATCTGATTTTTAATACTTGATCCCATCTCCCCTGTTCCCCGACTCTGAGGCTTGGCAGTCATTCAAGGTTTAACTCACCCAAACTAGTTTATCATCTGTAGAAGAGTTATGCGGTATTGCACACTTTGCCAAGTTGTTAGAGGGTAAGATGTATTAGGTGCCCAACAGTATCTTGACATAAAAATAAAATTTAAATGGTGATAGTGGAAATAGTTGTAGTTAATTGTTCCTGTGGTCATAAATACCAATATTCTTTAAGGCACCTAGAAAGGAGATAACATGGACCCTCACAGCCTCCTGTGGAGTAGTAAGCACTGTTAGCATTGCTTTGATTTTACTGAGGAAACTGTCACTTGCCTGATGCTAAGCAGCTGGTAAGTGGTGGCATTCCTGTTGAAATCAGGTTGGTTTCATTCCAGAGAACATGCTTTGCTCACATGCTATGTTTCTTCTACTGTTACTTCATATTTGTTCTCCCTTAAAGTAGACCAAAACCTCTTTTGACACCTCACACTGTGTGCTATTTCCTATTCATTTGATTAGTCCTTGAGAATAACAAGGTGCCACTAACTGCTTTGGACAAAGCACATTCATTTCCCGAATTTTCACAATGATCTTGTCCCCTCCAGGTGATTCAGAAAACAGAGCAAAAAAAGGTCCTAGGAACCATCAAGAATTACAGTCTTTTGAGGCTGTTTGGAGAGATTCTGGGTTTGCACACGTTCAGACTCCATTCTCACCACACGAACTGCCTGCACCATGCCTGAGGCATTTGTCTATAGCTGACTCTTCTTTTAAGGCGAGTGAGAAAGTGGAAATGCTATGCTCTTGGGAAGGGAGGCCTGAGATATGACTACTGACATTGATTCTGTAAAACAGGCCCCGTGCAGGGTTCCAGGTTTCTGTCCTAGAATCCCAGGGGATCCAGAGCTTTCCCTGCTGATTCCAGGAAAAGGAAAGTTATCTAATGTTCAATGCTCCTGGCTCAGGCTCCAGGCCTCCCATAGAGGAGGCTGCTGGTGTGGTTTCCAGAGCCAAAGGAAGGCTCCAACTCTTGATTTGAAGAACAGTGCCCAGGTAATGCACCGAGCGAGGGGCGGGAGAGAAGGCGGTTGTAAAAGCAATTCAAATCTTAATAGCTTATGAACCTTGAAAATATTATGCTAAGTAGAATAAGTCAGTTACAAAAGGTCACATTTTATGGTGATAATCATATGAAAGTTCAGACTAGGGAAATCTATATGGACAGAAAATAGATTATTGGCTGCTCAGAGATTGGGGAAAACAGGAGAGCATGGCTAGAGGGCCCAGGACTTCTTTCCATGGTGACAGAATGTTCCAAAATTCTCTGTGGTAACTGTTTCACATGTCTGCAAAAATCTTTAAAAATAAAAAACAAAACCATCAAACAGTTTTGCACTTTAAATGTGTAAATGGTATGATACAAGAGCAACATCTCTGTAGAGCTGCATCACACAACCACCCACATAGAAAGTTGAGGACTTCCGGCTGTGCCCTTGTTACCAGTGTCCACTCATTGCTTCCTCAAGGTCTTCTGTGGTCTTGCTTCTGTACTCCACCAAATCCCAGGCACTTTGATGCTGCCCAGTTGGTTCCAGAGTACATAAAGAGGATGATCTTGGCAGCACAAAAGTCTTGTTTCCACACCCCCTCCCCTTCCCTATTTACAGTGTGCAGATTTTTCTGATCACTCTGATTAGTCTATTCCAGATATACATTTGGAGGGAATTTATATACCAGCCACCCAGCAACCATCTGCTTGCATACTTTCAAGCCCACTCTGGGAACTGTTGGAAATTAGGAGGGGAAATCACTCCCACTTCCTGCTGAACTTCCTGTGAAGAATAACTCATGGATCTTGGGAACTCATTTGCTAATGAAATTCAGGTGTTGCCACCTGTGAGATCCAAGGAAAAATGAGTTGGGCCTGTTTTTTCTCTCTCACATCTATAGAAAGAGCTAATTATGGCCCCACACTGGGTGTACTGTAGAAGTGAGTTAAAAGGATGTCTATCAATCACTTATCCTGACTCACAGCTGGCTCTCTGTGAACCAAAGCTATTTATTATCATTGTTGGAGTACATTACCATTGATTCATGTAAGAATACCTCCAGAGGGGCTGGGAAGGTGGCTCAGTGGTAGAGCGCTTGCCTTGCATGCATGAGGCCCTGGGTTCGATTCCTCAGCACCACATAAGCAAAAAAGAAAAAAGCCGGAAGTGGCACTGTGGCTCAAGTGGTAGAGCACTCACCTTGAGCTGAAGAGCTGAGGAGCAGTGCCCAGGCCCAGAGTTCAGGCCCCACGACCAGACCCCCCCCCCAAAAAAAAAGAATACCTTCAGAAGTTCAATATTTTTTATTTTCATAGGGCCTATACCATAGAGAATACTCTAGCTATAGGCACCCTTACTGCAGAGACTCCCTGTTGCTTGAATTGGTGACCATTCTAGATTGGCTCACTGGAGTTTATATGTTACAGAGACCACTCTGCCGAACAGGTGAGATCCTGGCAGGGTGGAATCTCACCCAGGTAGCTTAGATATATTTAGGTTATACAGCCCCACTGAACCACTTGAGTTGCCAAAGTTCATTATTTCTATAATTCCTTCACATCTGAATTCTGAAAATACCAAACCAGAGAGGAGGGAAGTCATGCAGGTGTGTTGTTTTACATCTGGAAACATCCCTGTGTTTCTTTTGGGCCTCAGCACAAGACAGCCCATCTTTCCTTGGTACTTGGATTCCTGATGCCTCCAGAGAAGTAGGTCAAGCACGTGTTTCTGCATGGCTACAGGGCTTCAGCACCCCAGACTCTCCTCTTCCTCTTGACTTATTATGCTCCCTGCCTGGTGTCTGGGTACAGTTGAGTTTATGATCCCCAAACTAAGCCCTGGTGATCCACAAGAATGAATTGCTTCTATTAGAGGGAGAATTGATAGGTCTTACTGGCATCTCTAGGGAAAAGAATCATAGTGTACAAAGCCAAGGGTAGGGATTAAGGTATTTTATCCAACAGAAGCACACAGGAAAATTCAGCTAGTGCTGGAAATTCTGGCTCCCAACGCCCCTCCCCCTCCCGCCCTAGAGTGGATGGGAGAAGTGACTCCCCAGCCAGCTGCAGTCCTGGCCCCAGGTCGCACAGCAGGTACCTGAGATCTTCTTTGTGCTCCAGTCCAGATGTCCAACAACTCATCTTCTTGAATCTCTAATAGAAGTGCAAATGAGGTTTATGAACCATTAACCTTAGGTCAGTTTTCCAAAGTCTCCAAAAGCATTTTAAAACAATTAATTACTTTGCTTCACTGGAAACAGATTGTAGATCAGTGCAATTAGGCCACCGCGCCAGGTAAAGCCTTTCCCCGAGATGGGCTACAAGCTTCCACGGTAGAACTTTCCTGGCGGGAATGGAGGGTGCACATGTCTTACATCTCTTCCCTCTTACAGTATGCTGGCCATTTCTAAATAGGGGCCCATCTGCCATTTTCATGTTTCTTTATTTTCTACTGTTTTGAGGAATAACTCGTAGGTTTTTGCTGTGCACTGGGGGAGGGGAGGACAGTCCAGAGTAAATGAATTTGTAAGTGGAGAGGAAGGGTCTCTTCATTTCATTTGGCAATATTGAAATCTGTTTTAGAAATGTGAGTCCTCCATTATTCTGTGTTAGAAGGAGAGTAGAAGGGAGTTCCAGCTTGGTCTGGATATCATGTGAATATTTCCCCCTACCCCAGGACTCACGTGTTGAAATCTTGGCCCTCAAGGAGCGATGCTGGGAGGTGGGGGGACCTTTAAGAATGGAGCCCAGTGGGAAGTGTGGAGTCACTGGGGCACAGCCCTCAGGAGGAGTGGATATCATGCTCATGGAACCTTGGTTAGTTCTCTAACAGGGCTGTTCCAAAAGAGCATTCATGGCCCTTTCCGGCTTGCTGCCTTCCTGCCCTGTCATGTGACTTGTCCTGTCACGTGACCTCTTCCCTGTGCATACTTCTACCAGGATGGCACCCTCTGAGGTGTGATGCAGCCAGAGGTCCCTCACCAGACATATGCCGTGCTGCTTCTTTTCAGTCCCCTGAAAGAGTTAACTATAAACATCTCTAAAATCTCCCTAATGGAGGATTTTATAAAATAAGTTCTTCTAACGCATTAACATTCCACCTTAGGATGACAGGTATGTAAAGACATTTGTGAACAGTAAGACTCTCCTTCCATATGTCTGGGTCAAAATATACCTTACCTGGGCTTTATCTGGAATATGAAGTGGCTGAAGCCCAATTCCAAAGCGAGGAGGTAGGAGCTGCGAAGGTGCTAGAAAAAGCACCTTGGAGACAGCCATGGAATAGCTGTATCCAAACATCATGGGTTGGCCAATAAGAAATGCGTGGATACAAAGTAACAAGTAACAAACCATCTCATTCCACCTCTAGAAAGAATCAAGTCACTGAAATTCTATTTCCATGCTGTTGCCATTTGCTTGGAAGGCTTTCCTTTTTTTTTTTTTTTTTCTTTTTAATTTAATCTCCATCCACTTTAAGACCACATGGACTAGAAATCTGTGCTAAGTATTTAGTACAGGCTTTCTCCTCCTGTTTCTCATCATGCCAGTACAAAAACACTTGCAGCTTCCTGTGCAAAGTGGTTGATATCCATGTGTTCATCCTGTAACTTCTCACCTTCCTTCAGCAAAGCAGGGTAAGCTGTGGCCGAACTGAGGTGAACATTTGCTACCGTAAACTTCTTTTCTTTATAGAGTATCCAGGTTCGGGTATTTTGTTATAGCAAAGGAAACTGGACTCACACACTGAGTAACAAGGTACCGGGTGGGATACTGATTTTTCTAAAGCTTCTTGGAATGAAAGGCCATCTTGGAAGTTGTGAACTTTCCTCTTCATCTCAGCTCTGCTGCTGTTACTGTGCTGTGAAAGTTCAGGCAAGTCACTTCCCTCACATGAATCTTACATAGTTCATTATAAAGTGTATAGATTGGATTGGGCCTAAAAATTTCCTTTCTAGCCCTGACACACTATTAATGAACAGATTTCCATAGCCAGAAAAGCTTAAGAAACACAGCTACGGCCTTCTGTTCAAGATGGCTGACCAGGCACATCTTGACAGGAGAAACACATAAGGGTAGGAGTAAATCATTGGCAGTGCTGGAAAAAAGGAAGTGCTGCCGTCAGCAAAATAGACATTTTGAGCAATTGTGTGGAAGGGATGAGATACATGGCATCAGATCAGTGGCGACTCCTGGTGAACAACCTCTAGGTAATTGTCATTCCTGCTAGCTCAAAGGAAGCAACTGTTACGAAAGTGGGTGCTTCCTACAGGGCCCTGTAGTCAAGATGGAGGACTGGAGGACAGCAGGTCAGGAGAAGCCATGGCCTGTGGGAAGGTCTGAGGGCAGAGAGTTAGAACAATCACACATATTTCTCTTGTAAAAGGGAGGCTGGCTGGGGTGCCTGGGTTTTCTGTGAAGCCAGAGTTGGGGCTGGAGTTGAGGAGAAATGAATGTTGCACCCCCTCCGAAGCCCCCAAGAAACTGGTACTGAGCCTAATGGAGACAGAGCCACCGTGAGTAGCAGTGAGGCTTGCTCATGACGATGGCCGCACCTGTGCCCCTCTCAAAGCAACTGCCCTCATCCCCTGCAGGATGGTGACTGCCACTTGTTTAAAGGGAACCATTTTAGATGTCAGCCTGAATTCATGCAGACAAGTACCGTGGAAGAGAACCCCCTATAGCAGTGGAAATTCTCTGTAACTGTATTAGACAATGCCAGAGTTTCTGGTCATCATGACTCCTGAGCACTTGAAATATGTCCATAGCAATGGGGGAGAAAATTTTTAATTGCATTTAATACATTCTTTGGAATTGAAATGGAAATAGCCAGATGTGCCTAGCAGCTACCACATGTTACCAATTAAATACCTACCATACTGGAATGTGCAGGCCTGTAATCTCCTTTGTAAACATAAGCAATCCCATCACAAAATATCTGAGAGAATTAAATAATATGAGAGGCACGAAGCCAATCATTTTGTGATTCTAAACCCTGACTAGATTTAGTGCAGGAAACAGAAGATAACTTCAAGGAATATTAATTAGCACCTTCAGACCTAGGAGGATGCACTGAGGGCATGCAAACCTGGAGGAGTTCAAAGGAATACTTTAATAATACAAAAGGAACTTTGGAAGTTTAAATATGATTGACAATATTGAAAACTTAAGTTGAAAGGTTGACTGACAAAATTAAAAATGACATGGAAGAATTGACTTGGTAAGCTGGACTTTGCCAAGGCATTCTCCCAACTCAACAGAGCGAGAACATGCGAATTACAAAGAAAAACTGACACATGAAGGATGAATCCAAGGAACCTGGCATCCACTAAAGAGTGGCTCTAGACAGAACCAACTTAATGGGACTAAGGAAGACTAAAGACATGAGAGAGAGATCCAAATAATTACTCACAATGCTGGTCCAGATGTTCAATACAGCTATTAATAAGGATTAATAAGACAGAAAAAAAGCATGACATAAAATCAAATACATAAGTCCATGCATAAAGCCAAAATTCTACAAAATAAACACAGGTGGAGTAGGGTGGAAGAAATGATGTTCCAAGGATCCCTTTTGTAGGGAAGAGGCCTTAGAATACTGATTAATTTTCTGTACTGCTAGGAAATTAGGCTGTTTCTGCTTCACTAGAGAAATGGAAAGAAGAAAGAATTCTTGAACAATGAGCTAAAATCTAGAAAGGGGAACATTTGAGAAGAAATGAAAAGTAGACAATAAGTGAAAATGTCAGAAATAATACTAACATAATGGTTAGAATAGTAAATATAACTTAATTTTTCCTATTCAAATCACTTTTAAATAATTTTAAAGATAAATTTAATATCCATTGCTTAGAAGATTATAGAAATAAGGTCAGAGGGAAAGATATAAATGTAGAATTAGGTTGGCAACTATCTTTTTCTAAGGAAGGATTTTCTTTGCTTAAAGATTACATGCCCTGTTATATTTTATTCTTGCCCTATTAAAATACCCTTTTTTATGAAATGTTAACCTTAGGTTAGTTGCTAAATTATTTTGAAAATTTTACTCTGGTTAAAAAAAAGTCTTAGAAGTCTAGCCTCAGGATATCTGAGCTAGAATGATGAGATATCAAGTTCATGTCAGGAATTTTTAAATTGTTAAAACCTACTAGTTCTAGATTATGTTCAAGAACTACATAATTGCCTTTATCCCAGTTTTTCCATATCATTTTATGTTACTGTTTTTATATTCTAAAATCAAACTTGTTTGCTGGAAAGAATTCACAATTAAAAATTATGTGAAACGTATAACTACATATATATACACATACATAACACACACACACACACACACACACACACACACACACACACACACACTGAGGTGAATCAGCTCTTCCTCGTGAATACTAAAAACCTCTGTGTGTGTGTGTGTGTGCATGTCTGTCTCTGTCTCTGTCTCTGCCTCTCTCTCTCTCTCTCAGCATTTCTTGATATATCTGTGATCCATCTGCTTTCCCTGAGAGCCTGAATTCATGATGTCCTGCCAGCTTCCTCCTACAAAAATCCCTGCGTAAGACAATAATTCAGTAAATTATCCTTGAATGCCCAAACTCCAAGGTAAAGAAACAATGCTTTGGAGAGATAAAGAGGCTTTTGCAGGTTCACCCTGCTACTTTGGCAGCGTTAGCCCTAAAACCTAAGTGTAGCACACTTTGTTTCAAGTGTTAGAAAAACCAAATGCACATTGGCCTTCGTTCCTGTAAATGAGATGTGGAGAATCAGAAGTCGGTTCAGGGGTCATCAGACTGAAGTCTCTCTTTGTCAGAATGCTTTCCTCCATGTTGACCACTTTCTCAGACTCCGGTGGTTCCCAACATCAGCACAGTTAATTCCAATTCACATCTAGCTATAAAGAAGCTGAGCCTCTGATACTTTACCATAAAGAGTCTTTGCCTCTCATTGGTTCAACAAGAATCATATGACCAGCCCCAAACCAATCATTAAGAAGCATGGGAATATGTGCTCTCATGGGTCTGGTGGTGTTCATGGGTCTGGTGGTGTCCATGGGCCCAATCCCTAGGACAGGACATGGGGTCAGCTTAACTCAAGACACACAAAGAGGAATAGTAAACCATAGAAAAAGTCTGGGTTTTCTAGCTAGAAGAAGGATGAATGCTATTCTTGCCTTGATAATTTCACATTGCACAGCCATTGAAATGCCTTAATTTCATCTTCTCTCAGAAGGTAACTGTCTAGACCTAGCAGTAGTTTCAAAGGCTGGAGCAATTAGGCAGGAGTACCTGGACTTTCTTTTTCACTTTATTATTTGGAGTGGGGCCTGAAGAGCAGCCATAAAGAAAGAATGACAACTATGAAACCGTTGTTCATTGTTCTGTCATCATCTCTTGCAAATTCCAAGTCAGCAAAAGCAGCGGCTGTCTGTAGTGACAACTCTTTGATAAATTGAAACCTTCCAGGTTTCTAAGCACTGACCCGGTTCCAATCATTGATTGTGGAAAATCAATGGAGACTGTGGAACCAGAGATAATATTCTCTACTCTACGCTTACAAAATAGGCTAGCCAGAGTATTAAATTCAGGCTGTTGTTAATGTGGCTGCTGTTGTTGCTTATAGCTGGTCTTCGGGTTAATTTGAGTGAGATGAATAAGAAGAGTAGACAGGGAAAGGATGCCCAGCCTCCTTGAATTTGGGGACTCGGTAGAGAAGATGGCCCCCAAGATAACAGTCCCCACTCTACGGGCTTTCAAAGTTGGCTTGCCAGGACATCAGATCCAGACGGCTGACAGCTCTGCAGCTGTTACCTAGGAAATAAGCCAGTGCTGTTGGTGGTGTACTTTAGGAAGCTACATCGCAGCGAAACTACAGGACATATTCTATCTTGTGTTGGATTTGGGGTTGTAAAAGAAGATTCCTGTGGTTTATGACTGCCCTTCCAAATACCTACCCCATCCCATTGCTTAAATATTTCATCTCTCTCTGACTACATTGGTTTTTTTTTCAGTTTTGTATCTTGTTTTTAGTTTAGTTTTGCTTTCCATTGGCAAGTAATAGTTGTATTATAGAGTAGAATATGATGTTTTGATACATACCCTATGTATTGTAGAGCAATCAAAAACACAACTGGATAATTTAGATGAACTTGAAAACAACAGCCCCTTGCCTACAGAATATAGCACCCAGGAATGGACCATCATCTATTTTTATTGTTCCTGGTCATGGTGATGAGATCCAAGTACAACCAATCAGAAACATATTCTGAAATTTTTATACATATAGCTGGTAGAAAAAGTTACCACTTTTTTTTGGATCTTCAATTAAACATAGCTGATTCCTCAGGTAGTTACTTGCTTGTTGGTGGTTATAGAGTAGAAGAAAGAATGCAAGACTAAGAACAAGAGAGAGAAAAGTAGCCCAAAGCCAAGCATATTGTGATATTCAACAGCACAATGAATAAACTACATGCTAAAGGAATAATCTGGAAATTACCGGAAGAAAGACCCGCTCTCCAAAGGCAGCTAGCTACTAATACAGTTTGTAACATCTTCCATAATAAACCAGACTTCAGCAACAGTAATAAATTCTGATAGAGATCTAGGGAGGGGCTTTAATGAGAAAATTCTTGTCTCTAAATAACTGTAGTCTTCTGAGAAATGAAGGGAACAAGTTGCATTGAAGAGAACTGCTGTTGGGAGGAGCTTGACTGGTAGTTTAGACAGACTCCAACGTTTTCTAAGGTTTGGTTGTTATTGTTGTTGTTTTATTGGTTGGTTGCTTTTGTTTTGTTTTGTTTTTTGTTTTTGTCCCCATGATTAATGTCAGAGTCCTATCAATGAAGCTTGGTTTGTTGAAGTGAAAACTCTCCCCTACTCTGTCTTAGTTGACAATTATTGCCTGAAATACATTGAATCTTTTGGAGATTGAGTCAATTGGGGAAAATTGTATTAACTTGCACCTTTGGGTTTTGTTGTTGTTGTTGTTGTTTGTGTGGTCTGAGGGCTCTCCCTGAGTTCTTTTGCTCAAGGCTAGTGCTCTACCACTTCGAGCCACAGTTCCACTTCTGGTTTTCTGGTGGTTAATTAGGGATAAGAGTTTCACAGTCTTACCTGCCCAGGCTGGCTTTGAACCATGATCCTCAAATCTCAGCCTCCTGAGTAGCTATGAGAAGCATGAGCCGCCATTGCCCAGCTAGTTATATCTTTAATTATTGTTTCTGTACCCAACATTCAAGTATTTCCTTTGGTGGTACATCAGAGTTTTAGGTTTTCTGCTCACCATTTCCTCCCATCTTTATTTTTGTCTTTTTCAGTTGGGCAGAGCTTGTTTGTCATCAAGGCCTCAAGGTCTGTGTTTCCTCTCCATCAATCCCAGCCTTTGCAATTTTAAGTCCAGTTTTCATTTGGCTATTGCACCTTTTTTGTGGCAGTGGGGTTTGAACTCAGCCAGGTGCTTTACCACTTGAGCCACACCTCTAGCCCCTTTGTACACTGGTTATTTTCAAGGAAGGATCTCACTTTATGCCAGAGTAGGCCGGGACTGTAGTACTACTATTTGTGCTTCCCAATGTTACTGGGATGACAACTGTGCACTGTTGCACCTAGCCAATGGCTGAGATAGACTCTAGTGAATTTTTTGTTCAGGCTGGCCTTGAGCCACAGCCCAGGGATCTTCACCTCCCAAGAAGATTATAGGTATGAGCCATCATGCTCAGCTCTCATAATGATATTTTGCTTCGTTTTATAGTATCTTGTTTGTTAAATACTTTACATAATTCTATATTTTTTTCTTTCAATTATAACATTAAGAAAAATCTACAACTGCTCAGGATGGCATTCTCTTCTAAGTATTTTGCAATGTTTTCTATGGACCCAAAGTTGGGTTTTCTTTCTTGAACAAGGAGATAAGACACCATCCACACAAGATTCAAAGCCAAAGACAATATATGGATTTCTCATAGACCTTTTCTATTTGGGTGCTGTTGAGTTACTTTTCCAAAGAAATATCCTTTATCTGTACAACATAGTTGCCTGGCTCCAACTAGAGGTTTCTGCTTGACCAGGTCTGGAGAGAGGACTGAGAAGTTCCCAAGTGACGGATGGATGGATGGATGGATGGATGGATGGATGGATGGATGGATGGATGGATGGAGGATGGATGAGTGGATTGATAGATGGATGGATGGATGGATGGATGGATGGGTGATGGGTGGATGGATGGATGAATGGATGATGGATGGGTGGATTGATGGATGGATGGGTGGGTTGATGGACAGATAGATGGATGATGGATGGGTGGATTGAGGGATGGATGGATAGATGATGGATGGGTGGGTTGATGGAGGGATGGATAGATGGATGATGGATGGGTGGGTTGATGGACAGGTGGATAGATAAATGGATAGTTGGATGCATACTCCTGCAGCCACTTCCATGGACTACCCTGAGGACCATGGTTCTGCTTACATTGATGACTTAGACATGCAGAAACAGCAGGCAAACCAGGAGCGCACAGTTCTGGGTTCTGTCAGATAAATGGCATCACAGGACCATAATTCGGGCCCTAGGAATACTCATTGCTACTACGTAAGTTATTTCTAAGAGGTTTGAAGAAATAAATGATAAGGTCACATAAGAATAGATCTTGTGGACTCATATCCACACTTCTAAGTCAAGACTTCCAACCTTGACTCTACTGTGTCAGTGAGGCCTCTCTTCTAGCCCACAAATCCTGATTTTCAAGGTTGCGGGGGAAGACACAATTAGAATAGATCACAATGTTTTACTTTTTGGATCCAATTTTAAACACACAGCTGTCTGTTGATTACAGCGATACCACCTCTACTACAATTGCTGAAAAGATTTCCATGTTTTGGGTATATGTTCTTCCCATCCCTCCTCCTGGTTTTCAGTTTTTGAGACAAGACTTGCATATGGCAAAAATCACTGGTTCCAGGTATATGGACCTATGGGTTGGCAAAATGTAAGGGCTGTGTGTTCTCAGCAGTGGTAGGCATACATGGACAGAGCATGGAGCAACCTCAGAGTACTATGTAGTTGTTCTCAGCTGACTTGGGTACTATTATCTACCTGGCTTTGTAGTTAGTGTTCATTATTACCTTTGTGCCATAGGCCCTGTAGTTATTTTGGTTATCTGGAGCTCATTCTCTCAAAGGGTTCAAGGGAGGAAGATTCCTTGAGTTTTTAGGCTTTCATAAATTTGTGCCCTTTCTCCTTAGAAGTGAATTTTATCTCATTTTTTTTGCTGGATATAAAAATCTTGGTGTTCTTTTTCCTGATGTATCTTCAATATAGGACTCATACTCTTTTGGCATAAAATATGGCTTCCAATGCCTGCTAACCAGCTAGCTTTCATTCTCTTAAAGTCCTGAGGTCTCTTTACCAGATGGTGAAGGACAGTATGGTTCAATACTTGTATATGCCTCAGTGGTGACCATCCGGGTCAGTATTCTTCTGAATAGGGCTTTTTCAACATCTAGCTTCAAATCATTATTTAAATTTGAGGAGTGGTTTAAGTAATACTTCTTCGGCTGCTGTATTCATATCATGTTTACATTTTTCATTCATTTTGACTGACATCTACAGAGGTATTTCTTCTGTCTCCTTGAGACTCCTGCTGTCTGTGTGTCCATCTTTTTTGCTTATTTTCAATACATGGCTCACTTTTAGTCTTCTTGCTTTCATTCATTTCTTTTTTTTTTTAAGGTAGTGCTTGCGTATACATAATATATAAAATTTGCCATTCTGACCCTTTTTTGGTGTACAGCGTAGTGCAATCAAACACATTCATAATGCTGTTTAGTATCACCAGAACTTTTTTTAATCTTGCAGTACTGAAACTTTGTACCGATCAAGCACTAACCCCTCATTCCCTGCCCTTTCTAGGCCCTGGCACCTTGGTTCTATGTGAACATTCTAGGTAATCTGTGTAAGTGGAACAAATACTACAGCATTTTCCTTTCAGTGACTATGTTATTTCACTTGGCATAATGCCCTTAGTTTCATCTATCTTGTAGCATGGATCATCACTTCCTCCCTCTTTAAAGCCAAGTAATATTCCATTGCATGCATACAGGCTATTTTATTACCCATTCACCTGTTGACAGTCACCTGGGTGGCATCCACCTTTTGGCTATTGTGAATAATGCTGCAATCAACATGGGCTGTATCCTTCATTTCTTTTCGACTTTTTGGGCTTTCCTTGTTTGTACTTTCTGTACTGTCTTTTTTTTTTTTTGTCAGTCATGGGGCTTGAACTCTGGGCCTGGGCACTGTCCCTGAACTCTTCAGCTCAAGGCAAGTGCTCTACCACTGGAGCCACAGCACCACTTCCAGTTTTCTGGTGGTTCATTGGAGATAAGAGTCTTATGGACTTTCCTGCCTGGCCTGGCTTTGAACCATGATCCTCAGATCTCAGCCTCCTGAGTAGCTAGGATGGCAGGTGTGAGCCATCAGTGCCCGGCTACTTTCTGTGTCTTTATGCATTGTTTCTTTTATTCTCCCCAGTGGGACGAACTTGGGGTTGACTCAGTAGATTGGGGAAATATTGGAATATTGTTTTTATGAGCATATGTCAGTTGTGCAAACTGAGGGTTTCCATACACATGTGCAGTGTACTGTGCTCATTCGGGCCCTCGGTCCCTCCTCCTCATCCTCCCTCCCTCGGTCGTTTTGATTTGTCTCCTACAGCTCTGTCCCACGAAGCTTCGTTGTGATCAGTTCCTATATGCATACACTGTGCATGGATCTTATTCTCACCTGTCACCTCCCACCTCCCCCTGGGTCTCCTCTCAGAACGCCCCCTCCCCCATCCTTGGTTTTGAAGATCTACATCCCTCCTATGAGAGAATGTGAAGTATTTCTTTGTGGGCTCCACTTACTTCATGTCAAATCCACTTCTCTCACTTTGAAAGAGGGTAAAAGTAGCACACTCCCTACTAGGATGTTCTAGGAGCTCTGCGTGATAAATCCTCCCAGGAACCCGATATGACAAATCCTGCGTCTGGATGTCTGTTGTATTTCCAACACTTAGCACATCCTTTGGCATGTTCTCTCTCTTGCTGAATCATATCTTGCACCCTTTATCCAGTTGGAGAGTGCGGTTGTTGAACAGTTACTCTGGTCTATGATACAAATGTGGGCCAAAGATTCAGGTGTGGAAATAGGAAAGTGATGTGGGATTCCAAGGGCAGTAGATAGAGAAAGTGGGCGAATGGGGCGAAGACCAAGGTCTCCTGGGTCTGTGAGTGCAGCAAAGAGGATAAAACAATGCTGGCAGGAGGGTTGGAATGGAGATGGGTGTGTGGTGTCCTGCAAAATCTGTGCACTGAGTGGCTAGATGATTGACAGGGAAGTGGATGGATAATGGATTTTCATATTTACTGTGGTACTGATGGCAAGAATTCTCAAACAGTAGAATTGTAGGCTGCCGGGAACCAACTCCTGAGTGTATCAGGATTTCCCAGAGTTCCTGAAGTTTGCTTTTGGCTTCTCTCTTGTTCCTTTTCCCTTGCTAGTCAGCCCGTGTTCTTTGGGTAGCACCATGGAACAAGGTGACCTTTCCTGAATTGGTCCTTCCATCACCACTGGAATCTATTTGTCCTATGAGTTGTTCTTTCTGAACTGTCTCTGCTTTGCTTATGTGGCAAATATATCCATTCTGGAAGGGGTATACTGATGGATTCATTTCTTCTCCATCTAGGAGCATTCTAATGGGAATTTTCTAGAAAGCCAAATGATTAAGCTATAGGATGGCATGTTGGTTCTTCCCAGTACACCATATTGGGTTTCCCAAAGGGATGCAGATATACCAGACTTCTGTCTGTTCTTCTCAGGATCTGCTGAGCCCTGTGGTAGTAGAAGCCTCATCATGCTTTAGGGAAGGAAAACTCTTCCTCTGTTTTCTCTGGAAGGATCTCCACAGAACCCAAGGCCTCGCTGGCTTCTACCTAAACACAAATGATAAACTTAGGTTTGTGAAAGGAGAAAAATTAAGTCACACTGAGGTTAGGACACCCCTCATCTCCCACAATTTTCTCTGTCACAAGGACTTTGTGTTTCAAGAATCTCTCTTACCTCTTTCTCCAGAATGCTATTGTGGGGTCCTGTGCCCAGAACTCTTCTTGGTGCTCCTCTGGTCCCATGAGCAGCACATAGCATTGACTTTAGGCACGGCTGCTATCTCAGGTGATTGGGAGCTACTTGGTGATACGCATCATCATGGTGGTGAGGTCATTAGGCACAGGCCATATGCACTGCGAGCTCTTCATGGAAATGAAGGGCATCCCTCTCTCCTCTCCAGATACCAGCCCACTGCAATGGAGCCTCCTTCCTGGCTAGGGGGAGGGGTTTTCCTCCCAGATTTTCATCTGAGTCTGCATCTCGCATCCCCTAAATCCATAGCAGGACTAACTCCAGCAGGACCCCTCAGCTGTCAACTCTTCCACCCACCCTTTCTTAGGAACCATGCTGAATCCAGCTTCTTGCTCAGTTTAGCCTGGCCTGTCTCCAGAATTCACATCATTTTATTCTGGTAAGTGGAAAATTGCCCAAGTGTGTGGGTTTCCAACTCTTAACTTTTTTCTACATTTATCCCCGAGAACTTGCTGAGCTTCTGCTAAGCTAGTTGGAAAGGAGAGTTTGAACTGTGAGAATTCACCCGCTGGCACACGCTGGGAGTAGGTGTGTGGGTTCCTGTGTTAGCCCTGTCTCTACCTTGGTGTGTGAACATGGATGTGTGGGCGGCTTACCTTTCTCAACTTGAAGGCAAGCAATCTAGCATATGGATATAAGTGCTTGCTTGACTAAGTTTGTTCTAAAATTTGAGATCATGCATGCACATACCCTGTGGTGTGTGTTGGGCCCTCGGCAGCTATGAACTGTAATGCTTGTCTAGCTCAGAGGGAAATAGGTGGCGGAAAACCCTGTGATCCTTGAGGACCCGCACAGCTTCACATCCGCTGGGGGTTCTTGTTCTCTGAAATTCCAACAGGAGTAGCTTTCCCCTTGCCCTGTGTAGGATCAGTGAGCCAGAGCCCTTCCTATCTCCCTGCACCCCCAGAGACATGGCACGGATCAGCCTTTAAGCTGTTCTGGTCCACTCTTTAATTGTGTCTTTCCTGTCATGGGATTACATCAATTTGGGGGGTGGGGTCTTGCAAGCACCGGCCAGGAAGGGTAGAACGTGATTATTTCTTATGCCAGATTTCTCCTGAGACAAGCTTACACTTGTCAAATTGTTCCTAAAGTATTAAAGCAGCAAAGCAAGTGTAGGTGGCAATCGCCGACCCGAGATTGCTACTAAAAGCAGCCATCTGACCAGCTGGGGTCATAGTACATTTTGCACAGCAGCTCTCTTCCTACCACACTACTCACCAGGCTTCTCCCCCTCTCCTCTGAGCTCTTCTTATCCTTCCTCTTCATCCTCCCATCCATTCCTGTTACCCAACCGGAGAACAGAATAGAATCATAACCAAACAGAAGAGAATAGATTAGAGCTGCTACTGATGGGAATTCCCTTCCAGGGAGATTGTTCCACTCATGCCACAGCTGGAGGCATTTTTCCATTGAATAGAATTCTTACCCTAAGAAGTCCTCTGATGGCAAAGTCAGAAGCTCTGGGTCAAGGCTGCCATATACTATTTTTTTGTGTGTGTGCAGATTGTACACTGCACAAAGCTCTCCAAGAAACTAAGCAGAGAGTGAAATTTCTCTGGTGTCCAAGCTATGCATCTCTTGGCCATGGGTACACTCAGGAGGCCACTTGACCTACAGTTAGCAACTGAAGTGGGAGTAGCTTTTGCTAATTTTCTCCTGGGGCCAGAAGTGGGGGAGCTGGACGTGTGAGGGCTGAACTGCGGATACGGTGTCAGGCCTGTGTGGGAACAGCAAGGGGAGGCGAACGTGCTGTTGTGCAGAACTGCATCTGTGGTTCTCCCCAAGCTGTCGCCGGGAGCGATCATTTGCATATTAAACAAATATTTAAAATTAGTCATGCGGCAAGCAATCAGAAGCTGGCATCACAAACATTACTCCTTCAAAGCAACAGCAGGGTTTGAAATGTACCTCTAGGTGGGTGCATCTGGATTGGAGCAGTGCGATTACAGCAACAATTAGTTTCTAGGACATATGAATGTTTCAGGTAAGAAATGGACGTAGAAGAATAGAACAGAAGAATAGGAGAGAAATTGTGCTTGTGTCCACAACCTTGGGGTGGGGGTGGGTTTGAGGATTAGTTAACCCTCATTGACCACTGCGTTGTCCACAGTGCCTGGCCCCCAGATCCACATCTGCCTTTATTCCTGGGGTAACAACCAAAATATGTCTAGGATGGCCTGCCAAAATGATCTTACTTCTACCCAATCAGTACAGCCATTTTCAGATCTGATTTTCCTCTCTGGTTCCAAATTTATTATTATTCAAGTCATAGTGCATTTATTTATTTGTTTGTTTTGAGAAGGCTAAGAGCTTTCCATGTTTTATTTTGTTTAACCCTTCTGAGACCCTCATCTAGTAGGGAATAGTGTTAACCTCATGTTGCATATGGGGAAACAGGCCATGAGCCTAAAGTCACACTCGCAAGTTGTAGAACTGAACCTAGAACTAGTGTCTCTTTGAGCTCTAGGCAGTGTTGTTTCTCTTCAAGGCTGCTCCTCGTTCTGGACAAAGAGATACATACTTTATTTCATTTAATAGGAAAATCCTTTTGTAAATAAATATATATGTTTCTTAGATAAGAACATGGTTTTAACCATTGCAAGCTTTCCTCTATTTTCTAATTATCCCATGCTTGTTTTAAGATTTACTGGAGAAAAAGAACAACAACAACAACAAAAAATTTACTGGAGAAAGTGTTATAATATTTTTAAATGTAAAAGGTAAAGGAGGAAGTAAATAGAAGCTACCCACTCAGCCAATAGATCTATTGGTCTGTGTCATTGACCAGGATGCCCCACACATGGTGTGCCGTTAGCACATTCCTTCTGCCTGGGCTCCCGGGAAGAAGGGAAGACGGAGGACTTATGTCTGTGTTTTAATAGGATTGCACACCAGAGAGAGGTGGGCACAGGGTGACTGTTGACTGCAGACCTGATGCTTCTGTCCTCCACATCTCATTCAGCGTCACCCACACCAGTACCCCAGCCAGGAGCACCTCCCAGGTAGGCGGAATATCCAGTAACCACCCTGTTGATTTCAATCTGTAACTTACTCCCTCTCTATTAGAGATATGTGTTTGTTTGTTTCCATTGGATGCATATAAGAAAGATGTAGTGTGCTTTTTGACAATGCAAATGTAGCTTGCTTAGTGAGAACGCAGAGTCAAATGCTAAGACACATTGATTTCTTAGTGCTGGGATGGGTCCCAGGAGTTGGTGAAGCACCATGGAGGGTTCAGTTGATAGCTCGCTATCCATTTTGCCTTGAGTGGGAAAAGGTGACTTGGCATGCTCTCTGTGCCAGGGCGGGGCCACACATTTCAAAAACATTGTCTCCTAAAACCACCACCATTAGCACCGTTTGACAGATAAATAAACCAAAACTCAGAGCTTATGGCAATGACAATGACAAAGTTCAGACCAAACACCTGGCAAACTATACAGCCTGCCTTCTTGACCAACAGGCTACCAATTACTTGTAAACCTCAGTCTATCTGCTGGGCTTACATAAAAAAGTCACCAAGGACTTTATAAAACATACTTATTTTTATTTTCTTTAAGTAATGGTGTCAAATACTACCATTAAAATACACATTCCCAGACCTGCCCTTGGAATCATAGATTCAGGACCTGAATATTGGAGGCAGGATCTGAGTTTTTTTGTTTTTATTGTAAAAATACTATACAGAGGGGTTACAGTTACATGAGTAAGGTAGTGAGAACATTTCCTATGGAGCATTGTTACCTCCTCCTTTGTTTTTCCCCTACCATCCCTTCCTGCTCCACTTCCCCAACTCCTCCCCCCACCAAGTTGTAAAGTTGGTTTTCAACATAGTGTCTTATACATCTCATTGTTACAGTGGGTCAACCTGTATCCTGACTTTTTTAACCAAGTCTTTCTGGGTCTGCTTTAGGGCTGAGCCATTCTAATTTGCAGGTCGTCAGATCATACTTGCTGGGAAGGGTTTTGTGTATTGTCTCTACATGCTCATGATCCCCCTCATTGCTTGGTCCTCTCAGGAAGACAGCAAAGGGCAACTGCCTTAGTTGTCTAAGCTGTCAGCAAAGCTAAATGCTCGTGACTGCACTGAGGTGCATCTGCATCGTGACTGTGTGGTTTGTGGCCGTTGTTCCCTTGTGTGAAGTAAGACAGAACCTGTCTGGAGGGAATCACAGTGGGAACAGGGACAAGAATCAAGAACTGATTCCCAAAGCCTCAGCATTGGGGCTACCTCGGAGAAGCCTGGAGCAGAGTGAAGGCTCCAGGCTTTGGGGGACTTGAACATGGTGACCTGACTTCAGTAGAAAGTGGGGTGCTCCCTAAATAAGTGCTCCTCGAGACATTTGCTCAGTTTTATTTGAGAGGCTATAACCTCAGACTTCCATGTGGGCTCACATTTCACACAATCTAAGGAGAAGAAAAGACCCTCAGGTAGGAACACATCTGTTTCAATTCGTGGCAACCAAGGCATGTAGAAAAGTCACTAATTTCTCAGGAAGGACCCATTAGGCCAAATCAGCATCTCTGTAGCCAAACGTGATGATCTTCTAGATTTTGGGAATACTTTAGTTATTTCATTAGTTGAGAAAGCCTGGCCAGGTATTTTCATGGAAATGAGTTTCACAACCTCTACTACATTTGAAATAAAGAAATAGTCTGATCTCCGAGCATGACAGGGACTTGACTTGTAACGCTGCATGGTGTCTGGGGGCAAGATGTACATGTGAAACTAATACCTTAAATTCCATTGTGCTTTTGTTCTTCATCGTCGACTCTTTTTGGCTAACTAAACTGATTTTGGAAAAAAAAAGGCATGGTTCATTTCTCCTGCTTTATAGTTTTGCGATTGACTTGTAAGGAATAAAAACAAATGAAAATGTATGTAGTACAGTAACGTGGGGAAAAAAATCAGAAACATATTACTGGTATTCAGTTGTTTGCCTTGCATGGTTTCTTCCTTAAAGAAAAACAAAATAAAACAAAATTCTGTAGCTGGAAAAAAAGAAATATTCTGATACCCCATTCCAATAACAGATAATGTGGTATAATCTATGCTGTAGGTAAATCATCACCGTGGAACAATTTGCTTCATCCCAGAAAGGCTATTTCCCCCCTCCCCCTTCCACCCCTTTCTGCAATGTCTGTACTTTTTTCCATTCCACCCTGGGTGCTACTGTAAAGAAGGAAGGAATTCCAGGCAGCTTGCTATAAATGTGTCTGTGGCTGAGAGCCGTGTTTCCATATTATAAGCATGTCCACCAGCCTCCCTGGCACAAGCTCAAGTTTACCGATCATGGGACTGCCGTGGAATCTAAGGACATCAAACTAATTAACCCCTGATTACAGCCAAGTAAGGTCTATAATAGAGGAGAATTGCCAAGGCTGCACTGGGAAGGCAAAGAGGAAAAATTTCAAAGGAGGACTGTAGCAAAGCCAGCTCAGATCATGAGAAAGAAATCAGGGCAGAATGCAAACAGACGCCCAGACAACTCCCTGCTGCTGCTCAGTGATGGATTTCCAAGTTGAGGTCAGCTTTGAAAAGAAGTCTGCCAACCTGGCCATCCAGGGTGAATTCTTAGCCAGCTGACAGCTTCCTGGCTGAAAATGAAAGCGATGCCATTCTTTGCTGTAAGGGAGGGGGTGGTTCCCAAGGTGGCTTTGGAGGTGACCGCCCCCCCAGGTAAAGCAGTTTTGGCAGAGCAGGGATGTGACGTCTCATGTCTCTGTTTCCTTTGGCTTGGTTTTTACTCAGTGGAAAAAAAATAAGACTGTCAGCCTTCCTGGCAAGGAAGTTTCCCCCCCATTCCTTGGTGCAGAAATGATCTCAGTGTACTCTTCTCTTTCCACAGCAGTGGCTTGTTACTAGAGAATGAAGTCACAGGGTTTGCTGGTGCTTAGAAATAGCCTGGAAAGATTTCTCCACAAGAAACCATCTCAAGTGTCCAGAGAAACTGGTGTCAGACTAACATTACCTAAAGATAAAAGGAAAGAAAAACAACCATGGTTTTCTATTTTAGAATCAGCAAAGCATTCTCTGATTGGAGATCTGAGTTCAGGTCCCAGTGCCATCCATCCCTGGTGGCTGAGTGAGACTAGGAAATTCTTCATTTGTGTCTCAGTGATCTCAGCTGTGAAGAGAGAAGCCCATTGCTGACCGAGGATGCTCCATTGTCCTGAGATTAAGTTTACCTGAACATACTCCTGAAATGACGCTGAAGATAGTCTGAGTCCAGAAAATTCCTCAAGGACAAGGCAGTGTGTAAGCCTCCAGCAAAATGGAGACAACAATGATGTAACAGTCTGAGATGTAGACATCACAGGTCCCATTCACACTGTGGGTGTGTCCTTCTCTGCTCACATTTGAATCAACAACATATCTTCCCCCTAGTTCTTCTGTGATTCTTCATATGTGTGGGGGGGCGGGGTCAGTTGTGCGGTTTGAACTCAGGGCCTGGGTGCTGCTGAAGTCTAGCACTCTACCATTTTGAGCCACAGCTCCACTCTCAGATTTTTGGTGGTTAATTAAAGATAAGAGTCACACGGACTCAGCCTTAGTAACTAGGATTATAGGCATGAGCCACCAGTGCCTCAATCTTCTGCTATCCTAAAACAGAAGCCCCCAGGTGTGGGAAAAGATGCCTGTCAGTTCTGAAGAAGAAAAGAAGGACCAACTTTCAGTACATCATGTCTGAGCACTGTTGGCCAAGATGTTCCTGCCCCCTGTCACCACCATTGTCATCATCATAACTAATGGAATGACTGCAGAGGAAATCAAAATAGGGTTCCAGGAAATAGACTTCCTTTGCGTATTTCAAGATGGCGACCTGGAGGTAGGGTCGCTGCAGACAGGAATGCCTGTGAAAAGCTTTCTTTTGGGGAGGGCATTTACACCTGTCTATGAAATAAACAGCAGGTGCTCAGAGACTGCTTGCTTTTCTAACAGTTATCACCTTTGAGACCTTACCTGCATAAAAGACAGCCCGGGTTCATGGTATATTTTCCTCTCCTCCTTTTTCCCATCCCAAATATCACCACTTCCCCAGCAGCCTCAGGGTCCCTTTTTTCTTCCTGTAGCTCAAATTGCTGTTGAAACCTCAGCCATCTGGCTGTTTCTTTGAGTTTCATACTCTGTGTGTGGTCCCCATGTCTCTGAGCATTAATAAACGTGTGCACTTTCTCTCCTGCTAATCTGTCTATTGTCACTCTACTTTATAAACGAAAATTATTGAAACCTGCAGAAGGGGAGTTTGGACTTTCTTGTGATTTGAGAAACCATGTCTCCACTTGGCTTTTAACTAGCGACTTTTGAGCTGTCAGAGAAGAGAAAATGGATGTTCAGATCCTCAGAACAAGTGACTTCCTTCAAAACCTAGCACAGAATGAGCATGAATACATGGATATGTCACCAGTACAACACTATGCTGATCAAACAGGAGAGCCTACTCTTGCCTGGTATTTTTTTTTTACTCTGGCTACACACTAGAAGTATTCCCGGGAGCTTTTATATGTCCAGGTCTCCTCCCCACCTTGGGATCTAGATTCAAGTGGCATGGGAAGAGGCTCAGGTACCTGGGTCAGCACAGCTCCTAAAATGAGCCCAGCATGCAGATTGGATTTTGAACCATTGCTCTGCTGTGATCGCTTTTACCTTGTTGGTTTGGGGGAGGGTGCGGGGGTTGAACAAAGGTGCCACATACTGACATTTATGTATTGCTTCCCAACTCTGATGACCAGAGACCACAATCTAGGTTGTTTACCATCTGTTATTCAAGAGCTGTCAGCGGGAGTCCACTTTGCCATCTTCATTTACAAGTGCACCATATTTCTGTATTATTCGACCCTAGACAGTCCCCCGACCTCATGAACCCAAACAGTCACACAATACAAATACTTAACATGTATACCCACGCATGTACCTGCGTGCATCAGCATGCATAGCAATGTATATACAATCCTTATCTTTTAGATAAGGATCCTTTATCTTTCAGATCTGGTAACCACTTTTCATTTTGATAAATATTATTTTGTGTGATCAGATGCACATAGGCATTGCACCCCTGTGTTCCTCTCCTAAGAATATCCTCCTTTGGTCACTATGTGTGCATGCCAAGAGTCCTGTATAATTTATCATGTTCTGGGGTATTTTAGATCTAGCTTCCAATTATGAGAGAAAATGTGTGCCATTTGTCTCCCCGAGCTTGGCTTCCCTCACTTAACATGATTTGTTCTAGGTCCATCCATTTGCCTGCAAATGACATAATATTATTCCTTCTATTGGCTATAAAATTCCATTGTGGGGCTGGGAAGGTGGCTCAGTGGTAGAGCGCTTGCCTTGCATGCCTGAGGCCCTGGGTTCGATTCCTCAGCACCACATAAGCAAAAAGAAAAAAAGCCGGAAGTGGTGCTGTGGCTCAAGTGGTAGAGCGCTAGCCTTGAGCTGAAGAGCTGAGGAACAGCGCCCAGGCCCAGAGTTCAGGCCCCACGACTGGACGAAAAAAAAAATATTCCATTGTGTATAGGTACCACATTTTTTTTGATCCATTCATCTATTGTAGGGCATCTGGGCTGTTTCCACAACTTGGCTATTGTGAATAGTGTAGCAATGAACATGGATGTATAAATGTCTTTATGGTATCCTGGCTTGGCATGTTCCGGGTAGTTGCCCAGGAGTGATGCAGCTGGATCATAGAGAAGATCTATATTTAGTTTTCTTGAAGCAGTAACCACTTTTGAGAGAAAACGTGAGACCTGTGTCCTTCTGGACTTGACTTCTACTTTACTTAGAATGATGATCATCATGACATCCATTTCCCTGCAAGCAACCTACTTTTCTTCTTCCTCAAGGCTGAACAGTACTCTATTGTGTATATGTAGCATATTTTCTTGATCATTCATCAGTTGTAGGCCATCTGGGATATTCCCATAGCTTGCCTATTATGATTAGTGCTGCAGTGAACATGGGTGTGCTGGTGTCTCTAGTGTATCTGGTCCTCCATTTCCTCCTGTCTATGTAGATATATGTCCAGTCTTTCAAGCTCTACACTTGATGTGTGCCACCAGGGTGGAGGACCTCTCCCCTCCTTAGCAGCTCAGCTGGACTCCTTTCAACAAGATTTTTAAAAAATCTATCCTTTTGTGCAGTGAGGTGTCCTGATTGGAATAAACTCTTAAAGTTTTTCTCTAATAAGAAAAACTTTGGCTTCTCTCTAATTTGCCTGGACCAGAAGGGGATCCAGTAGTCAGACTTTATTTCAGATAGAAAAAAAAAACTTGGTGTGAACTTTTTAAAAAAACCAGTTAAAAAATTATGAACCTGCCTCCTGAGATGCACCATGCTTTTCATGTGTACAGAGGGAGTAAGGGGAGCTCCAGGTGTCCAATTTAACACCTGAAAGTTCCCATGGGGTGATTATGCCACAGAATGAAGACATAGTGAGGATTGTAAGAAAAGATTTAATAATAAAAAATGTAAATGGAAAAGCTATAAAATTCAAATGAGTCTCATTCTCCAGGTTTTAACAAGTTCTTTGCTCAGACCTTGTTAATAGCTTTTTTTTTTGTTTTAAAAAAACTATTTTATTGTAGCTCCTATTTTTTTTCTGTTGGTATAATTAGAGCATAATTAATTCCCCCTAAAGGAGAAGAGGACAAAAATGGCACTTGATCTGAGACGCATACAGCGGGCAGAGTAATTAGGATCAGAAGTCCCTTTCCCTTACCTTTTTTTCTCAGTGCGGTTTCTAGAAGGCAGACAGCTCTTCACAGGGATTCTTTGCATTTCTTTTCACCCTGGATTACAGAATTGGCAGGTCTGGGACATGCATGGAGCCAAGGAACTTTATTAAGATAGAGATCACACAATTTTAAAAAATAAGGGAAAGGAAAGAAACCATGGCTGCGTGAACCCACACAGTAATTCTCCAGTGGTAATAAGAATTAGTTAAAATTTAGGATGTAAAATATTGTTCAAAGTATCAGAAGCATAGTTCCTATAGGCGACCAGGGGTAGTTTAATAATTTTGACATGGGTAGACTCAGCTTAATAACTGCCTATCAGTCCCAACTCTAGCATGGGAGCTGTGTGTCTTAAAAGCTCTCTGGGACTTAGTTTCTTCATGTCAAATGAAAATGCTCATAAAGTCTTTTTTAAAAATGCTAGTTGTCAGGAATAATGGTGCCACATAACCAACAGTTAGATGTAGTCCATTCCTAAATGCTAGTATTCTTTCATTTATGTATTGGCCTGGCTTCAAAATGTAGTTCAGTGGAATTGTTTGTGAGCAGTTCCTAATGTTGGGATTAATTACTAAAAGCAAAACAGGATTGAAAAGTGTGGCTTAAGTGGCAGACTGCATGCTTTCAAGCACAAGGCCCTTGGAGTTCAAACCCCAGCACTGTTAAAAAAATAATTAAATCTTAGAAGCATACAGAAAAATAAGTCACGTTATATAGTGACTAACAAAGATAAGCAGACAGGAGACAGTCAGTGAGCTTAAGAGTCAGTGAGTCAGTGAGCTAAAATAGATTATTAAATATGAGGAATGGAAAGAAGAAAAGGAGTTTGAAAAGGAAAGAGAGAGAGATGCAAGATTCTATCAAATATTACAATAGACACATAATAGTAGTCCCCCAAGTAGAAAAAAGAGGAGAGAAGAGGAGAGGGAGAAGGAAAGAGATCAGGAATGAGAGAAGTAGAAGCAGAAAGAATGTTGAAAGACATATCGCTAGCTTATTAGTTTTACAACAGTCTTCCCATTTAGGAAGTTTAGGGAATCCAAGAAGGTTAAACCCAAAGGGCTACATGGACAAAAACATCGCCAAACTCTAGAACAAAGTCCATATCAGAGGGCAAGAAAGCAGGAGCTTGATCCTCGCTAAGGTCAAGTTTTCCCCCATCAAATCCATATAGTCCAGTAGGCAGTGGTTTGCCATAGCTAAATGTTTGAAAACAAAAATACTGTGAGCCAAGAATTGTACATCCTGAGGAGCTGTCCTCCGGAATGATGACGACCTCAGAGCAATGAAAGCAGAGAGCTTGCCTCCAACAGACTTGCTCTACAAGAAATACGAAAGGGAGCCCTTGCGGCTGAAGCAAAATTATGTTGGGCAGTAACTCAAATCCACATGAAGAAATAAAGAATAAAGCAGCTGTATAGGAAAATAAAAAAGATAGTCTACTTTTGTTTCGAATCCTTCCTTTCCCTCCCTCTTTCCCTCCCTCCCTCCTTCCTTCTTTCCTTCCTTCCATCTGTGGGTCTTGTAGAACCATGTTCTACCTACTGATATTAATCTGAACATCTTCTGGAACATCATTACTTACTAACTCCTCAAAGTGATTTAAGCATTTAATTCAGTCCTTACTCCAATGCCAGCAGGAGTTTTTCAAAAATTCTAAAACCAAGCTGATTTTAGAACAGCCAAAATAATCTCAATGAGAACAAAGCTGGACTCACACTTCTTGGCTTCAAAACTGACTTCAAAGCTATACTAAACAAGATAGGATAGTACCAACATAACCCAAGAATACATACACACACACATACACACACACATACACACACACACACACACACACACACACACACACACACACACGAGATTGAACTGGAAGTTCTAAAATAAGGCTTAAATTTATGTTCAGTTGATTTTGACAAAGGTACCAGGACAATTCAAAAGGGAAAAAATTTTTTTTCTCAATCAGCAATGTTACAATTAAATATTCAAAGGTAAAAGAATGAAACTGAATTCCTACCTCACACTAAATATAAAAATTAACTATAAATGTTACCACCCTATCGATTTAAGAGTTAAAACTATAAGACTCCTAGAAAAAATAGTAGGAGGACTGACTATATGTTAGAAACTTGTGCCAGGAAAAATCTTTTTAGGCATGACAAGTGAAAAAAGAAAAGTGTACAAATTGGATTCCCTCAAAATTAAAAACTTTTGTGCTTTGAAGAGCACCATCATAAAAGTTAAAAGACAACTCATTGAATTGGAGATAATATTTGCAAATCATTCATAATATAGTGAGCTTGTCTCCAGAATAAAGAACTCTTACAACTTAACAATAATTTTTAAAGCCCTTCAATTTAAAAATAGGGAAAGGAACAAACTAGAAAAAGTATTTGAATAAGCATTTCTCCAAGGAGATAATTATAGCCAATAGCATGTTAGAAGATCCTAAGTGTCGTTTGTCATCAAGGAAATGCAAATAAACACCATAATGAGAGGCCACTTTATATCTATTATGATGACAATGACCAAGAAGATGGATAATAACAAATGTTGTTAAGGATGTGGAAAGATTAGAACCTTAGTGAATTCCTGATGGGACTATAAAGTGGTGTGGTCATTTTGCAGAAGGCTTGGAAATTTCACAAGCTGTTAAACATAGCTGACATAGGATTGCAGTTCCACTCCTATGTATCTGTCCAAGAGATCTGAAAACATTTGTCTGTGAGTATTCATGTCAATGATTTAATATTAACTGAGAAATGGTAGACACCTAGGTGTCTATCAATTGTTACATAGAAATGTAAAGTGTGGTGTTTCTGTACAACATCATATTATTTAGTTATAGACAGGAATTAATTACGAACATATGGTGGACAGTGGATAAGCCATGAGAATGTCATAGGCCGGGCACCTGGGTACCCCTGTAATCCTAGCTACTCAGGAGGCTGAGATCTGAGGATCACGGTTCAAAGCCTGCCTGGGCAGGAAAGTCTATAAGACTCTTATCTCTAATAAACCACCAGAAAACTGGAAGTGGTGCTATGGCTCAAGTAGTAGAGTGCTCGCCTTGAGCTGAAGAGCTGAGAGATAGCACCCAGGCCTAGAGTTCAAGCCCCATGACCGACAAAAAAAAAAAAAAGAATCAGCAAATCCATAGGGCCAGAAGAATCTGCTCTGGAAGAGGAAAGAAGAGGCCATGAAGGCATAATATCAAGTTTCTTTTTGTGACAATGAAAATGTTCTGGAGTTAGATAGTAATGTTGGCTGAACAACTCCAAATTGACTAAAACCCACTGAATGCTTTCAGAGGCTGAATTTAATGGTTTGTGAGTTATATCTCAATAATGCTGTGGCTTTTAATAAAAATAAAATCATAAACAATACTAGAGTCATTAACAAAAGGAAGAAACAGAAGAAAAGAGAAACAAAGAGAAATGTGGCTAATAAAAACAAAAATGATAGATGGGAATCTATGTTGACAATCACATTAAATTTAAATGCTCTAAACATCCATCTTCAAGGCTACAGTGTCAGCTTCAATTTTTAAAAGAGCAATATCTAACTCTGTGTTGTCTTCAGGAATTGCTTTTTTATTTATTTATTTATTTTGCTTTTGCTATGTTGAGGATCGAGAGTCTCCTGCAAGGTTAGAAAAGTACAAAAGTACTCTACCATGAAACCAAGCCCTCCATCTATATTTCAAATAGAAATATAGAAATACGCTAAGCATAAAAGAGAAAGTAGTACAGCATACTGTTGCTATTTTTACAAAAAGGTGAAATGGAGATGTTAATATCCAAGAAAGTAGAGTTCAGAGCCAAGAATGACATAGCAACAAAGATGCCAGTTGCTCCAGAGGTCTGACACAAGCAGTGGCAGGGTGTGAAGATGTGTGAAGCAAGCCAGGTGCCCTTGGCTCACACCTGTATTCCTAGCTACTGAGGACAATAGTTTGAAGTCAGCCTAGGCAGAGAAATCCTTGAGATTCTATGTACAGTTAAGCAGCAAAAAGCCAGAGGTGGAGGAGTGGCTCAAGTGGTAGAGTGTCAGCCTTAAATGTAAAAGCCAAGCTAGAGTACAAGGCCCTGAGTTCAAGCCCCAATACTGGCAGAAAAACTAACAAATCAATAATAACAACAAAACTAACAGAAATGTAAAGAGAAATAAAGAATTCTATGGTAATAGACATATTAGACTCCTCTCTGAGTAACTGATAGAAGAAGAAAAAACGAGGATTAGAAGACTTGAACAAACACTGAATTATCATTTCTAGTACATTCTACTGAACATCACCAAGGCACACTCCTCAGCGGGTTTTGAATTTACACACAGAATGTTTACCAAAAAAGACTACATTCTTATCCAAAATACAACTACCAATACAGGTAAAAGTATTGTAGTCATATATGATGCTAAATTAGAACTTAATTACAGAAAACTCCAAATGTCTTGGAACAAGGAGCTCTGTAAAACCAGAAACATGAGATTATACTTCTAAATAAAGGGAGCCAAAGAAATCCAAAGGGAAATAGAAGTCTTTTTTTCTGAATAAAATAAAAGCCTGACTATTAGTAGCTGGGAATGCTACTGAAACAGTACACAGAGAGAAATCTGTAGAATAAACACTTAACACAAGAAAACTATAAAGCCTCAAATCGATGACCACAGTTTCCACATTAGGAAAATAGAAAATGAAGAGCAAATTGAACTCAAAAGTAAGCAAAGGAATGCTTATACCAGATGGCAGAGCAGAAGCAAATGAAATAGAAAACGGAGAGAATCGATAGAACGAAAAGCTGGTTCTTTAAGAAGATCAATACAATTGATAAACATCTCACCAGACTGATTAGGACCAAGAAAATACCAGTATCAGTCATGAGAAAGGTGACGTCATTACAAACTCTGCGGATATTTAAAAGGACAGCAGGGTGGATATTATGAGCCACTTTAATGTCTGTGAATTCAATGGCATTTGAAATTCACGAATTCTTTGAGCGGTTCAAATGTGGAAGTTCATTTTGACTAAATGAGATCACCTGAATAGTGCCCCCATTACGGAAGACGAAGTTCCACCTTGAAAACTTACAACAAAGAAAGCTCTAGGACATCTTCACTGGAGAATTCACCCAACACCTCTCAGAAGAAATAGCAATTCTGCACTAGCAGACTCTTCTAGAACACTAAAGAGGAGGAAACAGTTGGCAGTTCACATAATAATGTGTACCATCTGATGCCCAAATTGCTGGTAGACATTCTAAGGCAGAGAAACTGTGGAGAAGGGCACTGGTGAATTCCAGGACCCAGTGTGGATGTGCCAAAATGTCAGATCAATCTGAAAACACCCTATGGGACAATGGTCATGCGTGTACATACCAGCCTTCTGCCATTGTGACAAAATACTAGTGGCAAACAAAAGGGGAGAGGTTCATCTTGGCTCATGGGTTCAGAGGTCACAATTTCTAATCATGATGATTCTGGGGTGTGGTGAGGCAGAGCAACATGGTGGAAGGGTATGGCAGAGGAAAGTTGCGCACATCATGGCAGCCAGAGAGCAGGTAGTGGTGGGGGAAAAATTGAGAAAGATGAGGACAGAAAGAAGAGGGAAGAGAGACACGACACACCCTCCAAAGATGCTCAGTGATCTACTTCCTCCACCCCACCCCACCCTACCTGTTATAGCTATGAGCTCAATGGAGTCATCATCATAGATGGAATGATTGCCTCCGTGGTCCAATCATGTCTGAGTATCACTACCACTTAGGGCCAGGCCTTCTACACAAGATCCTTTGGGAACATTGGCTATCCAAACTATAACACCTAGGGATCATTTAGCAAGTCAGATCTCAGCTCCACGTTCCTTCTCTGCATTTGGCTAGCTGTGTGATCTGGGGCAGGTAACTTTTGTCTCTCTAATCCTCTGTTTCCTTCTCTAAACAAACAAGGTGAAAACTGCAGCTAAATGGTTGGGTTTGAAATAAAGATTATATTAGATGATATATTCACGTCTCCCTTAAATAGTGCCTGGAAGTAATAGACAGTTCAATAACTATTAACTGTAACATGATAATATTCCTGTTAAGTTAAAGAAGCTGGATGCCTTTTGTGGTATGGATAAATGTCTGCAGCCTGTAGTTGTTTTTCGATCAATGAAGCAGTTGAAAAATTATCTTTCCTCCTATTTGAAGAAAGAATTAACACTCTCTATGAGTACTTATATGACTTAAATAGAAAGCAATAATCGTCTTTTCTTTTTTCTTTGTATTCCACCTTGGGAAGAAGTGAGAACTTTTTGTGCTCTCATTCTGCATGCATGTTCCTTTGGTCATTCATTTTCCTTCTGGAAAGGCCTGATTTCCCCAGATAGAAGTCACTCAATCTAAGCTGAGACACAGTCTGGAGAAATCTCCCTCACTGAGCCCACACTTTTACCCTGGCCCTTATGGCTTGGCAGAGTTACTGAGCAACTAAATCTCTCTGGATTCTCTGAAGCTTCCTATAGCTTCAACAAAAGCCTTGCCTCTCTTAGCACCCAGAAGACAAGAAAAAGCAATGGTCCTGAATGCTTATCTGATTATGCTTCATGCTCATATTAACCAAGGCCCTGAAGAGCACAACATAGCAAAGTAGGTATAGTGTCCACCCTTCTGGGCAGCCAGGACCGGATTTCAGTGGTCAGTGTGCGGCAGCTCCGCCCTACCTTCCAGTCTACAGCAGGGATGTCCTACTTACTTTATTTTTCCAGTCCTGAGGTTTGAACTCTGGGCCTGGGCGCTATCCTTAAGCCTCTTTGTGCTCAAGGCTAGCACTCTACCACTTGAGCTACATGTGCAACTTCTGGCTTTTTCTGAGTAGTTTATTGGAAATGAGAGTTTCAAAAACTTTCCTGCCCAGACTGGCTTTGAACCACTATCCTCAGATCTCAGCCTCCTGAGTAGCTAGGATTACAGGTGTGAACCACCAGCTGTCCTGCTTATTTTTACAGTGTGGAATGGCAATAGCTTTGAGGAAGAAGATGTGTTTGGAGGACAGTGGAGGCCAGAGCAAGTAGGCAGCCTGCCCCTCCTGTGTGGACCTCTGGAAGCACAGAAGGCTGGCGGGCTCAGTGATTAACACGTCGGACTTTCAGCTTCAGGCCATGACTTCTGGGCATGGGTGAAGGACTGGCGATTAAGCTTGACCATGTGGCTAGTGATTCAATCATGTCCTGTTAATGAAAACTTAACAAAGCTCTAGGCCGCAAGCCTTAGAGAACATCCTCATGGCTGAGTATTGGACCCGTACTGGAGTACAAAGCTCCTCCCAGGGGGGAGGGGTGCTTCCAAGTCTTTCTTACAGTTCAATTCATCTTTGCCCATTGGTTCCCTCTATAATAAAGCAGTAACCATCCACCATTGGCTTTCCCTATCTGTGTTCTGATCTATGGATTTAACTAACAGCAGGTCAAAAGTAGTTAAAAAAAAAATTCGAATCCATAGTGAAGACACGTGGGCTTTCTCCTTGTCATCAGTCCCTGGGTAATTCAGTGTCACCCCCCCTTCCAAAGCATTTACATTGCATTCCGTGTGGCAGGTAATCTAGAGATGGCTTGAGAAGCGTAGAGGAGAGCCTATGAAGGCTCCACCGCCGCCGCCACTACGCCACTTGATACATACGTGGCACTTGAACATCCTGGGATTTTGGTATCTAGAAGGGATCCCGGAATCCATCCCACACAAATACTACAGGATGGATTCAGCTGTTTTCTGAGTTCCAGAGGTCATTCTAGAAAATTCCTGAACCTGCAGGGGCTTATAGAACAATTCTGATGTATAACTAAGTTGTCCAAGCAGCAGGGGGGGAAGACCTTGCAGCCAGAATCAGAAGGACATGGTGGGTCCTGGGCTGGGGGCGGGGGGATGGGGGGGAATGCACACAGTCTCATTCCCAGGCCCTGAGTGTGTGACACTTGACCCTTATCCACACAACCAGCTTCAGAACTGAGTGGAATGGTTGGGCATTGCCTGGGTGACAGGGAAGGGGTTAAGGGTCTAGCCTGGTTGCATGGCCTTGGGGAAGATAGACCAAGTTCTTGGAGAACGACTTCCTTGGGACTTGTAACTTTAGGGAGCAACAGTCACCCCAACACACATGTACACACACAGATAAGGTGAAGCATATTTCAGGTCCTACATCTCTTTCAAGCCTGCCTTCTCCTCGTGCCTGAGAAACCTTTGTGAGACTCAGGCCTTTCTCGGTGAGCAGAGAGGCCCAGGCCCAGGTCCTTTACAACCCTCTCCAGGAAATCCATGACTCATCCTCAATGTCTAATGCACGGAGATCTGAATTCTCTGACTTCTGGATGCTTCTTTGGACCCTCTTTATTCTCTCATCCCTGCAGATGACAAAGTGACCACATTTGCTGGCTGGGTTCCTTCCGTCCAACTGAACCCTTGAGCTCAGAATTCCCGGTCACATGTGTGTGGGGTGACAAAGTCCCACCCTTCGTTATCAGAAGTACAAACAACTCGGCTCTCTGCTCCTCCCCCACACGAGGCAGCAGGAGGCGGCGGCCCTATCTCTGGTAATATCAAGTTTATAAGCACAGTTTCTCACTTTTATTCATTTGAGAATTGAATTAGCTTTCCCATTTGCCTCCACAGCTTCAAAGAACCTCTCCCAGCCATCATTTACCACCCTATTACAGCGAGGAGCATCTTGTCGGTACATCTGATAATTTGATTCTGAGTGATGTTTGTGTTGTTGCTAAGCATTCCATCCAGCCACAATAACATTCCGAATGTGTGGCCGGGCCTTTAACTCCCACCTCCAAGCAGATTTCCACAAAGGGATGGAGCACTGGTAATGAAGAGACTAGATTACTTTTGCAGTTATTATGTTTCAATAGGGAGAACCGGATTCAATTTAGAGATACTCTCCGTCCTGGCCAAAGTCACATCCTCCGTTTTTCACGTGAAACTAGGTGAAATCTGATGTCGAAGCAAAGCAGGAAATTTCCAAGCCCCAGCATGGAGAATGATTTGGAGTTATTACTTTGTTCCATTCTGCAGGCATGAGGGTAAAAACACAGAGGTCAGACCCCCCCCCACTCCAAGATAGACACCCCCAGCTGGGCTACAGGGACAAGTTACTTACCTTACCTTTTCTTATGGAAAATGGAGGTGGTGGTGATGGTGGTGGTGGTGGTGGTGGTGGTGGTGATGTTTGTGGCTACAGAAGAGACTGACTTAGATAGGGATTATTGATTGTCATTGGAACCAATGAAATTAGAAACTGGGTCTTTCTTGGTTTGGGATGTGGTCTTGTGATTATAAGATACTTAGCAGACTCTGGCTGTGTCCATCAGTTACAATAGCCATCTCCTCTAGTGGCTATCAAAATTATATCTCAACATTATCAGATGTAACCTGGAGGGAAAAACCAGCTCTGAGTTACAGCCACTATTTTAGGTAATGTTGTCAAAGCTTTTTTTTTTTTTTTTGGCAGTGCTGGGAATTTGAACTCAGGCCCTTGTGCTTGCTGTACCGGCACAATACTGCTGAGCCATGACTGCAGCTCTGGTGACTTTGTGCAAAAGGTCCTGCCTCGCCCACTGGGCCTCCATCCTTCTATTTTTAGGCTTCCTGTGTTTACTGGGGATCCTAGGCACAAAAGGCGCAGCATCCATTCTGACGGAAAGAATCTCAAGGACTTCTCTGCCCCGGTTATCCTGACATTGTGATTCTGCCGTCTCAGCCTCCCCCATCGCCTGGGATAACAGGTGCACACCACGGTGCCCAGCTCTGAGGGGAGGAGTCTCATGAATTGTTTTGCCCTGCTTGGCCTGGAACTGAAATCCTCCTTTATTCTCAGGCTCCCAGGGTGTGGAAGCCACCCATGCCTGGCCACATTCTCAAAACTGGTATCTGATTCACCATAAGGACCCAGTCACTGGTGACAGGAAAGTAAAATAATGAGCTGCCTGAGCCCCCTCAGTGACTGCGGGGACAGATGAGGCGTGGGTTCCAGTGGCTTGCACGGGAATCGACAGTGTGAGTGAGGGCTCTGTTCTTTGAAGTCCCTGTGTGGAAACCAACGCGCCCACCATTTGCTGGCGAGCAGGATGAGATATTTTGGCGGCGAGGGAGGTTGGATGATGCGGTGCCTCTGATCCATACATCCGTTTGTTTGTATTTTCTGTCTGCACACTAGATTCTAGGCATTGAAATGTAAGTTAGTACTGTGAGAACAAAGAACACAGAACTGTGACAGCAAAGAGTTGGGTTCATCCAACAGAACCTGGGACATCAGGGCGAGAGTCCTTGATAGGGCCTCAATTTGGAGAATTTGGGAGCTGGGATTTCCCTGCCAAAACTTGTTGCAAAAAAAAAATACAGGTTTCCCCCCTTCCTACCCACCCCCCCCCCCGCTTTACTTTTCCGATGAAAAAGCTCAAGGACAAAGAAAGAGGGGGTAGCCATAAGGCTTGGTGTGGAGGCACATGCTGTGGCCCCAGATGCTCAAAAGGCAGAGGTAGGAGGATCAAGGTTCAAGGCCAGCCCGAGCCAAGTAACATGAACCCTATGTGGAAAACAAGCTACGAGCAAAACGACTGAGGATGTGGCTTAAGTGATAGGTTTCTTGTGTAGCCAGTGAGAGATCCTGAGTTCAAATTCCAAAACAGTGTGTGTGTGTGTGTGTGTGTGTGTGTGTGTGTAAGAGAAAGAGAGAGAGAGAGAGAGAGAGAGGACTTTGGTCAAGAAGGAAAATCAAGTGGTTTCTCAATGTCTAGCAGAGCTTCCTACTCTACTGGAGTGTGTGTGTGTGTGTGTGTGTGTGTGTGTGTGTGTGTGTCTGCCTGTCTGCCTGTCTGTCTGTCTGTCTGTTATCCTTTGCTGGGTATTTCGAAAAGGGCCTCCTCTCTGCGGGGGCAATCACAGCATGAACGGGTCTGGCAGCCGAGCGCTCTGTCGGAGGGGCCGAGAGCCTCTCCAGCACAGACACTGATTGAAGAGCAAGTGAGGGCCATGTGTTTTGGATAGTATACAGCAGTGGGGAGGGGAGCGTTGCTCTGCACAAAACCCAGCAGATGACAGGTGGACTTCAGTGTGTATTTGAGTGAGTCAGTGAGGAGGGAAGGAGCAAAAGGAGAGAGACAGAAGAGAGATAGCCTGAGGTTTGGAAACGACGTGTAACTTGTTTGGCTTCCTTTTAAGAGATGATTTCTTCAAGCGACTCCCCACATCACTGGTCAGAGATAATTGGTCCATGAATAACCATCTGATCCAGGGTGGATGATGGTACCCTGCTCAGAGCTGGAAGCAGATGATTGGCCCAGGGATGGGCATGTGATCTGAGATAAGCCACTGAGTTCTTTTGGTGGGAACTTTGGACTCATCATTGAACTTTCTATCCTTCTGAGTTCTGGTTTAACACAGATACTAGAGCCATGTTTTTGCTGGGTAGCCCCCAAAGCCAGAGTCACCATTAATGAGAGAGTAGAATAAGAAAACAAGTTGATAATTGCTACAGAAATAGAAAAGGATCCCAATTCTAGGTTTCATAGTTCCTAAGGCCTGGCTGCATTCCTGCATTCCTTCCTTTTTCTTTCGTGTGTGTGTGTGTGTGTGTGTGTGTGTGTGTGTGTGTGTGTGTGTCTATCCTGGGGCTTGAACTCATGTCCTGGGCACTGTTCCGGAGTTTTTGTGCTCGAGGGTCGTGGTCTACTCCTTGAGCGACAGCTCCATTTCTGGCTTTTTGGTGGTTAATTGGAGATTAAGAATTTCATGGACTTCCCTAACCAAGCTGACTTGAAACCTTGATCCTCAGATCTCAGCCTTTGGAGTAGCTAGGATTACAGGCATGAGCCACCAGTGCCCGCTTAATACCACTGATCTCATTTTTTCCTAAAGCTATTCTGAGTTGCATCTCTTGTCACTTTTATCTGAAGAATTCTGGATAGATACACAGGCCAGGTATCAAGATAAGTTGTATTCCTTGTTGTGATTTGTCACTTATACAAATGGTATCAGGCTGGCACATGTCATCATAGTATAAATCATAAACACAAAACTTTGCTTAGTAATTCAGTAACGCTCTCCTTTGAATGCATTTGATGTACCATCATAAGAGTAATAGATCAGAGGTTACTGTGTAACAAAGATGCCAATATCACAGAGCTGAAGATAGAGAACATACTGGGAAGAGGAGAGTGGTGTATTGACCTGCCTTAACTGTTCTGGCTCTGCTGTTATTCAAATACTTCTATTGCCTGGAGCCTGCATTTTTTTTCCCCTTCTATCCTGTGAACATTCATCTGGAGCTCTTAAGAAAATAGAAGAGCCTTTTAACAAAGCCTTCCCTTTGTGTGCCATTTAAACTCCACATCACATTGTAGAAGTGCCTGTTTATGACACAGTCGTTTGTAGTAGCAAATAGCTTCAGCTGGCTGCATGGGAGAAGGAAGGAACGGCATTCTTTGTTTTCTGCCAACTAGTTTTCTAGGTAGCATCTGATGATACCTATCATTTGATTCTTAGAAACGTATTGATTGAGCCTGGTGCCAGTGCCTCAAGCCTATAAACCTAACTACTTAGGAGGCTGAGATCTGAGGATCATGGTTCAAAGCTAACCCAGAGAAGAAAAGTCCCCATGAGACTCTTATCTCGAATTAACCACTCAAAAACCAGAAGTGGTGCTGTGGCTCAAAGTGGTAGAGTGCTAGCCTTGAGCAAAAGATCTCAGAGACAGTGCCCAGGCCCTGAGTTCAAGCCCCATGATGGACAAAACAGATGTGTTGATTGGCAACCCCCAGTTTGTAAATGTCAAGGGCACCCCCACCCAGCAGGTCAGGTGAAGGGAAGGGACTGGAGGCCAGATTCTCATCTAGAATTCACTTTCTTCCAGTTGTCTTCCTCGGGGATGCAGAGATACTCACTGCCTGGGAGAAATTCTGGACTTCCTAAAGTTAAAGATAATTCTGTTTCACATAGATAGGCTTTTTTTTTTTTTTTAACAGCAATAGGATTTTGACCTCAGGGCCCTGAATTTGCCAGGCAGGTGCTCTACCACTTGTACTATACCATCTTTTTAAAATTTTTAAAAATGGTTATTGTAAAGGTGATATACAGAGCGGTTACAGTTATGTAAGTCAGGTAATGAGTATATTTCTTTTGGACAGTGTCACCCCTTCCCTTGCTCTCTCCCAATTTTTCCTTCCCGTCCCCTACTCAGAGTTGTATAGTTCATTTTCAACATAGTGTCCAGTGAACACCACTGCTGCATTTGTTCACCTTTTCCCCTCCATTTCTGTACCTGCCCTTGTCCTCCCAAAGACAGATAAATGAACAAACAAGACAAAGAAAGGAAAAAAAATTCTTGTTTCCATTTCCTGGAATTCATTTCTATAAATGTTATTTTATATGATTAGAGGCGCGTAGGCATTGCACCTTTGTGCTGCCATCTTTGTTTCTGTACTTTTTCAGCTAGGGTCTTGTGCTTTTGCCCAGGGCTGGCTGCACACTGTGCTCCTCCTGTTTCTAGCTCCATTGTAGTTGGGGTTATAGATATTTACTATGATGCCCAGCTTGTTAATTATGATGGGGTCTGTGTTTGCCCAAGTTGGTTTCACACTGTGATCCTTCCAATCTCTCTCTTTCTCTCAGGCAGCTGGGTATGCAACATCTTGCCCAGACCAAGGATTTTCAAACCAAAACATAAACGCTTGCAGGCAAGGAGCAATCTGGGCACAGAACACATGTTGTAATTGGAACCCTTCACCCTCTTTCCATCATGCGTGTATTTTCCTAAACAGGAGAAAATGCTTGGTCCCATAACTTCGGTCATCAGCTTCTGCTTCTCCTCATTATAACCAGTATCTCATTTCTCTTCCACTCTAGAGGGCTCAAAGCCTGGGAATATTTTTGCAAATTTCTCTCTTTACCCATGTTTCTGTTTTGCACCCTGTGGAGAGGGGAAATAAACAAAATGAGATTGGAGGGGAAAGTACCTATTTAGATGGTGTTGCTACTTTGATTAAAACCTTTCCTTTCCATGGTAGGTCCTGAACAGGTTTTACAGAGCCATCCAAGGCCATCTGGGCCTTGTCCTGCCCCATCCATCTTTGCTCTGCTTAACGGTCATCCTGCCCCAATTCAATGACATCTTCTTAGTTTCCAGCTCCCTCTCCCCTGTGATGTGTTTCCATGCACCCCCCCCCCCCCCCGGAGGCCCTGGCTGCAAGGTGTTCTCTGTACCACGATCTAAGACGAGACACCTGAAGGAACCCTGGGCTTCGCCTACTGCAACACCGCATGTCCAACTGTTCCTGGATGCCTGTCTTCCTCCCTGAACTACTGAGCCATGAGGGTGAGGCTGTCATCTTCCCTAAAGACAGGCCCTCCCTGAGCCTGCCACATGCTGTTCACCTGGCTTCTCTCCCTGGGGGAGAGTCTTTGATGTTTAGCTGCTGCATTTCTCATCCCTCCGTCCTCCCTTTTCTCCCACAATGCCATCTGTCCTCAGGGTTCTCCAACTCTCCGTTTCTTTCCTGTTGGACAGCACGCTCCGCTTCTGAAAGCACCGCTCTGCACTTGAAGCATCCTTGCTCCGAGTCATCACAGACATTGCGTGGCCCCCTCCAGCCACAGCCAAGCCATAGCCAGACCTCTTCTAATGTGGTTCCAGGGTCTGCTCCCAGCTCACCAGCTGCACTCATTTTGTGAGTCCCGCTCTTGCAAGAGGCTGGGCTTTGGGCTGGGAAGGTGGCTCAGTGGTAGAGCGCTTGCCTTGCATGCCTGAGGTCCTGGGTTCGATTCCCCAGCACCACATAAGCAAAAAGAAAAAAAACCGGAAGTGGCACTGAGGCTCAAGTGGTAGAGTGCTAGCCTTGAGCTGAAGAGCTGAGGGACAGCACCCAGGCCCAGAGTTCAGGCCCACGACCGGACCCAAAAAAAAAAAAAAAAAGAGGCTGGGCTTCTCTCGCTTTCTTTGTTGTATCCTTTTGGTTTCTTATGTCCTTTTCCTCTTCCTATTCTCCTTCCTCCTCCCCACCCCTTTCCTGCCTCTCCTTCTGGTCACCCCCTCCCTCTCCACCCTCCTGTGACACACAGGAGACTGCTAGGGGACCAATTTGATGAGTCTACTCTGAGTGCCTGAGAACACTGCTTCCAGTAGAAATACTCTTCCTGTCATTTGAAGCCTTAACAACCAGAAACCCTAATGGGAACATTTTTCTACTGGGAAACCTCATCTTTTTTTTTTTTTTTTCAAACCCCAAGCCAAATAAATGCCATTTCCTTCGGCCAGTGTCGCCACCTTGGAGATCTTGGCTTGCTCCACACTTTTGGAGCCAGCTCTTACCTATGATGTTGGGTTTGTACACGTTGGGGTTTTCTTTCCTTGCAGAATGCAGCGGTACTGGACAGGCGAAAATGTGTCTTTCTCATCTTCACTTTCCCCACAGCACTTGAGTCTCATTTCTCCAGATAGGTAGTCAAGGGCTGTTTTAGGGACCAAAATCAAACAAACAAACAGCATAAAATACCCAGAGAGTGGCTCAGACAAAGTTAAGGCAAGAGACTCTTGGGAGGGGCTTGGGAATGACAGCTGCTCCTCTTAGGGCATGGCTGGCATCATTTCCTGGTAGTAACATCCTACTGTTCTTCTAGGACATGTCTGATGGCTTGCTCTTAACCTGTGGTTGGGGGGTGGAGCTAAGCCCGCCTCTGTGAGCTCAGGGCAGAGCGGGGCGTGTCTAGTGAGCTTGTATCATGCCAGAGGTTGTGGTGTTGGGGGTTCATAAGTGACTGTGTATCCTAAACCATCCATTGAGACTCAGCTCACTCCCCTTCACCCATCTTTTCTAAACTTAACTGGGAAAGGGGGGTGCTTTCTCCATGGTAGTTGCTAAGCTAGAACTTCTGGAAGCTTTGGGGGAGGTTCACCTGAAGATGAAACAATCCAGAGGACTTCACACAGGGAAATAGAGAAGAGCTGGTAACACTGGCTGAGTACCTGCAGCCCTTGGAGCCTGGAGTTTGCAACTTTGTGAAGCCATGAACACCCCTGGCATGGAACTTGTTAGAGTCTCATGGGTTCTTCTGGCATTTATTACCAAAGGAACCGAACCTAGCTCCATGGGTCTCATTCTCAACTCCAAGGTAGGAAGGTCAGCCATAGTGTGCTCTGTGAGCCACAATTATGTGTTCTCAGCCAAATCCAATTCTTTCTTCTGCTCACCTTTCCTGAGATACAAAGAACAAAGACCTCCCTATCTTTCTAGGGACACCAGGGTCACTAGAAAAGCAACGAAGCAGGATTCTAATTATGTGCTGTGTCGGTGTAGTACTCCTGTGTTGCCATTGCTCCCGTCCAGCAGGAGTTCAGAGACCTCACCATGTTCTGTGTAAGAGCATTTCCACCATCTATCGGTCTCATCTCTTTCCTTATGAAGGAAAATAAATAATGGATTTATTCTGATGGTGCTCCTTATAACAGGTTTCATCAAGAGAGTGCTCCATAATAATTCTTCAGGGCCTACAGCCACTTGAACAATGGCTCCTGGGATTCCCATGGATTTCAGGAATGTTGAACTCCCAAAGCACCCAGATAGGCCAAGTGGTACTTCAATTACCAGCTCTGATTACTTTTATTTTGTGGATTAGCGTTTGCTAGGGTTGGGATTTGATTTGAAGTGCCCTCTTCCCTCTCCCTCAAAGATTCCCATATTGGAAGCTTGATCCCAAGTGTGGTAGTTTTCAGAGGTGATGGGACTTTTAAGAGGTGTGGGGAGGAGGTAGTTATTTCATTGAGGGGGTCACCCTTAATGAAAGGGTTAATTGTGGTCTCAAGGTGTTGGCTTTCACTAGGAGATGTTATAAAGAGCAAGATCGCCCCCCTGAATCCCTGGCTCCTTGACTCTCCCTGTACTTGCTCCCTCTTGTTCCAATTACATTCCTACCCACCACCTTGTAGTGCATGCAAGTGGGCTAAATGGAGGTAATCACACACACACACACACACACACACACACACACACACACACACACACACACACACACACCATCTTGGAGCTTCAGCCCTTCAGACTATAAGCTACATAAATCTCCTTTCTTCATTAAGTATCCATCCGTGAGTATTATTTTGTTGTAGCATCAGAAAGAGACTTATATAGGGCTTCCACTGCTTTCAAAAACAATTCCCAGCATCACAAAACAGAGAGAGGATGCCTGTGTTTTGCAAGTCCAAGATTTCATTTTGGGGGCTGGTGGTAATGTCTTGCAACTAGACAGAGATGGTTGTACAGCAGTGCAAGGGTACAGAATGCTACTGAGTTGTATACTTCATTTGTGCTCTACAGATTTGACCTCAGTTGGGGGGAGAAAAAAACCTTAGGAAAACCCAGTTTAAATAGTCCTCACTGCAGTCATTTGCTAACTTGGGTGGATCTCTTCCTCTCTGCCTCAGTCTTGTCATTTGAAGACAGGGCTGACAACTGTACGTTTAGCACCTGATTGATAGCAACTTTGAAGTCCCAGGTATTTAGCACCCCCTCAGTAAAAATAAAATAGCTGTCCTTCTTCTGTTTTCCTTTGAGACTGACACTTCGTGACATACCTAGATTAGAATAGAGTAAACACCCTGGGGTCGTAGCAAGGAATGCCCGTGAGGCAGGTGTGTTATTCTCTTGTCATTGAACATCTGGCTGGCTGCCTTCTTTATTTCTTTATTTATTTTCTCCAGACTCTCTCTGGGAGTCCAGCATGAGCAGGGCCAAAATTCTCTCCCAGACTGCTTCAGAGCCTGCCAAAGCATCTCGGAAGGGGGTGGGGGGGTGTAATACAGAGCCCAGGATGAATCAGCGTCTGGTCTCTAAAGTCGATACCTGTTCTGAGGCTGCCCTGAAAGTGAGTGATTACTGGTGGGTATGGCTTGCCGAAGTGGGCTGATGAATTGGAACCCATACAGTCACAATAGAGATTGGGATGCTGTTAAGAAACCAGATTAGATTTTCCTGGACTGCAATAGCCTGCAATCATCTTGTTATGCCAGCTTGTTTATTGTTTTGAGTCCCAACTTCCTTTCTCTGTGCAAGGTGCATACAAAGTAACTACTGTGCACACAAAAATAATTTGGGTAGCAGACATTTAGTCCCACCAGTGTCCCCCATTAATTAGTAGAATGGTTGCCCATGGCGGTGGCAGGGGGTGGAGGGTGGGGAATGGGGGAGGGAGATGGTTTCCTTGTACTGTTCAGGAATGCTTTACTGTGGTAGAAATTTCACACCCAGTAAATTGCTAATGAAAATGTCATTTTCCTGCTGAGTTTACCTGACGTACTATTTATCTTGCCGCTGCCATTAGAAATAGAATTACTGTCAGATTTACTACCGAAAAAAAACAGAATTGATTTTTAATTAGGGTTCCTAGAACTAAAGGTTAAAGAATGATTTAAAGAAATGGAGCTGTGGTTTTGCTCCTCAAGTATCCCTAGGCTTGTAGGCTGTGGCATGGTGTGGTTGGGGATCAGAACTGTCGCTTGCATCTTCCCAGTTAACCCTTCACACTTTGGTGTGGGACCAAGAAGTGGGCAAATGCCATTCCATCTCTGCCTCCTCTCTCTGCAAGCCAAGAGTGTCAGAGTGTCAAAGTAAAACAGATTGCTTTGGTTTGTGTAACAAGGGGTCACTCGAATTGCAATCTTCCCTTTGCAGACGACTCGGAAAGCCCTCCGATCCCCTCACACAGGCATTTCATATACAGGCAATTATGGGGAGATAGATTAGAGTGTCCCAAAGAATCATAACTTCCCTCAGCCTGATTTATAAGCTGTATCCTTATTTTTTTCATAATACCATTTATAATATCAACACCATCTTGACAGCTGTCTATGGGAGTTGGTGTCTACAAAAGCGTGTGTGGGCTCCCTGGCTGGCCCGGGAGACAGGATGGGAAGGCAAACTCTGGAGGAGACGGGACTAAGCAGGAGCTGCGTGGTGTGGGTTCTGGAGTCAGGTCTAGGTTGGAGTCGCGGTTCTGGGCTTTATGAGCTGTGTGGTAAAAGGAGAAGTGGTGTTACCTCTCTGAGCTTTGGTTGCTTCTTGGGTGACTATGCGGTAACAATGCTTTGTTGTCTGCAGTAAATGAGCTGAATCTTGTCAATGGACCTGTACGTAGTTAGCACTCAGTAAAGAATATTCATCACTCAAGGGGGCTGATGATGGGGGAACTATCGTCATAACTCATCCTCTCAAGTGTGTGACAGCTTGTGTGATGACACTAGACACCCAGTCCTGATGCTGCCTTCTGATACAGACGCCATTTTCTCTGTTGTATGGGAAAATGACTTCCACTGGTCCTCTTCCCCCTGGCTCTTGTATGCTCCTCTTTGGAAAAGAAGCTCAGAAACGCCCTTTGATCGTTCTCGGCCTCACCGTCCTCCTCCTGTGCTCTGACTTGGGCTCCCTGCGATCTCTTTCCTTGGTCTTCAATCCAGCGTGATGAGTGGGGGAGACCAAGGACAGCCAACAATACACACTATCTCGGCATTGTGGGTTTGAAGCACAACGACCCTGAGCCAGCAGAAATGCCAGAAGAATCCCCACACTGCCCCTTGGCTGGCTTCCCACAGGAAGCCGTGACTTTGCTCCCCCTGATAAGTTCTTTATGCCTTAAACAAAAGAGATTATTGGAAGGAAGGACATGAGTGTCTCGAAGTGGTATTTTCGGTACTGAAGGATGTCTTAAAATAGCATCGCTACACTTTCCCCAGGGCAGGAAGGACCTGAGGAGAGAGAGAACATGAAGTCTAGAAAAGCCAAAATGATTGCTGAGCATTATCTTCCCCTGATGGGTAAGAGGGCTCTCAGCAAGAAGAAGCTGCGTGCTCCAGCTGATGAGCTGCTGGGAGAAGAGAGGAGCCGGAGATTAAGTAAAGGCGAGACACACCCCTCAGAGGACAGTGCTGCTGAGATCCAGCAAGCAAGCAGCATCTACATGGGCAGCAGGAAAGAAAGGGCACTGGATGCATTATTCCTTCCCAGCCCAGCCTGAGGCCCCCCTCCCCCCAAAGACAATACACAGGAAGGCTGTGAGTGACCAGGTGACTGCTGCTCTTTTGTCCATAGCCTCTGCTTCACCATCCCTGTGTTCAAATGCATATGCCAGATTTCATCAAATAACCCAGGACCCACAGCATTGGTAGCCAGCATGGACAGAGCAGAGAATTCTCTAGGGAATAAAGGGGAAGTGGGCAGAGACCTGCAGCCCATTGTATATAACTTAAAAATCCACAGTCATGTGTATTCTCCAAAGTTCACCTCAGAGAGGTTCTTTCTCTCTCCTCCTACATCAGGGGTCAGCAAAGATTTTTCTTAAATGAACAAATAAAGTATTTTTTAAAGAGTTCACAAGCCAAGAGACAAAAATGAATATATTATATAGGTAATGACTTAGCTATTTAAAACTTCAATGATCTAGAACATGTAAAAATCTTTGACTGTTGATGGCTCATGCCTATTATCCTAGCTACACATGGGGCTGAGGTTCAAGGTTTGAAGCCAGCTGAGATGGGAAAGTCCACGAGACTTTTGCCTCCAATTAACCAACAAAAAAGCCAGAAGTGGAGTTGTAGCTTAAGTAGTAGAGTGCTAGCCTTGAGCATAAAAGCTCAAGGACAGCGCGCAGGCCTGGAGTTCAAGCCTGAAATTCACATGTACACAGGCATACACACATGTGCTTGAACACACACACACACACACACACATAAAGTAAAAATCAGTTGCATGCCCAGGCCCAGAGTTCAGGCCCCACAACTGACAAAAATAAAATCATTTGCAGCTCAAGGGCTGTACCAAAACCACCACCAGCAACAACAAATGGAAAAAGTGCTGGACAATATAAAAACAAAAAGCTAATGGAGTATGGCTTGTCATCTTCCTATGTTTTTTATCATTCTCAAATTTCTGGCTCATTTGTCCCTGATATTTACGAACTAGATCCTTAGCTCTGCCTAGATTATATCACAAAGCCAACTAAGACCAGGAAAAGAGATCCCACAGCAAATCGTTCAGAGGCTCCAAACAGTTCACAAGAATGAACTTGTGTGAAATGACCAGGGCTATGAATAGCTATGTTTTCTTGTCATATGAGAAAATATTGGGGACATTGGTGGAAAGGGACCAACCTCTCCAGGATTCCACCCATGACTCGGTGAAATTGGGCCATGTTTCAAAGTGAGGTTAATGTGTCTTAGTCTGCGCTGAGGGGAACTGGCCTGGTGATTTGTGAGTGAGTGCAAGACCGGCTCTTCCGTACCCATGTTTATGGCCAGCTCAGCTACAAGGTATATACATCCATTGGGTGAGATAAGGCATCTTAATGCTGGGACTTATTTTTTTTTCTTTAGAAACCTTCCAGGATGAATCACCCAACTACCAGACATCAGAGAATTCTAGATTTCTTCAGACAGAGCAACCAGTAACAATTCAGTAATCATTCACTTAATCGCCCGTTCGACAAACATTGATTACACACCTCTCATCTTTGGAGATAAGGATGCAGCCAATACATTTGGGCATGGTAGGGAGAGAAGATTTGCATCAATGGGAAAATGCAGTATAGTAGAGTGAGCTACATAGACTAGGAATGTACAGAAGGTGCTTTTCTCCAAACTAAAGGGGGCAGGGGCCTCCCACGAGGCGATTCTAAAAGGCAGAGCAGAGAGAAATATGCAGCGCATGCATATGTGTATGAAAGCACAAGAAAACCCAGCCTGGAAGGCAGGGGAGACACACAGCCATACAAAGAATGGCTAGGCCCTGTCTGTAGATAGGAGCTTAACTCAGCAGTAGCCTGAATCTCAGTCATTGATCACACATGGATTATCACTTCATTTGCTTGAGGAATGTGGATAGAAATTGGCTCTCTCCTTGTGTCCAGCTTACTTCAGTGCCTAGCAACAATGCCTGGTTCTGACACGCTATTCAATCAATGCTTATTGAGTTGAATTCCACCTGTTCACTTCTTAAATCGAATACTTTTGTGTGATATCAAGGTACTTGAGATTCTAAAATGTACAGTCTATTTAATAACAGCTTTCAGTTTTGGTAGAAAGACCAGGAGGAGGGGAGAGAAAAGCACTCTTATTATCTATATTCTCCAATTGTAAGATACATTCTGATATGAGATGCTAAAATTTGACAAACAAATGTGTATTGCAGAATTGAGGCCGCTAGTGATGTCATTTGTTTGCATCCTACTCCACTGGTTTTAAGTACAAGAAGCACCAGTTCCTCAATCACTTTTTTCCTACTGACAGTTTTAGTGTCAATGAACCCGCCTTTGGCTGCTCCAGTATCAAATCACCTCCAGTCTAAGTGGCTTAACTCAAACTTACTATGTAGATGATCATGTAAGCCAGAAATTCAAAAGAAATTTCACCAGGCTAAAATCCAGGTATTGATGGGCTGCTTTCCTTCTTGAAGTTTTAGGAGAGAATCTCCATTGGCCTTTCCAGTCCTTAATGGGCACCAGCATTCCTTGGGGCATGGCCCCATCTTCCATGTATGTTCAGTTCTACCATGGAAGTTCAAACAATCATATTGTATCACTCTGTCTCCCATGGATACATTTCCGTCTGACTCTTCTCTCCTGCCTTCTCTTTCTACATGTAAGGACTCCTTGAATTACATTGGATCCATCCAGGTTAATCTCTATGTTTTAGAGTCAACTGCCTAGCAACTGAATTTTATCCCAAACCCAGTCCCTGCCTCCTTCCCTTGCTTTGCCATATCACCTAACATATGCACAGGCTCTGGGTATTCAGTGTGGATATCAGGCATTGTTTTTCTACCACAGATTCTCTCTTGACTTCCATCCACACCAGGCTGGATGGAACAGTTCCAGTTAACTTCTCTCCAACATTAGGAGCCAGAAGAATAATGTATTTCCATACTACTTGTCTCAGGGTGACGTGAGACTCCATTTTTTTCCCTCCATAAGCAAATGGAGTCTATAAGCCTCACTGTAGCTAGTCCACAATTCCAGCATACCGTTGCTCAGAGTCGTGAAACATGACTCTTCAAAAATCTATTAGGTGACAAGCCTGGTGGTTTATGACACAAATATTGTATTTTGCACACTTCATTTGCAGTTAAATTATTGAACATCTGACAACATACCCATGTTCTGCTTTGTAGTGCAGATCCATTAGAGAGGGTTTTTTTTTTTTGGTTGTTACTGTTAAATTAAGGCTTTAACATTTTCAGACGTGAAGAGTAGATTTATTTTACAGTGATTAAAAAGCATTTGGTAATTAGATTTGAATGAGTAGAGTTATTGGAAGAGCTGGGTCTCATGCTTGGTTTCTGGATGTGTACCTCTGTCAGTGCTTAACTTGGATGGAATTTACTGATGTGTCACTTGGTAATTTCACAAGACAAGAAATGAAAGCCAAAGGGGACACACCAATCAGAGGTGACACCAGGAAGATTTATGTCCAGAAAAATTTGAATTTTTGTTCCACAGTCTATGATAGTTCAAGCTTTGGATTTTTCAAACCTTAAATTGTCCATCTTCAAACCTTAGATTGTCTGGTGTGTGGGGACTGTGAAAATGAGAAAGGGTAAGCCTTAGCTAAACGGGTAGCTGCAACTCAGCGACAACTGACTTTGCTTCCAGAAAGCAATGGGGACAGACCAGTGTGGCTTTAATTTCCAACTCCCCATAAGAAATTGAAACTCTGGGCTGAATGCAGTGGCTCAAGCCTATAATCGTAGCTACTTGGCAAGTGGAGGTCAGACAGATTCATAGTCAAAGCTAGCCTGGTCAAAAAGTTGATGAGATCTCACCCCCCACCCCATCCCTTCTCAATAAACAAGCTGAACACAGTCGTTCAACCTGAACAGGAACATCTTAGCTCCCAGCTAAGCAGGAAACATAGATAGGAGCCTGGGGCTGAAAGTGAGATCATACATAAAAACCTAAACACAGAAAGGGCAAAGGGTATGTCTCCAATGGTGGTATGCCTAAAGCCTTGAGTTCAAATCCTAGTACTGCCACCCTTAAATCTGATTTTTAATGTAAAATGTTCAGATTTTCAAAATAGTCTATTAATACCAACTTTAAAACACTTCAGGTCAAATGAAACCTGTTAATCTCAACGTAGGCCAAGAACCATTCGTTTTAGATTTCTGGGCTCCAGTGCGGTAGCCTGTCTAATGCTGTACACTTTGAAGAAAGCAGTAATGGTAGCAGGTATGCTCTGTTCAGGAGAGTGCAGGGTGGTGAGTGCACACAATGGAGTTTAAACCACCTAGAAACAGAATTGTCCACTGCAACCTGGGCCCTGGCATCTGCTGTCTCCAAGTGACCTTGGGTCCGTACGTGACCTTGAGTAAGTTGCTTGACATCTCCATCTCTATTTGTGTTTCATCTTCATATTGCGTGTAAATAATGTCAACCTCATGAAGGTACAGAGTTGATTCCTATTGTATTCCAATGGTGATGGGCCCAGGAAATGGGCATGGCTAGTTCCTGATGGAGGAAAGGAACACAGCTTGTGGTCACGTGCAGGTGACTTGGCTTGTGGTCACCTGTTAGTGAGTGTGACTCTCGTCACTTCTGGATTGCTACTGATGAACATGTCAGTGACTGTTTTAAAAGTGCTTTAAAAATGGGGGGGAATTGGGTCCTTATTTAGATGCTAAGTCGCCTCAAACCGGTTTCATTAACACCATATGTCTGACACACCAAGACAAATGAGTGCTTCTTGAGTCAGAGGAGGGCTGACTTTCTCACTGGAGTTCGGAGCAACATTGAAAAACACAGCCATGATGCCTGCCATCTTTCTGTGGCTCCCCAGTGCCCATAGAATAAACCTCCAGTATTTAATATGGTTTGTAGGCCTCTCCACAGTCTGATCTCTTCTTACCACTCTCTGCCTCCCATGCTCTGTGCGGGTTCCACTGGCCTCTGATTCTTCCGGAATGCATCCGGTTCTCTTTTGTTTCTGGGAATCCTTCGTGTTCGCCCTTTTCCCTTTCTTGCATGGATGATTAGTCTCTGAGATCTCGGGAGCACGTAGACGTTAATCCAATCTTCACACCCCAGCACCAAATTAGACATGATCAACTCTTGTCTCCTTTAGCTTGTCACGTAATTCTCTCCCCCATAGCCCTCATTGCTAGGATAGCATTTTCCTTCTCTAATGGCCACCTGTCTCAGTGTTACTAAATGTGATTTAAAAAAAAGAATAGTTCAGCATTTTTCTTTTGAATGTTTGTAACTCACAAATAGCATCGTGTCCTAAACTCATTTGGAGTCTGTCTTTGTTGTTAGGTGATCTGTCCATGTATGCCTTCCATACATGTCGCTCATGAGTCCCTCAAACTGTTTGATTTTCTTTAGTGAAATATCACCTTGTCAATTAAATCCCACAGTGCTGGACGTCCAAGTTGCCTCCATCTTATTTTATTTTATTGCTGCTAAGTTATATCTTTTTAATTATTTTGAGTTGTGCAAAGGAGTTGCCATTTAATCAAGCAGTATATGAACACAATGCACCTTGATCAGTGTTGCCTCCAACTTCTTAATACTCAAGGGAATACTTCATACTCCAAATCGGATGCTACTAACTCATCTCTTTTTGAACATGTGAAGAAGAATGGCCCAGGGAGCCTCTCCCAGGAAATTGGAGCCTATCAACATAATGTTCCCATCCCGTTGGGCAAAGACTCACTGCCCAGTGTAAAAACAATGGTGATGCGTCTCCTCCTATCAGCTTGGCACGCTCTAGGTGTCCTCTGCCCCCATGCATCAGTCTAACCCTGGAGATGGGTGAGCTCTCTTCCTGTGGAGTCCCAAGCCACACACATCTAATTCACAAGCAGATGAAGGCAGCCAGAACAAGGCAGGGGTATACGCCTTGGTGGGGAGTGATTAAACCTTGCAAACCTACAATCAAACGAGTCAGCCAGCCCTACATTAATTGAGACACATTGAGCTAGAGTGACTGCGGCACCTGCTTTCACCCATTGCCCACTGACCATCATTGCTTTTACAGCTGTCCACGTCACTAGTCAGATCAACCAAAACCTGCGTACACTGTCATATAGGCCAAGAGCCATTCCTTTGGATTTCTGGGCTCCAGCATGCTCCATTTCCAGAAGCTCAACCTCATCATCTGTGACGTGGATGGGTCCTCTCAGAGCATCCTCTGTGCATGTGTTGGGTCCTGGACCGAGGTCACCCATCCTCAATGTTGTTGCTTTTATCTAAGTCGTGCACTGAATGCCTCTCCCTGCCCAACCTGTGAAGGAGTCGGCTTAGGGAAGCTTCATTTACCTTCTTAAGCCTATTATCTAATCTCTCTGCCCACTTCTTTCCTCCCAGGCTTCTGGGGATGTAGTACATTAAAATCTGTTATTGGCATTGCTATTTATTTGGAGCCGGGGACATTTTATTCTTTTCTGACTTGTACAAACCTGGGCTTGGCTTCCATCCACAGGCAGGCCTGGAAATTATAATGCATTACCAGGTGAGTATTCACTGCCTGGCATTACTGTGAAAGGCTGCTGGGGCTCAAGAAATTGTGAGCAGCGAATTTGAGGAAGACACCCCGTGGATTGCAGTAAAAGCCTGTGTAGGTAATAGTTAAGGTCTTTTCCCCTTTTTTTTTTTCCAAGTCTTTAATATTCTCTTAGAGGTTCAATTATTTACCATGGCAGCTTCAGGTAGAGAGTAATTTGAATATCACTCTGGGGAGGGGAGGCAGAAGAGGATGGCAGCTTGCCTATCACAGGAACCCACCCTGGGTTCGGTGGGCCGTGCCTAGAGGCAGGAATGTGGGCTTGCCTTACATACTATCCATTTATCGATTCACTTTATTTTAAAGTGTTACACCGCTAATACATTGCTGTCACTATAGAGGATGCTCAGAATCCATAGTGGGAAGTTTCTCCGAAGAGTTTTAGCTGAAACAAAACAATGTTAAATGTGTGGCTGACAGGCTTGGGAAGGGGCAACAGCTTTCTTCCCCTCCCCCTCCCCCAACAAAACAATGTACAAGTTTGCCCCTAAGGTGTCTGCCTTGTTCAGCAGCTAACCCTCATTGGAAGATAAACGGGGCATGCTGCTCTGGATTGTTTGGGGAAGCATGGTGATTTTAAGATTTACTTGCGGGCTAGGAAGGTGGCTCAGTGGTAGAGCGCTTGCCTTGCATGCCTGAGGCCCTGGGTTCGATTCCTCAGCACCACATAAGCAAAAAGAAAAAAGCCGGAAGTGGTGCTGTGGCTCAAGTGGTAGAGCGCTAGCCTTGGGCTGAAGAGCTGAGGGACAGCGCCCAGGCCCAGAGTCCAGGCCCCACGACCGGACAAAAAAAATAACAATAATAAATAAGATTTACTTGCTAACATGCCATTGTGATCCTTCCATGTTACATGTGTGGATTCAGTGATTCCTGCCTCTAAGAGATTCTGCTGGTGAACTCAAGGCCTCACTCTGGCATTCTACTACTTGAGCCACACCACCAACCCTGCTTCTTGCTGGTTATTTTGAAGCTGGCTGGATTCTTAGGGACTATTCTGCCTGGGCTGGCTTTGAACTTCAATCCTCGAGATCTAAGCCTCCTGAGTAGCTTGGATGATAAGCATCACCTACCAGCACCCAGAACTCCCAATTTCTTTTATACATTTACATATCCAATCTGTTTGGTATTGATTTCTGCGTCGAGTTGATGTGTGAACCTATGGAGAACCAGCCAACCAGTTCTGTGGAGTCCTGAACAAGCCTGGTACCTCCCTCTGCCCCCCCTTATTGAGACACGACAGTCAGCTGAGAGGTCAGAATTCCAGGAGCAGGTGGATCTGTGGCCACACCTCACCCAGCTTCTGCTAGGAACAGTGTTTTCTTCCAACACCACCACAACAAAAACAGGCAGAGAGAGAGAGAGAGAACTAAGGAAAGGAGGCTGCTGAGCCTAGAACAAGGATTCTCTAACAGTAACCCTGTCCCCAAGTTCTGGAAGTCTGGACTGGTCTGCTGAGAGAAGGGTGAATGGGAATCCTGCAGGGATTGCCCTCAGCCCGGTGGAAGGCTGCCAGCGCTCCTGCAGAGGTGACCAGCGCAGTCTGCTCCCACCTGCTGTAGAAATGTGCAGGACAGCTGAAAGCTGGCAGCGTCTCTGGCTGTACCTGGGAACCGAGGCAAGCAACCACCCATGGCTTAGCACCACTCATGTCTCAGCCTGCAGACATCTGGGGGGAAAGTTGAGCCAAAGGCTGAGAGCATTTGCTATTTGCCAGGAAACTGGGGAGCTGGGAAACTGGTTGGACCACTTTTCTTTTACTCATTCTTTTCTCTCCTCACCTTCTCTCCCTTACTTTCTTCTTCCCTTTCTCAACCTCTCCCTCCTCCCCTTTCCTTCACTTCCTTTTTCCCTCCCTCAACCCCTCCCTCTCCCTCCCTCCCTTATTCCTTTCTTTCCCATTGTTCTTTCTCTCCTGCTAGCCTTTCCCCTCCCCTCCTTCTCTCTCTCCCTCCATCCCTTCCTCCTTCCCTCCATCTCTCTCCCTTTGGAGAACCCCTGATCTGGGCTGTCTCTCAGATAGCCATGCCAAGTACAGCCCGCTTCCACCCAACCTGTGTTTTAATAACCCTTGAAGTGGTTGCAAACCCTCCCCCTCCACGTTTAAATGTGTATTGATCTCCCAAATGGGAAACCGGCAACCAAAATAAATGATTGAACTAGAGTGAACCCGGATGGAGCCAATGCACAGAAGGATCGGGGACTGGTGCCGTGGGTGTTTGCTGCTGGGATGAAATATGTACACTTTGGAGAGAGGCAAATAAACAACAGCCCGTCCCGAGAAGTCAGAATTACTGACGAGTGAAGGGTCTCCTCCAGCAGCATGGCGTCCTGGCTGCTTGGTTCTGGAGGTGGGAAATGTAGATCATCAGCGGCTGTCCACTGATCTCCATGAGCAGAAGCTGTGGGTGCCCTAGAGGAGAGAGGGGAGACTGCACGAGGGGGCACGGGTGCATTTTCCACTGGAGCGATTTAAACAAGTTGAGGGGGCTTGGATGCTCTAGGTTCTCGTCATGCCTGAGTGCACAGACATTTCCCAGGGTGGACTTGGCCCCCACAGACTTCCTGCCCAGGTGTAGTCCACCAGTCCTCACTTCCTTGGCCTGGGGATGGGTTCGGCGGTGCATCAGAGCTACCCAACATCCCTGGCCTCCCTTACCCAGTGCTGTTTTCGTTTTCTTCAATGATTTAGTTGCTATCATTTAAGCCATTAGGATCTATGACATAAAATCAAGGATTTATGGCCTCTCTTAAACACATCAGAAAAGCAAAACAAAACACAACTCAGTTGGTCAGGTAACTCTGGGTTGACATTGTCATGTGGCCAGAACTGGCTGGAGCTGGGCAGTGAGCTGGGCAGTGAGCTGGGCAGTGAGCTGGGTCCCCAATTTAAAGATGGAAGAGAGCCGGGTGCCTGTGGTTCATGTTTGTCATCCTAGCTACTCAGGAGGCTGAGATCTGAGGATTGCAGTTCAAAGCCAGCCCAGGCAGGAAAGTCCGTGAGACTCTTATCACCAAATAACCACCCGAAAACCGGAAGTGGCGCTGTGGCTCAAGTGGTAGAGTGCCCGCCTTGAACTGAAGAGCTGAGGGGCAGCGCCCAGGCCCAGAGTTCAGGCCCCATGACAAAAAAAAAAAAAGATGGAAGATGTAAAATAAAAACCCAGGTTTCCAACTTGCCTTGGAAAATTATGGATCCAAAGACACAGAATCCACGTGGTCTGGGAGTGCTAGTGAGGCATCTCTGGGCGGCAGGCACGCCTTTTAAAGGCCGCATGCGTGGTCCGGGTTGCTCCACTCCACATTGCACCATTTCTGGCTCTGACCATGGAGTTTCACCCACTTCCAGTGGGACCTTGACTCTCCATTCTCTCACTGAACATTTCAGCCAAGGCAAGATGGTACCAAGAGAGGTGGAGCGCATGGAACATATTCAGGAAACTGCGAGTGGGCTCCTGCGGTGGGCAGATTATTCCGAGGTAGGACAGAGGGTGGACAGGAAGAAGAGTCACGGGGAAGCAAAGGCAAGATGGCGCACAGAGGGCCATGAAAAGGGCTCTGTATTAAGTTCTGAGGCATTGGGGGGCCTACGGACACTTAGCAGGAGAGAGCTGTGATAGTTTGCCCTCACAAGACCACCATGGAGAGAGGACAGTCACAGTGAAAGGGGCCAGGGCACTGGACGGGCAGGTACTGCACAGGTCAGTGCCCAAGGTGAGGAGCCAGGTGCTCCTTGTCCAGAGCAAAATTGACTGCCTTTTTATCCATGAAATGCTTTTTGGCACAGTACATAGGACTTCCAACTTTCTCACTAGTAATTTCATTAGAATGCCCCGGATACCCCGGGGTGCATTCAGAGAATTAATGGGCCTCCCAGTCTCATTGAGTTCTTAGGGTCCCAGGGTCTCTTTCCATACATGAGCAAACAGTGCCCTGAATGAGGCCCTGGAGGAGCCCCAGGAGAGAGTCTTGGGCCCAGTGACTCCGAGACAGAAGGCGTTTCACAGGCCCAGGGTGCTCTTCCATGCAGACAAAGGAGCCCAGCAGTTATTCCCATTCAAAAGTTGGAGGTGAACAGCATGCTATTTACTCATTTATTCAACAAGGAAAACTAGCAAATGACAGAGACACAGCTGGCCATACTTACAATGGCTGTTCCCTCTCTCCTTGAACTCTGGGCCTGGACGCTATCCCTGATCTCTTTTGCTCAAGGCTAGTATTCTACCACTTTGATCCACAGCTGTGCTTCCGGTTCTCTGGTGATTCATTGGAGGTAAGAGTCTCACAAACTTTGCTGCCGAGCTGGCTTTGAACTGTGATCCTCAGAGCCCAGCTCCTGAGTAGCTAGGATGACAGGCATGAGCCACCAGCATCCGGCTTCAGTGCCTCCTTCTTAAGTGGAATGTAGGCCATGTAAATGAGATGCTGAACTGGGGGAGTGTAACCCACTTGAGAATCCATCCTTCCACTCTTAAAGAAAATTGATAACTTCCATTTGCAATGGATGAGGGTGAAAATCAAATGGAGTTCCCCATTTATTATCCAATGCCTAGTATGTACTGGGTGGGTACTGTTCCAAGGGTATAAAAGGCCAAGCAAAAATAAGCATTGTATCAGTTCTGCTGCTCTTTAATTGCAGTCAAAGAAATGTTTATTAAATAAATAATCACATATGTGACTATAAATTATGGGAAGAACTCAGAGAAGAAAACCCAAAGTCCCCTACCAATACAGCGAGTTGCTCTGAGCTAGTCTGGGGAGATCAAGGCAAATGTCCCTGGAGTGTGTTTCTTCTCTTTCTTCAAAGGGCACCAATCTCTTCTTAAGGGTCTCACCTTCATGACTTTACCTCCTAATCACCTTCCCAAATCCCACCCCTAAATACTGTCACCCTGGAGATACAAGATTCCATGTATGAATTTAGGGGAGGTGGAGACAGACATTCCATCCATCACACCCATGATGGATGGAGCTCTGCCCAATGAGACAGAACAACCCAGACTCTCGTGCCCCAACTGGAAGGATTTCTGAATCCTAACGTGGAATGGCAGAAGACAGGCTGTGTGATTCCCCAAAGCAAGGTGTTAGAAGTCAGGGTGGGGGACATACCTGGGGACAGTAACTAGAGGATGTCCCCCAGGGGCTTCTGGGGTGACAACAATGTTATGTGTGTGCCTTGATTGTGGTGTCCAGTTCACAGGTGATTGTGAGTTTGTAATAATTCATCTACGTGTACATTTTGAATGTGTATGCTCTTGTGTATTATTGTGTTCCAATGAAAATTGAAAAGAAAAATATCATGCATTCATTTTATTCCATAGTCAGCATTTATTAGACTCCAGTCCAGTTCCAGAAACCCTATTGGCATCTAGGGAGACAGGCAAAGATGAGGAAGAGCCTTCTCTGGGGACCCAGGGTCTGTGGAGAAGCCATTTATTTTTCCCCTCTCTCTCTCTTCTGCAAAGAGTTCTAAGTAGCAGATAAGATCAGGAGAAACTTTTCTGTTAGTGGTGATGGTGATTTTAATTAGTTATCGAACTAACAGCTTGCTTCAGAGAAACTTTTGCTTGTCTTTACAGCAGAGAGCCAGAGATTACTTTTTTTTAATAACAAACTAAACCTTGAGCTACAGCCTCCTTCAGATGATTCCTTTTAAGAGTTCCTTAAATTTATTTTCAAATGAGAAAAAAAATATCATGTAGAATTTCTGTAAAAAGGGGAAAATATCCTCCTTAGGAATTTGAAAATATCAATGTTCAAGTGCAGGAAAATTTGCTGTGCATCCTGTAGAATGATTTGGGCTAGGAGGAAATTCTCCATCTGTGTTTGTAGACTTCAGACTGGGGGTGAATGGACTCCCAGGGCAGATTACTCCCGGCCATTTTAATAAAGGACAGTTCCTGGTTTCCCCTATGATTCAGTTTAAAAAAAAACCCACACAAACAAAAATAAAAAAAACAGTGGGTCTCGTCATTTCATCCATTATAATCCTGTAATTTGCAGAACACAGGAGGCATTAAAGCACGGCTAATATCAGCTTCCCGTGCCAAGGATGGAAAAGAGAATTAATGAGATCAATAAAGAAACACAGATGGAAAAGGATGCAGAGCCAGCAGCCTGCCAGCAAGGGGAACTGTGGGCAGCCCCATCGTAACGCCAAGCCTGCTATGGGAAGCCCATCTGCCCGCCTCGCCCCCACTTCCCCCAGCAGAGCCACCTTGGCCATGCTGAGTTCTGGCTAGCATGGGAAATGGATCAGTAGGTGAGTGGGCATTGGCGCAGTGCCTTTGGTGCTTAGTACCAGGCACAAATCATGTGGATACAAAGAATTGTGCAATGCTGCCTGTTTGTCAGCAAGATTATGGTCTGCTTCAAAAGGTCCTGCATCCTGAGGAACAAACCCACAGCCTGTCTCTCTTTATAACAACCCACTCTCCAGAGAACCAACCAGGTCTTGTGAGAACAGCATGTGTCCCTTTTGAAGGTCTGCAAAGTGTGGATGGAGAAACTGAGGCTCCCAGCTTGTCCGGGCTTCCCCAGCAGGAGTGAGGCCTGGTTGGTGTCATTCCAGCACATCCTGCAGCACATGCTGCTGCCTTACCCTAGGGATATTTCCAGTGGCGTGGTTATGAATGTGTATTTATACTCATAAAGGGAAAGAAGCACAACTAGTATGGTAAAGCCAACATTTCACAGGTCATATTGCTTTAGATGAGGCTAAAGTCTTCAACATAGTGCAGTGTTTGGGGGTGGTATTAAGTAAATAGTCATGAAGTGGTATTTGGTGAAAACATGTATCTTCCAAGGACTAGAATGGTCATTGGTGCCTAGGACTGGGGGTGCTGGGTCACAGGGAGGGGCGTTACTGGGTGAGTGTGCTGTGGGGCTGGAGGGAGAACTTCTGGGGAGCCGACACTGCGTCTCGAGGGGCTGGAGAGCATGGACACTGAGTATATAGACTCATGCTGGTCACTGTGAAGACTAGGAAACAAGGGTATCCCCGTTCATGTGAGAGCACTTACAGCAAGGGGACACTAGGGGGCACTGGATCAGAGGTCCCGTCACCATCACCTCTGGAGGCCACTGACCTTTACAGTGGCAAAGGACAAAGACAGGGCAGAAGTCCCCGTGGCTGATCAGTTCCCGTGTGAGGAGAGATGGCCCGGGTGCCTCTCCCCCTCAGGAACGATCACTGGAAGACACACGGGAAAGACAGGAGGAATGGTGGGAGGGAGGAGAGAGCCAAGCCACAGAGAAAGGAAGGTCAGAAAGATGGAGGATGATGGGAGGGAGAGCGGGAGTAGAGAAGAAAGGAGGGAAGGAGGGTGTTGAGAAGGAAAAAAGAAGAACAAGATGAAGAAAATAAGAACAGAAAGAAGGGAAAGAAGAGGACGAAATGGGATGGAGGAAGAAAGGAAGAAAAAATGGAGAGAGGGAGAAAAGAGGAAAGAAGGAAGGAAGGAAGCAAGCAAAAGGCTGGAGGGAAGGAGGTAGAAGGGAGGTAGGAGGGAGGGAAGGGGGAGGAGCCCCAGAAGTGGCCTGCTGCCTACTACCAATATATTCTGTCTCTCCTCGGCTCTGGCCCCAGCAGCACCTCTGAGACTAGCTTGATGGCCCTTACATCTTCTAGTCGCTCTAATTTTCTTTTTGATATTTTAATTTATTGCATTTTCATCAGGACCTCGTTCCCTTTAAGGCATTGTAATTAATGGACCCATCTAATTTCCTATGAGACAGCGTCCTTAATTGCCATAATTCTCACTTATGTCTTTTAGGCATCCCTGCTGGCTTTGATTCATTTGCATTTGCATTCCGTTGCTCTTCAATTATGAATTCCCTGTCAATATGAGAAGACAGTTTTCTGTCCATCCACCACATTGCTGCATGGAGCGTGAGCTTTGGGGCTCTGTCTTTTAATGTCTCATTTATTATTGAAAATCCTCTCCATCTTGATGAATTGTGGGATTTTTATGAACTTTTGCAAAAATGATGAATTTCTTTTCTTTTCTTTTCTTTTTTTTTGAGAGTAAACAATATGAGACTGGGTGCCGTGGCCCATGCCTATAATCCTAGCTATTTGGGAGACAGAGATTGGGAGGGTCACAGTTCAAGGCCAGCCTGAGCTAAATGGGAGCCCATCTCAAACAAGTTAGGCATGGTGGAACATTCTGTAGTCCCAGCTATGTAGGTGACAAAGATAGGAGAATCAAAGTCTGAGACCAGACCAGGCAAAAACTCAAAGACTACCTGAAAAAATAACTAAAAATGCGAAGACAAAAGGAAAAAACAAAAACAAAAAAGATGGGTGAGGTGGTTTAAATGGTAGAGCACTTGCCCGGTAAGTACAAGGCCCTTGTGTTTTAATAATTATCTTCATAGGTAGACTTCACATTTTTGTTTTCTCTTTTGGACCAATCGGGATTTGCAGCACAAGAGCTGGCAGACAGGAAGAGCACAGTGACGCTTCCTCTGTGACACAGGAAGCGGGTGTGCCCTTGGGACATGGTGTGCCCTTGGCGGAGACACCCTTCCCCAATCCTTAACCCGCTCACCACAGCCCTCACGATTTTCCCCTCTTGCTGTCATTTTCACACTTTGAGAATGCCATGTCAACAGTGGATTCAGTTCTTGGTCATGTGGGTTTTCCCAATATATACGTCCACGTATTTCCAAATATTCTTAAGCCCTTTTTATCTCATACCAAAAAGTTAGTGAGACCCTTCATCAGCAAACAGGCTGGATATGGTAGCTGAAGCCTATAATAACATGATCCAGGCACGCTGAGCAAACATATAGACCTTATACAGAAAGTAATTAATTGGGGTTATGGGTGGTGTGGTGCAAGTGGTTGGGCACCTGCCTACAAAGTGTGAGGATCCTGAGTTCAAACCCCACCCAGATGCAAAGCTTACCACAATAGTAGTCTTTTGTTTAAAAAGCCAACCACTGCTCCCGGGACAGCGTGTGGACTCCTTGGCACCTGGCTGCCACACTTCCATGGCTTATGGACCATCCCTTCTGACAGCCTCACCTCTGACAGCCTCACCTCACCTCACCTCACTGTGCCATCCATGAAGCCCCTGCTGTGACACTGAGACCCGATCCACAGCCCTCTGCACACTGCACCCGTGCTGTGCCACAGAGCCACAGTCCCTACTTGTTACTTTTTTGTCAGTCCTGGGGCCTAAACTCTGGGCCTGGGCACTCTTCAGCTCAAGGCAAGCACTCTATGGCTTGAGCCACAGGGCCACTTCCGCTTTTCTAATGGTTTTATTGGAGATAAGAGTCTCACGGACTCTCCTGCCCGGGCTGGCTTTGAACCTCGATCCTCAGATCTCAGCCTCCTGAGTAGCTAGGATGACAGGCGTGAGCCACCGGCGCCCGGCCACAGTCCCTACTTTTGTTCCCACTCTGACCCCTCTGTGCAGGAAGCTCTTCGTTTTTTTTTTCCCTACCATCTGACCAACAGCTTACTATTCACCTACAGACTTCGATGGCTTCTTTCTGTTCATCTCACAGACTCCGATGTCTACTTTCTCATCATTTGCATTTTTGTTTTTCCAACCTTCACAACAAAGGGATTCATGTTTTCACCAAACCAACATCCTTCTTCCTCCTGAGCGCATGCTCTGCTCAGCTCCCCCACCTCCTCCGCCGTTCATCACCGTGGCGCCACAGGCCATGCTCCATGGTCAGTGCTGGCGGCAGTCAGTACCACTTCCGGCCTCCCGCTGCTCCCCAGAGGGCCTCTGGCTCTTTCCCTCCTTCCCTATCCCAGCTCACAGCGGAGGATGGTGAGGTCCTAGCATAGGACAGAACCATCGATGGAAGGAGCCTGGGTGACAGTGTGGATCTCGTAATATCTCCGTGAAAGAAACACACACAGGCACACTCACTGCTCCCTCTGTGTTTAGCTGTTCGGATTTGAGGGTCTGTTAGTCGCAGCCACTCACATGGCTTGACAGGGACCCGCCAGCCGGCCTGTTTCATTTGAGCCCACTTCAACTCAGCCACTGCTTGTTTCTTGGGCATGTACCTGTCCCGGCCCCTGGGTGCAGGGGAGCTGCAGGCAGAGTTGCAACAGCATCTCTGCTGCCCTGCTTCTGGCACTCCATGACTTCTGTCTGTCCTAACCCTTGCCACACTTTCCAATCTTGGTGTTTCTGCCTATCTGCCCTATGGCCATGGGAGTTGCTCAGGAATAGGTTTCTCCACTTCATGGTGCTAGAGATGCAGGAAGTGTTTGTGACCATCGAATGTTCTGGTGTTGAGGCCCCTCTGCCCCTCATAGTGGGGAAGAGACCCCCCTCCCACAACATGCTACACAACCCTTTCTGCACCCTGTGGCTCCTTGCTTCTCTGCTGGGCCACGCAGTGTTCTTGATACAAGCTGGCCAGGTTCCCTGGTGCTCAGGGGGCCTCAGTCCTTGGCTGCCTTTGCAGTGAGAAAGTGAGCTATGGAAATGCCCTCTTCACATCCCCTCACTGCGCTTTGCACTGGGTCGGGCTCCACAGGGTCTCTCCTGATCAGAAACGATGCATGCTTGCCCTCCAAAGCAATGCTTACCTGCAAACGAGCTCACGGAGAACAGAATCATGCAGGACCCAAGTTGGGCTCAGCTTGGAAAACACACACACATACACACACATTTCTCAAGGTCCTAAGCAAAAGGAATTTACCCAATTTAATTTCAGGTAGGTCTATAAAATTAATAAGTATTCTGACCGAAACGCATAATTAAAGCAGCAATGAATGCAAATGAAGAAGAAAAGTACTGGGCTAAAACTAGAAGACTGTTTTTTTTTTCCTTGCAACCAAATGGCCCATACCAAGAAAACAAATTATTAATGCAGTCTTATTTCGTGAGACTGTTCTAAGGAGCAAATCTGAGGATGCATAATCATCTTTCTTGGGAACATGTGAGGAAGAAGCTGGCTCAGCTGAAGCAAGAAGACCTCTCCACAGCTCTGGAACCAAGTAGCCTCCGCCATTTTCCCAGGCAGGAGGGGGCATGCGCATAAAACCCACCTGCTCTGGGCACCAGTGGCTAACACCTGTAATCCTAGCTACTCAGAAGGCTGAAATCTGAGGATCACAGTTCAATGCCAGCAAGGACAGGAAAGTCTGTGAGACTCTTATCTCCAGTCAATCACAGAAAAAGCTGGAAGTAGAGCTGTAGCTCAAGTGGTAGAGTGCCCAAGACCCGAATTCAAGCCCCAGGACCAGAAACACACACACACAGAGACACAGAGACACAGACACACATACCCATCCCACCTCTTTTACCCTGGACATACATTGTTAAGGTTGTCTACCAGAAGCCATTACTTGTGCCTCATGCCATTTTTTTGCCACTACTAGGGCTTGAACTCAGGGCCTTTGTGCTCAAGGCTAACACTTTATCACTGGAGCCACGGCACCACCTCTGGCTTTTTCTGAGTGGTTTATTGGAGATTACAGTCTCATGAACTCCCCTGCCTGGGCTGGCTTCAAATCTCAGTCCTCAGATCTCAGCCTCCTGAGTAGCTAGATTTATAGACATGAGCCACCAGCGCCTGGCCATCTTGATTTTGTTTAGAGGGAAATCTGTACCCTATCTCTCCAAATTGTTGTTGTGCATGTACGTATGCAGCTATGTTGTGGTTAGACCTTGTGTCTTATTGGACTGGGTTCCATCTGCCCAATCTGTAAGCCCAGGAGATAGCACAGGGAGCCGGACAGCAGGGTCTTTTCCCCACACCGCAGACCCTCCAGCTGGGGACACATAGTAGACACACGTCGTGGGTAGAAATTTAGAAAAGGTGGGACCCACTCCCCGAAGAAGAGGAAGGAGCTATGAGGGGCGCAGCACGTGGGTGCGATTAGCCCTCAGAACGGATGCTGAGAACTTCAGACCACACAGCGTGCAGGGAGAGGCATTCCTTTTTAAAATTTATTTTATTTTGGTTGTGATACTGTCTATTTATATTTATTATCATAAGGGTGATGTACGGAGGGGTTCCAGTGACATAAGTCAGGTAAAGAGTACGTTTCTTTTTAGACAATGTCACCCCTTCCTTCACTGTCTCCCAGTTTTTCCCTCTCATCTCCCTGCCCCCCAAGTTGTACAGTTCACTTTCAGCATACTGTCTGGTGAGCATCGCTGCTGCATTTGTTCACCCTTTGTTTCCATTTCCTTGAGTTCATTTCGAGAAATACTATTTTGTGTGATCAGATACACATAGGCATTGAGCCTTTGGGTTCCTCTCCTAAGAGGGACCTTCCTTGGTCTCACTGAGTGTGAATAGCTAGATGGAGAGGAATTCTGAGTTTCCAGAGCTGTGGGGCGGGGGGGGGGGGGGGGGGGGGAGGAAAAGAGAACCATCAGGGGGGAGGGGATGGAGCAGGGAAGGGAGCAGGGGCCAAGCCAGGCAGGGCTCAGAGGACCATGCACTGGACTTCTTAACAAACAAAGTTTTATTTTTTTTTTCATGTTAACATTGCCAACTGCACCGCAAATGGTGTGCGTTTTAATTAAATGTGGTCAAATGCCTCCAGTATGCAGGAAATATTGATTGTCAAAGTGACAAGTCAATAATACTTTCCAGCGCTTATTAATAATGTACGTGCAGCTTATCTGGTTGCTGGAGTGAATTAGTAAGAGCCTATATTCCCAGATAAACGTAAGGCATACCGCATTTTATTTATGTATCAGATTTCAGTGTTAAAAGAATGACAAGTTATCTCGATTAACGCTACCTTCATTCTTGCTTGTATTTCATGGTGGGAAGAACAACTAGGAGGAAATCTACCCTCTTCACATAACATGTCACCGTTGATTTCAGGTGCAGTATGGGAAGGCAGATCTCCGGAATTCATTCATCTTGTAAAACAGAGATGTTGTGACCATGGAATAACAGCATTCCACGTCCTTCTCCTTCCTGTGGCCACCAGCGTCCTACCAGCTAAGTGTGAGTTGAACTACTTTAGATACATGAATGAGTGGCATCGTTCACATACTTATCACATCATTTATCACAGTATCTTCAAGGATCATGTTGGGCCTAGGGTGTTGCTGTAGGCCACAGCTTGCCTACCATGCATAAGCTTTGGCTTCATTTCCCAGTGCTGCAGAAGTTGGTAGCTTGGTAGGTAGGTTGGATGGTAGTGATAGATAGATGATAGATAGGCAGATTGTGGGTACACAGAGCTTAAAAGGTACTAAGTGTGGCAGGATCTTGTCTCTCTTTTGTATTTATTTATTGTCAGTCCTGGGGCCTGAAGTCTGGGCTTGAACACTGTCCCTGAGCCTCTTTGTGCTCAAGGTGAGCACTCTATCATTTGAGCCACAGTGCCACTTCTGGCTTTTTCTGGAGCTAAGAGTCTCACTGACTTTCCTGTCGAGTCTGGCTTCAAACTACAATCCTCCGATCTCACCCTGCTCAATAGCTAAGATGGCAGGCGTGAGCCACCAGCACCTAGCTACGGATCTTCTCATGTTTATTTTTTCTGTCCTGGAACTTGAACTCAGGACCAGGGCACTGTCCTTGAGCCTCTCTGAGCTCAAGGCTAGCGCTCTACCCTTTGAGCCACAGCGCCACTTCTGGCTTTTGTTGTTGTTGTTGTTCAGTGTATGTGGTACTGAGGAATCGAACCTAGGGCTTCATGCATGCTAGGCAAGCACTCTACTGCTAAACCACATTCCCGGCCCTGATCTTCTCATTTTTCAAGGCTGGATAGTATTCCAATCTGCATACATCTACCTGATGGACAGTCAGATTGCTTTCCTTTGAAAATGATCTTTTGACATAACATCTTGTACACATACTCATTATCTTGCCCATGTAATTGTAACCCCTCTGTACAGTATTTTCACAATAAAAAAATAGATACTTAGGGAAAAAAAAGAAAATGACCTTTTGATCTCATGGCTCATGAGAAGCAGTGAAAAGTGTGAAGGAGATGGCAGGTGGGGACAATGGTATGTAACTGGACAGTGTTGTTGTTCAGATGAGATTTGAGGAAAACAGGAGTGAGAGGAGGGTGAACTGGGACTCCACGGCTCCCTTTTGGGACAAGATGGCGGCTTGGTGATGTCAGAAGGTCTGGAGGAACAGGTAGATAGGAGGAGCTTAGGAGTTGGGTTAGTGACAGGTTGGGATGAGGGCTGTATGAGTTATAGTTTCAGGTAGAGAGGGGCTAACTTCACCCTCCTGTCTGGCTGCCTTTCAGCTATCAAACTGGGGTCACCATCTGCAAATAGCTGCCGGATTCCTTGTCCAAGGCAGACCTGCCATGGGAATGAGGTCAAAGAGAGCCTTTGCCTTCCTTCCAGGGAAATCGATGGGACTCATGAACTAGAAGAAATAGCATTAACCCTGCCCACCTTCCTTCCCACACATTGTCCCTGTAGAAAGCACATGGGGCCTTTCCCAGGAACTAAATCACATGGCCTGGAGGAAATGTACTGTGCTACTTAGTTCTCCAAAGTCTGATGGCCCTGCAGACTCATCACCTTCTTCCTGGGTCCTGCCAGAGCCATGTTTGTGCAAAACAAGGCCTTGGGGGCCCTCATCGTCCCAGACCCACACAGGCTTTCCCAGCATGGGCTCTGCCTGGCCTCTCACAACATAGGTCTGTCTGTATTGAAATAAACAGGAGTGTCGACAGTTCAATGTCACCTGAAGGTGGAAGAGCACCTTCAGCCTGCTTTGATTGCAGATTTGTGTACTGGCACTAAGTGAATTCTCCCTCCATAGCTGGCTGGTCCTGAGGTCTGACCAGCCCCAGCTTCACGCCCATGCATTTGCAAAGTACACCCCAGACTCCAGGCAGCATCTCTTCTCTCTAGCTCAGAGCCAGTGCCCACCGCCTTAAGTCTCAGCTCCGGTACTCCCGTACTCGTGTGACCCTGATGCAGCCATCTGACCTCTCCACTTCTTCCTTACAAAGAATGTCATCTGCCACCATATGGTAGTTCCAACTCGAAGTCAGACTGGCCAGGTTCAAATCCCAGCTCTGCCACTTTGTGTTTGCTTTGTGCCCTTGGCCATATCTCTTAACCTTTCTGCGTCTGTTTCACTTCTCCAAATTGAGAGTCATCTCTTTCCTGTGTGGTTGCTGTGAAAATTAGATTAATGCATTTTTTTTTTGCTTTGTAACCCCTCTGTAGAGGTGAAGAGGACGTTTCCTTTTGGACGATGTCACCCCTTTCCTCTCCTTCCCAGTTCTTCTCTCCCATTCCCACCCACCAGCAGTATAGTTCATTTTCAACATAATGTCCAGTGACTGCGTTTGTTTGCCCTTTATCCCTTCATTTATCCATATTCCTCCTTGCCCTCTCAAAGACAGATAAATAAACAAACTAAACAGAAAGGAAAGAAAACAGAATCAAAAAAGGACCAAAAAACCCCTTGTTTCCATTTCCTGGAGTTCATGTTGATACATATTATTTTATACGACCAGAAGCACAGAGGCATTGCGCCTTTTTGTTCCTCTCCTAAGAGCATCCTCCTTTGGTCTCACTGTGTGTGGATGCCTAGAGTCCTGTACCATTGATCACGTCCCAGTGTATTTTAGATCTAACTTACAGATTAATGTATTTTTAAAAAATAGCTCTAAAGTTGGCATTTGACTAGCTTCAATAGCTGTTAGGAGTTATCCTGATCAGGGCTAATTTATCAGCCCACATAACTGTGGCCAGGAAAGTGCTTTCATGCATTAAATAGATCTGTGGGACACCACCATTGAGAAATGGGGACTGAGCATGACCGGTGCTGACAGCTTTCTGCGAGCTGGGTACATTCCTCCAGGTTCACTCACCCCAACTCTTGAGTTTTCCCGCCTTGAGAGCTGTGGGGACTAATGTCTCCATTTGAATCCAAGGAAGCCAGAATAACTCTACAAACATTAGACCTCACCTCTGCCACCACACCTCTGATCTGCATTTGCTATCTGCCAGCTGCTGCACACGTGGCCCTGAAGATACAAACAGCCTTTCCTTCTAGAAATTCATACAAGAGGAAGATAAACACATAACTGCAAAGCACTATGCTTCCAGTATGAATAAAGCCTTGTGCAAATATTGAGTTAATAAGCAGCTTTTGCTGAAGCAGGATGGGGCAAGGATTAACCCCAATGTGTAGGAAGAAGCTGCATCAGCTTGCAAGTGCACATGGCAAAGGGAAATGTGAACCTTAGCAATTTGGGGTCCTCCCTTACCTGTCTGCCCTGGTGTGAAGGGACATGCACAGGTGTGAAGGCCAGGGCTGGCGGTGTCCTTCCCTCTTCCTCTCCTTCCTAATCTCCTTCCTCCTCCCCCTCCTCTCCAACACTCTTCAAGTTGAACTGAAATGAGCCAGGGCCTTCAGTGATGAACTGGGGAGAAGCTCAGGGTGGAAACAGTATTACTGGACAGCATCATCGCTGGAAATCACACACAGTGATCACATGGCAGATGGTCTAAGGATTTCCAAATACCACCCATCCAGTCCCTGCAAAACGAGGAAACAGCCAGACCTTCCCTGGACTCCCCTTATCCCGTGTGTGAATGTGGCAGCCCATCCATTACCATTTCACATGCTCGACTTATTAAATATTTTGATAGCTATTTCCCAGTGCAATTAGTTTCTTTCAAATGCAGGGTACTCTGAGAAGGTAAGCATAAGTTTCTTTACCTGCCACAGAGATCCACGCCCCCCTCTCTACCTCTCTCATGCACACACACACACACACACACACACACACACGCACACACATGCACACACATGCATGCACACATAGGCACATAATACATATACAATGGCCATACACACAATTACTATATGATGCACACATATGTGTGTATACAGAACAAACATTCACATATGCATGCACTCAGCGTGTCATACACATGCACATGCACAAACACAATTCACAGACATCCCTACACATACAGCCTTACATGTAAACTTATATAGGTGCATTACATATACATGTGTGCATTCACACACATGCATGCATTCACACACACACATGTGCATACATACCTGTACATATATACTACACACACACAGGTTATTTAAAGGCTAAAGTCACAAGAATGAGCTGAGCCAGGATGAACTCTGGTTCTACAACCCTGGCCTCTCCTTGCTTCCCCTCTCCCCCTCCATCTGCACATTCTGTTTGCTTACTGTTTTGCTTTTATTTTTTATTACTCATATTAACTAAGGAGTTTCACTGTGATGTCTTCATGCATATCTATAACGTCGTTTGATTGCATTCACTTCCTCTGAGACTCCTCATCCCCACTTTCCTAAACAATCTTGATAAGTTTCATTATTGCCTACATACATATATACATATAAAATACCTGACTCATATTCACCCCCTTCCACCTCTTCCGTTGCCTGCCACACAGCTCCCGTTTCATACTTGCATCATTCATTCTTTTGGGTCTAGCTTCTGCAGAGAGCATGACCCAGTCTCCTGGCTCCTGAAGCATGGATTCTAGAAGGGCATCCCAGAGGCCCTGCTCCCAAGCCCCTGTGACCCAAGAGGGAGCAAGGCAGTGCACACATCCCAGACTCTTAGCCACCCAGTCATGCCAGGCAAATCCCCGGGGCTTTTCTTGCATGGCACTCAAGGCTGGCTTTTCACAGCTGGGGAACAAAGCAGAGCTCATTTTATTCTTTGTGGCTTCCTTTCTTAGACAAGTGTGGGCTCAGAGAAACGGTCTGTTTAGAGAGCGCGCTCAGCTTACATTGACTTCATCCGCAGGGAAATGCATCCTTCAAAGAACATACTACAGCTCCACAGGCCATGCTCTCCTCTGGATGATACCTCCAATTTAGTCCTTCAGTTCAAGTCCTTTCCATTCCTGGGGACCAAAGAGGGGCTGGGCCAGAGGGGAGGGGTCGTCAACAGCAAGAGCTATTTTGACTGTTCCTTTGCAGCTTCCATCAGAACTCCTAGGAACCACTTATGCCTGTACCCTTCCAGAAATAGAAGCAGCAGAATGCTCAGGTCTATGTTTGGGGCCCTTGAGATCGAGGTCTTCTGACTCCCTGATATTGTGCTGAATGAAGCAAATGGTCAAATAGACATTCTTGGCTCACTTTCATAGCTCTTGTCTTGAAGGAACAGTCAGGTGGGGAAAAGAATCCCAGAGCCTTGATCACAACCCAAAGGGAACCAAAAAAGTCAGATCTGCTGCCGAAGGTGTTCAGGTCCCCTTCCTATAGTTTGAGATAGAAATATAGGAAAGAGCTAGGTGGTTCACGCCTATAATCCTAACTACCCATGAGTGTGACATCTGGAGGATCACAATTCAAAGCCAGCTGGGCACAGAAAAATTTACAAGACCATCTCCAAAAATAGCCCATCAAATGCCATACTGGAGGAAAGGGATGGGGAGATACCTGTTGAAAGGCAGAAACTTTTAGCTGCTCGATGAATGAGGTCTGGAGGATCTGGTACTCGGCCTGGTGACTGTCAGTCATGATTCTGTGATGCTGGGGTGGTGCTCTTGGGCTTCTTTCTCTACCCCAGGTCTGAAAACAGCAGCATAGGTAGAGGGGTAGAGAGGAGGCCCAGGCGGCCAGTTCCTAAACCTCCACTCCAGCTGCGATCCTGGCCGTTCTTGTCAGCCATGATCTGTAACATTTACTCTCACTGCAGCTCTCTCCACCTCAGCCCTGCTCACCTTTAAGAGCACAGCCCAAGCAAGCAAGTCAGTCTTAGCATACCAGGCTCTGAGTTCAAACCCTAGTAGGTACAAAATTCTAACCGTCATTGGAAAACTGTGCATGCTGTGTCATTTACCTGTCTTTCCCCATTGAGTCATTCTTATTTAGCTCTTGGCAGAAAACACCTTCCCATCCTTATTTTCTGGATGAAAGTACAGAGAACCTGAGTGGCTTGCTTAAGTATTGCCAGTTTGCAAGAGTCAAACCTCAAACTCAGATCCAAACAGGTAGATTCCAGACTCTGAGCTCCTAACAATTGCAAATCACCTGTTGCTAGCTTTTCCCGCCAGCATGCTGTATGCTCTTGAGAGACCTGCTTTCCCTCTCTGCTCAGGAGTCAAAGCTGAAGCACTGAGCTAGGTCAGATTTTTCAACCTGCAGGGGGCATAAAACTAAGACCGGATCAGTTCCATCCAAAGGGCCCATTCCACACACAGTAGAGCATTTGTAGCAAGACATTTCCAAATGCCCGTCATGGTGGGCAAATCTTCCCATGCCAAGTCCCCAAGATGAAGGCACTAGGCATCAGGACCAGCCAAACCTAACATTCTAGAATTGCTTTCACTCATTGTTTCCTCTTGAAGTTTTCAGCTCTGGAGGCAGGCGAGGGCTCACATGCAATGTGTGAGTCTTCTAAATTAGTGCAAACATATGTCAGCAGTAATTAATTACATCCTGCCATTGCATTACTAATAAATAGCAAGGCTGAGCCGCACAGTATTACCATTCACGGGGCACCGCCACCCAAGTCCCAGCTCTGCCTCACACAAGGTAGAAGAGTAAACAGTTTGTTTCAGGGTTTAAACAAAAGCTGTTGCTTTTCCTCTTTGAAAGAGCAGAGACTCCTATCAAAAATAGAAATCGAATCCCTTCCTACCCTCTGCCAGATCCTCCCAGGGAGTGATTTCTACACAGCAGACAGCAGGACCTGTCCTCCTGTCTATCTTTCCTTGTTCCCTCTCAGCCTGGTCATCATTGTGTGTGTGCCTCTAAGAACACAGCTCCCCATTCATTACTATGTAGGAGCTCTTGGGGCGCTTATTTGTGTGTAGAACATAGGGGCCATTTCCCACTTACTTCATGTTCTCTTCCTCTTAATTCAGGCTTAGGGTGAAGAGGTACTGACTGCAGTCAGGAGAAACAAGCCAAGGTCTAATGCCCTATTCTTGATCTTATTCCATATCACTTGACCTCACTATGGGATCCTAGCAAAGTGGATTCATATCCCTGAGCCTCAGTCTCAGCATCTGTAAAATAGCACTTATAGATGGATAGGTAGATGACGTTTGGTTTGGATCAGGCCTGGCTCCATACCAGCAGCTCACATGTACCAAGGTGGTTGGTTAGTCAACAGAGAAAGATGTGGCTTTGGGCTGTCTCTGAATTTCTTGCTGTCAGTGTTGAAGAGGAATTTGCATTCCCAAGAGACAAGGATGGACTAAATCCATAGCAGGAAAAGGAAAAGAGGTAGAGCAATGGGGCCATTGCTGCAAATTTCTCACTTCACGTCATTGCAATGGAAAGCTGGTTCTGAAAGGCCGAGCCTGGGCTGGCTTTAAACAAAGAATGTGTCCTGTGGGAAAGGCCTGTGTCTTTAACACACACACACATGTGCGTGCACACACACACATATCATATGTATAGACTGCAAAGATCAGATCTACTGTGCCATCAGACACTCAAATCAGTGAAGAGAGCAAGGCAAGTTTGTACAGGATTAAGTGTGAAGAGTGTAGCATTCACAGTTACTGTTTAATCATGTTTTTCTTAATGATTAGTTATATAGTCAACCATCCCTCTCACTCTCCATATCAGTTAGGAGTCACCAGGTTGTGTAACAAACATCCCCAAATTTACAATGGCTTAAATGTGTTGGTATTAATGCTAGCATTCCGGGTCAGCTGCAGGTCTACCCCATACATCCAGGATCCAGGCTGAAGAAACCTTTCCTGAGGAGAACACACCATCCATGGCAGAGGGAGAGAGAAAAGCGATGGTAGAAAACCATGATTGAAAACTCCTACTTGAGTTGTTTGTATTACATCATTTGCCATGCCATTGGCCACAGCAAGTCACATGGCCAAACCCAACATTGATGGGCCAAAAGCATGCTCCTTTCCTCAGGAAGATGTGCAAGCCCCTTATAACATGGCAGAACTAATGGATTTGGGGGAGCCTATCTTCAATAGGAATGGGAAGGGCGTAGCTCACAATACAGGCTTCCCAGCCTCCTGTGAGCTCAAACTACATTTCTATTTCTACAAGACACAGACCAAGGCTCTATTGGTTCCAAAGCTCAAGCCTTCCCCTTCAAACTCTTTAGTGGACTCCCAACGAAGTCTTATCTGCCCATTTCAACAGACACTCCCCTAGTGCACTTAACTAGAGCAGGGATCCCTTTCCAAAAACCGCCATCCACTGTTAAGTCCCCCATCCCAGCCATCTGTGTGGCTTTCAGAAAGTCTCATTATTTAACAAAAATGCACAATTCCTTCATAGCATTGCACTGACTGCTGTAGAACTCCTTTAGGTAAAAGCTGGGAAATGCAGAGCAAGGGGTAGGCACGCAGCCTGTAGGGGGCGCTGTAAGGACTAGAGGAATGCCAATGCTAAGGGAGGGCCAGCATGGCGGACCCCTAAAACTACGAAAGGAAATCAGCTCTCCTGCGGGAGTTTGAAATCACTTCCCTGTTTACACTGTGCTCAGAAACTGAGGTCCCCATCCCACACTTCCAACCAAGCCCAGCTTCATTTTCCAAGGATGACCTTCCCTCCAAAGCACTCAGCCTTTCTCTTGTCACTTGGAAGGAAGCTCCCCGTGCGATCCCCTTATTTGAGCCTGAGGCCCTCACATCCTATTCACTGGCACCCCCAGACCCACCTCTCCATCTTCCTCACACTCTCAATGCCCACTCTTCAGTGGCTTTGTGTTGACTTCCGCCTTGGGTACCTATGCTTCCTATAACATCCTTGCAGCGGCAATATGGCGGCCGAGAGCATCTTGTATTTACGCATGGAAGGACAAACCCACACCCCTGCTTCATAGCAATGACGCTGGCTACCTTCTGACCCCCCTTCAGTGCTCTTGGCACTGTGCTCCATCATTGTTACTTACCAGATCCAGTGATGAGTGCCAGAGAACCCACCAGGGGAGACTCAGAAATAAGTCCGAGGTCACAGATGCTGTCGAGCCAAACAAGTGTTCATATTCATTTTCCCTCACCCCATCATCCGCGTCCTCCTGCCTCCTCGTGTGACTCGATGAAGCTCAGCCCTGTGCGGTCTGGACAGTGCTGGCCAGGCTGAGCTCACACCCGCCTTGCTCTTCCCTCACACACGCCGATTCACTCAACAGACGGAAGAATGGAGTGGGAGATACTTATTCCTCCCCAGACAATAAATCACTGGCTTTCTATCTGTCACCAGCTCGATTTTCCGAAGATTTGTTTTCGTCAGTTTAATGAATTATCGGATCACCTGGAAATTGCTCAGAATTAACCTGTGGCTGGCGTTAATGGATGTGCAACAGAAGTGTCGAGATCTCTCTAACCAGCCTGATCTGTCCTCCTGCGCCACAGCCAGCCGCCTGGCGCCCGGTGACTCATCCACTGAGATGCTGAGTCTGCCTGGTTGTACTGTGGTGGCTGTAGACACAGCAGGGCCTGCTGGGAACTAGATGGTGGTGACCACCTGGCCAAGGGTCCTGGGGAGGGCGGGATGGAGCGGAGCTGCTCCGGCTGTGCCGTGTGGGTGGAAGGTGAGAACTGTGGTCATGTCAGTCTACTTGAGGCCCTTCACACCTCAGAGGAGCTCCCGGCTTCTTTGTGTCCATCAGTCAAGCTACCTGGACATCAGGCCCACCCCTCTCCACATCCTCTCATTCTCCCTGTGCCCATGGTCACCTCCAATAACCCATTGTCCAACCAAGCAGTGGGCCATCGGCTTAAGTCACATGGTGCCAACTTCCCACATGCTTCTAAGTGCTCCATGGCTTCCCATTCTGCTTGGAGCCGAGTCCCAGAGTTCCTGCCTGTCCTGCCTCTTGCTTCCTCTCAGCCTTGTCTGCTTCTGAGCTCCAGGCCCTCAGCTAGCACCGACAGTGGCGACCTTCCACACACATTCCACTTTCTCCAGTGTTAGGGGCACAGTTCACTGCGGCACACGGTGAGGCCTGAAGAAGCATGTTACCCAGTTATGTTCGCGGTCCTCATAACCATGTGGGGAATGGTTTAGAAGGATGCAGGGCGTCAGAACACAGCCTTCCTCCTGGAGATCTCACACTGTGCTCACCTGCTAGGCCCTCCCTGCTCTAGCTTTCAATTTTATAATTTATCTCTACTTTCTAGAATAGCAATTCGCACATTATAAAAGTAAAGGCCTAGGTAATAAACATTACAGACTTAGGGGACCATCCAGTTTCTGTCCCAAGTATTAGATCGTGCCTGTGAAATGAACCAGTGAATCCTTAGACCATCTCTAAAGGAAAGGGCCTGCCAGTGCTAATAAAACTTTATTTATACACAGATGGTGTTCTCACCTGCTTTCAAATGTCAGCTTTTTGAGTGGCCCAAATACATGGTTGGCCATCATTCACTCACAGCCTGCCGGGGAAGTCCAAGGTGGTGGAGACTAGAGTTCATCCACCGCTTAGGAAGGCCATCATCCTGCATTTCAGCAGCCACATTTGGCATCGCGCCCACTGTACTCGGGCCTGTGGTCTATGGCGCCTGTCTCCAGTGGCAATCTTGGACTATCTACATCTGTCCGTTCACATCTGTCCTTCTCTTCTGTCAAATGAGACTACAGGCAAAAACAAAATCATGTTTTGGAGTTGTTTTAAAGAGGAGAGTTGATTACATAAATGATTCCAGTTGATGTGAGAAGAAATCTCTCTCTCTTTCCCCCCACCTCTCTCTGTCCAGGGATAGTTTTTGTCTCTACTCAATCAACAGCCTGATTTCTTTTTCTCTCTAGAGTGATGTGTGTAATCTAGAGACAACCTTGAATTGCCAAAGACAGTGGAAGACCTTTCTTTTGAGAGGCTTTGGGGGGGGGGGGGAGGGAGGGTGACTAGGAGAGAGGGAGACAAAGCAACTGTGGAGAGAAAAGGATTTAGGAGGGAACATTGCTGAAGGGGGCTGTCATGCTGTGTGATGTGCCGTGTTCCCAGCACTGCCCCCAGACTCCAGTAGACAATCCATTGTTTACACTGTCCATCCCATGGAGAAGGTGAAGCTATTTATTTTCAGGATGGCGGAGTTGAATCCTACTTTAGGTTAGGCATGACCTGAGAACACGGGCACTGTTCTCCAGTTACATAATAAGTGTTCAGTTAGTACTACTGCTTGGTTCTATTCTCATTCTGCTTAATAATTCCCTTGTTCCAAAAAAAGAAAGAAAGAAAGAAATCTTTGTCATTCAGACAGTACCAAAAACAAAATCAGCACTTGACGTTTGTTAAAGGAAGAGGTAATTCAATGAATTTTGCCACAGAGATTCCTCAAGGATATACAAGAATGACTTGCAATCAGCACACTCATTCTTAATATATAAATGGCTTCTCCTGAGATGCCGAAGTGTGCTTAGAGGCAATTTGATTATACGTGGTTCAAGCATTCTCTTTAGTGCCCTTTCCCCACACCATTTGGGCTGTTTATGGGGCTGTTTTCTCAAGAGCTGGACAAGCTGTGGGCCAGCTCTTGTCTGAGTGATCACAGACGACAGTGGAGTCCTCCTCCTAGCACTTCCCGGGGAAGCGAATTCAACGCCAGAGTCCAGATGCCTGCTTCTAATAGGAACTTCTTCAACTGTACGATCAGGAATACATCCCTTGTTCTATTTCAGTACCCCAAATAAATGGGGAACCCTCTTGTGTGCATGGCGGGGTGGAAGAGTTCGTACTGTTGGCAGGCTGTGGCTCTTACTGGTTGTTTGACATCTGAACTATATTCAAGATGCCAGGTGAGGATACCCGGGAATCTCTGTGTGTGCTCACCAGAAACTGAAAGGTTGAATTGTTGGAGGGAGTTGCTTATTTCCTCATCTGAGTTATCCCCGCTGAGTTCTAACCACCTCTTTTCTGGGAAGGATGGGACCGGCCAGGGACCTCCTGCCATTCCGCCCCCACCCCCAAGGAAGCAGCATAGCCCAAAGGCTATGCTGTTCATTTCAGGAGCTGCAGGCAGACGCCCTCTTGTGCCCCCGAAGGCCTAGGTGAATTGAGTCAGAACACTCAGCTTAGCACCTTGTAAGAAATATGAGAACGAGAAAAATCACGAGTCCACTTTTACATTGAGGGCAAAATCCATCCCACTGGCACAGAAGGGGGCCAGCTGCTCATTTCCCCCACTTAATACAGCAGATTGCTTAGAGTGGAACTGCTTGGATGAAGCTTGGGAAAGAATGCTGTTCTAGGACTTGATGAGAACAATTCTTCGTCTCCCTCCCAAGTTCTCACGTCACCTATGGGATGGATAGGTCTCTCGGAAACAACTTGAAGGGAATCTTTCCCCAAGTCTTTCAGTGTCAGGTGTGTGGGTGTGCATGTATGTGTACACATGTGTGTATATGCAGATGCAGGTGTACATGTGTGCATCCCAGGGCCACAAGGCAAAGATAAATTACCCCATACCCAGCAGCCAAAATCGTTTTGAGGTTGTCTCTGGAAAAGGTGGCAGAAGAGGTAAAGAAAACAGATTCTAGAGGTGGGGGCAGGGGGAGAGCTCCCTGGAGACAAATGGTTTCCTTACCTTCCTTTGTCACATCAGTTAAGGGGACTTGTTGCTAGCAGAATTGTTCTTAGAACCGTTGCAATGATCAACAAATACAAAATAACTGTAAAATGTTCTCTGATTCCCCGCCCCCACCCTGTTTATGATTGCCTAAGACTTCTCAAAGCAGAACCCAAACACACACACACACACACACACACACATACACACACACACACACACACACACACACACACACACACACACACACACACGGCAGCCATGCAGTTTCCCTTACCAGAATTCCTCAAATTAGTCCTCCTGTACAGTTTGGCTATACAAGGGCCTATCAGAGATACTGGTGGAAGGCTTCAGCCATGGATATTTCAATAGGAAAGCAAGCCAAACATTGGATCTGGTCAAAACAGCATATTCCAGGCAAAGGAGATGAAGGGGCACAGAACTTTCCTCTCTTCTCTTGGCAAGCTGGTGGTGTCTTTCCATGCTGTTGGTGCCAGGGCAGTCTACACAAAGCACTGGGAGCTTTGGTTGGCTTTAGACCAAGAAATTCAGTGTGTTTATGGCTGTTTATTCCCCCATGTGTCTACACAACTTGCATCTGTGTTTGCATGTTGCTGTCTATGTGTGTGTGTTTGTGTGTGTGTGTGTGTGTGTGTGTGTATGATCCCACACGTCTGTGTGTTTGTGTCAATGTGTTTCTGTGGTGGATATGCCAGGGTATGTTGTGGGTTAAATGATGTGGTAGACACAGCTTCTGCCAGGCTCCAGGATTTTGCTTTCTGTGACATTTTCACAAATCCCACCAAGGGAAAGCCAGTCTTTCATGATTGCCTCTGGGACCCTTGTCCTCCCATAGAGGACAGACAAGAAGGGCCGAGTCTGGCGGGTAGCCCTCCCAGCACGCCACTCAAAGTGGAGAATCCGAGCCTGAAGGTAGATGTCTAAGACAGCGTGTGGTTTTAGTAGCCTACCAAGCAAGGCTAGATGGAAGAGCTGCACACATGCCTGGGATGGATCAAACTGGAGGAATAGACATGCAAGGTTGTCTTGGGGAGCCCTCCGTGGCTTGATGATGATGTGGCACACAGCAGGGGGCAGGCATGCCTCTCCAGGGAGAACCCGGCCCCTGGGTTCCTTGTGAAGCAACCTGGACATGTGGGCTACAAGGGGCAGCACTCACAGAAAGGAAACTGAGCCAGGGTTGGCCTAGCTCTTCCCTGATTGTCCAGTTCAGGCTCGGCCACACTCAGCCTTTTCAAGTCCCTTAAATGCCTGTTCCTGCATATTAGGTTATAAGATCATTTTGGGTCTTCCATGTTGCAGGCCCTGTGCTGTGCTGGGGCTTGATGGAGAGTTGGAAAGACCACATTTTTTTACTTAGTTTCATCCTGGCTGGCATCTGGTAGATAGAGATTTTACCAGTGCAATAACCTAATCCAATCTAATTAGTTCAGTTGAAGTTCAGTTTCAATTCACTGATGTGGTTTGTAACCCATATTTTTAAATTAATTTATTGGAGAGGAACAAGTGCTTAGGAGAATAACACTAAACTGGCCATGGGCAATGTCAATACTAGGTGGAGTTCAGGAAGGTGATGTTCAGGGTGAGCCCTAAGGGCCTGTAGAGGGAGCTGTGCCTCTGGAGGAGGACTTCAGACACTGCATCTGGTGCTCATTCTGGAATGCAGGGTCAGGCTGATACACAGCCAGATTTAAGGACCTCTTTAAAGGCGGTGCTAGTGGATTGCAATCTCTGACATCTGCGTTCAGGTGTCTGCAAACTCTTTCTCTCCAGAGAATGGACTTGTCCTTCTCATCAAGTAAGAGCCCCAGAGTGGCGGGGGGCGGGGGGTACCCACCAATACCCAACGTCCTATGTGGAGTAAAACAATGGAACCCAGGCTCCTGCTCACCCCACCCTTGCCCTGCCCTCTCAGACACATCTGGATCTCAAAGGACACTGAAGCCACAGGGAACAATGCATCCTTGACATCGAACCCCAAAATTCTCATTGGCAAAGCTTGGAGCATCCTCCAGCTTCAGCTTACTGTGGATTCTCTTCGGGCCCATCCCCTTTTACCCGGGAGTCAAACATTCTCTTCCATCGTTAGCCAAAGTCCCCATGACAGGGAGGCTTAGTGGGATGGTGATAGAGGCCTCCAGGAGGAGTCAGAACTTGGCACAGGAGATTTTCCTCTCTATATTCTGTAAACTGCAGAAACAGATGCTTAAAGAAAGGCAGTTTGTTTAATAAAGCCCCAGTATGGAAGAGAGTAATTCTAGTCAAGACTTGCAGGCCATGCTGCTGCTTTGGAGCAAGAAACACTTCCTGGCCCGGAATTGTGTTTTAGCACCATGTACGGCAAACATCGAGACGCCTAGTAGCAATACCAGTGTGGTATTACTTGTGATATAAATCTGGCTTGAGAAGGCTGAAGAACAATTATGAGTTTGGCCTGGTGACATGGTGGTGAGGAGGAGGGGAGCTATGATATTTTAGAAATAACAGAAAATTGTTCTCAGCAAAACAATTCTTTGGCTGATTCGGGAGTGCCAACGCCCACATCTGGACACAGTGCCATTACTTCCTGCCGCCACATGGTGTCGCTGTTGAAGATTAGTCCTGCACAGTTTAGTGACGATGTCTTCATAACCTCAACCTTTAGAAGAAGCCCTTTTCCTTTGAGGGAGACAAATTGTACTTCATTTTTGTGTTTGATGATGCAAGATGGCAATTCTATACCACTCCTGAAATCAGCCATTGTTCCCCTGTCTCTGCTTCATCCCTCTCCCACTTCTGATGGTTCATAGAACTTCTTACCTTGCCCGTGGTTTTGCTATGGTGTTAGCCTTCATCCCAGAGCTCCCAAAGCCTCTGGATTCATGTGTGGCTGCTGCCACTGTGGTACACGTAGAGGATTCTCCATACTCTATGTTCACCAGTTTCTTTGTCCACGAAGCAGGAGATGTCTTACAGGATGGTTATGACCATAAAATAATTTGAGATACCAGAGATCCTAGGACAGACATACACGGGTAATCACTACTGTGCACCAGCTACTATTAGGGCATAGATTCTGGCTTCCACTCATACAGCCTTGGATTCTCCCTGGAAAACCTTCCGGAAGGCCACGTTCCAGAGGGTTCAGCTCTGTTGAGCTGCTAGGACAGAGGCTATGATGAAGATAGAAGTGACCATGGAAGGTAAGAGGTGCTCTTGCTGTCAGAAGACCCGAAGGTGTAGCATTTGCCTTGGCTTACCAGGGAACAGCATCCTGAGGATGAATGTTGCTGAGCTGCTTTAGCACACACACATGGGTCCTGTGTAGAAAGGGTAACAATGTTCCAGGCACAGCAAAGCCTGGAGTCACAGGAGAGAAAAAAGTGTGAGAGCACTTGGTGCCCCCTGGGAATTTCAGGTGAGTCCGGTGGCACTGAGACAAGGAGGGAGAGTCACAGCAAGATGCAGGAAACTCCTGCAGGACTTCAACTTAGGCTTCACGCTGTGGGCTGGTCATACAGACAGGAGGCGAACAGCTCATCCAGTCCCTGATACCTGCTTAGAGGTCTGCACATGCAGCACCAGGACTTCTTTCAGAAGTCTTCTGTGTGGAGCACTCAGGACCAAACAGACTACAGCTTCCTCATCTGTAGCCTGATAATAGTAACCAAACCTGCCTTCCAGAGGAGTAAGGATAAATAAGCTAGGACAGGACATACACTTACGACGGTGCTCAGTACATAGAAGATGCTCAATAAATGCTCGTTGATGATACTGTTAACTTGTTTTGTTTCAGTGATAAACATAACTAATTCGGACACCACAGATCGTTCAGTTGGCTCACTTACAGCATAGTACTACAGTTCTCATTAATATGTATGATCTCAGATGCAACTGGTTTATTCATATTTGTGATCTTTCCAATACCAATTAGCATATTTTTCATCATCATGGGTTAGTGGGGGGAGGAGAACAGAAGTGGGTTTGGTCCATGAAGGGTGGCTTTGTAGCAAGTGCAGTTCCGAGGTGTGGGCACAATGGAATCTGATTTGGTGAGAGAGAAGAAAGAGGAACCGGAGGGAAGCAGACGGGTGTGGGGAGATAATCTCCTCCCTCACGGCAGCCAGCCGGGGGCCACGGCTGCTCTGCACAAGGCTTTCTGGTTGGGGCGAAACAAACTCATCTGTCCTATTCAATTAAAATGCTGTGAATTTAAATTTTTATCAGTTCTGCAGCCTTATCGTTTGGATTTATAAATCCGGCTTTCCTGTTGTAGAACAGCTCTCCGTACATGAAGTGTGCTGAGCTCCGTCTGGGTACAGATTGGCCGGGGGAGGGAGCGAGCATTGCCCAAGATTGCACTTGAGGAGGGAGCACTCTACCACTCCTGCCACACTCGCAGAGATGTTTGCTTCGGTTTGTTTTTTGGATGGCATCTTGAGCTTCTCCCTAGTCTGGTTTCTGAATGTGATCCTCCCACCTCAGCCCCCTGATGAGCTGACACTATAGGCATGGAGCACCACGCCTGGACCTCTCTGTCCTGTCCGTACAGATTTGAGCAACGTTGTAAAAGTAGTTCATCTGAGTCAGTGTGAGAGTCTGCCATTTTTGCACGATGGCGATCAGTGGTGTTTAAGAATATTCTAGACAGCTGTGAGCGAGGCATTTTTTCCTGGGAGTGGTGTGATGTGCTTCCGGTCGGAGAGATGGGCAGAAAGTGGGGGCATGGCATCTGTTTCTATGATTTCTGTTGCTGGGAGACTATCAGCGCTGTGGAGCTAACTGTAGCTTCTCCCTCCATCTCTGTATTGGACATGGTGGCTGGGGAGGGGCAGGCCCTGAACCCCCGGAATGACACGGCCCCACAAGCTGCCACATGTGCTCTCGTTCAACAAGGGGAGGACACTTTCCCTGTGTACCAGACACAGCAAATTATGGTGCGGGGCCTTTCTGGTTGAGGGCAGACAGCTGCTAGAGGGTTTGCTGAGACAGGGAGATGTTTTCACCTCTGAGCCATGCCTCTGGTTCTGTTTTCTGGTTATTTTTTAAGACAGGGTCTCTCTTCATGCCCAGGAAAGGACCTGGACACCATCCACGCACGTGAGGCTTTTGGTAACTGGGATAAAGGCATATACCATGGCACCCAGCTGTTGGTTGACGAGAGGTCTGTTGAACTTCTCTGCCCAGGTTAGCCTCGAGTCCTGGTCCTCTGATCGCAGCCTCTCTGAAGGCTAGGGTGACATCATGAGCCCCACCCTGGCAGCTCTCAGCCTCTTACCTATGCATTTGTCCTTGAGGACTCCTCATGTTCCCCCACCACCACCACCGATAATGATCACCCTGTCGTTTCTTAGTGCTGTAAATGGCCCTCTGGTGGGTGATGCCGCAGAAGCACTGAGGATTCATCAGCCGTGCCGCTCGCCTCCCCGCCATGCACAAGACAGCCCCCACCACTGAGAATGACCTGGCCCCAAGTCCCTGCCACCGGGGCTGACAGTCAGACAAGCAGACACAGCAACAGAGAGGCACACAAAGATGGGGGTCCAGGCAGAGGCTCCTCATCCCCCAGCTCCAGGAAGGACTGGAGGAAGTGCTGGAAGGTTTGGGGGGTGAAGGGCTGGCATCACTCCTGGGTCTCTCCACTGTGCAGTCATGAGTGCTCATGGGCGCAGCTCTCATACAAGACAAATCTCCCCCTCTGTCCCCATGTCCTGGGCCTGGCTCACCAATGGCCACCCCAGTGAGGCTGGAACCGAACACAGCACCTTGACCCAGATGCTTCCCGAAGCTCACACGACAGAGGCGTGAAGGGAAAGGCCCAGATGGCAGGAAGCTAGGGCCATTGTCAGACCAATGGGGTCCTGCCAATCACCAGCACCAAATGGCGGTGGGCGTGGCTGAGCAAGGGACATAACTCAGGCAGAGCAACTGGGCACAGAGAAGCCTTTGATCCTTCAGGCTCCCTTTGTGAGCAGTTTGTGGGTTGCTTAAGAAGTCTCACCAGAGACAGGCACAGGTGGCTCATACCTGTCATCCTATCTACTCAAAAAGGCTAAGATCGGAGGATCAAGGTTCAAAGCCAGCCCAGACAGAGAAGTCTATGAGACTCTTAATGTCCAGTTCACCATCAAAAAGTCAGAAACGGAGCTATGGCTCTAGTAATAGAACACTGGCCTTGGGGAGTGAGAAAGCTAAGCAAGGGCCACAGGTTCTGAGTTCAAGTCCCAACACTGCCCACCCCCAAATCCCAGCGGTCTCACCGGACGTTCCTTCAGCCTCACCCCACGTGTCAGCAGGGATAAAATTAGACCAGAGTGGGGGTGGGGTGGGGTGCATCACTGGTGCACTGGAGAAAAGTTGTCTATGGCCAGCCCCTGGGCACCATTTAGCTGCCTCCATAGTTAGCTTTAAAATAACAGAATTGTTTAGTAGTAGAAAAATACAGTTATTAGCTATGATTACAGGGGAATCCGATTGAGCCGTGAATGCGATCTGCCTGTCTTGTCCTAACTGGCAATTTCAAATTGCCTCCTTCCCCCCAAATCCCAGCGAAGGAGGGACCCAAGCCTCCAGAATAGCTCCACTTTCTTTATTTGTTATTTCTAAACAAATCAAACGGAAATTGATCGGCCTTCCTGGGAGCGCAGGCCCTGCCAAATGTCCTGGCTGGCCTGCCGGGTTTTTTTGTGTGTGGGAAATGGCGTCTGTAAGCCAGGATGGTTTCAATTGTGGATAATCAGAGAACTAATTACCGGCCTGGTGACACGGCCCTCACCAGCAGGTAATATAATTCACTGCTAAGTGGAGGGAAATGAGCCTTCTGTACTCAGGAGGAGGTGTGTAGAAGCTGCAGGCTTGCAACGGGCATTTGCACACATCCGGCCAGCCCTGCCCTCCTGCCCCTCCCTTCCTCCCTAGAAAATGTTTACTGGGGACCTGAGCCTCACATCCCACTGCCACGTGAGCCATATCATAAGCAGAGAAGAAGGCGACCAAAGTTACAAAACCCCAGTTGGCATGGAATCTAGGAAGACTTTCTGGAGGAGATGGCATCTCAGAGATGTATACATGATGAGAAGAGATCCAGAGAGGCCTGAGAAAGAGGCGCGCTTGGTGTCTGAGGACTGAAGCTGGCACAGCAGGGAGGCGGGAAGCAGAAGAAGCTCTGGGGCCAGCCACACCTCTTGTGTTTAGGAGCCATAGTCGTGAGCTTGTGCATTACAGGGCGCCGAGAGACCCAAAGGCCCCAAGAAAGGGTCAGGTGAGACCAGACCGTTAGATGGGACCTCTGTAGCGCAAAGGAAAGAAGGGACCAGGTGGGCAGGGCGGGAGGGGGGGCCTGCAGCAAGAGCAAGGAGCCACCCCTCACCCTAAGGTGGAGCTGGGGCACTGGGTGTGTCGAGGGCGAGGCCCCACCTCACTTCCCCACTCACTTCCTCTGCCCAGCCACCCCGCTCACTCCAGTGGCTTCCGCGCCTTCTGCGCGCATGTGCAGAAGAGGTCTCTGACCTCTGTCCTGAAAGGCTTTTCAGCTATAACAACTACTCGCCTTCTAGAAAACCTGCTACTTGGAAGGTGTTCTTGGGTTTGCTTCCGTTCCTCCCTGAGCCTTAAAACACCTTCCAAAATCCCTGGATGGATTCCATCTCCCTCCCCCAAGAAAAAGCTCAGGCTTGCACGTAGGGAAGACAGTTGGCAAACGCCTGGGCATTGTGGGCCCCTGCGGGCCCCGTCCTGTCGGCAGCCACGTGCCCAGCCAGGGACCTGCCGTACCATGAATGCCCCTGCTCACCGCCCCAGAGCCACCAGCATGAGCCATGGAGCCACCAGCACGTTCCCAGGTAGCCACCGTCTTCATCAGTTCGGGGGGAGGAGGAGGCAGGTTCTCACTGCATAGCCCAGGCTGGGCCTGGACCTCCAGTCCACTCTGTCAGCCTCCTGAGTGTTGGGATTACAAGCATGTAACCACCATTTTAGTATTTATGGGTACTAAGGTTTGAACTCAGAGTCCTCTGCTTGTTAGACAGGTGTGCTCTAATACCTCAGCCACACCCCAAGCCTCCTTGCTTGTGTGTTCTTTTTTGTGTAGGGTATCATGCTTTTATTCCCAGACCCCGATCCTCCTACCTCTGGCCTCCCGTGCAGCTGGTATTATAGACACGAACCAATGTGCAGGGCTTGTTTATTGAAATGGAAGTCTAGCTCACTTTTTGTCCTTGAACTCAAGATCCTCCCACTGTCTAGGATTACAGCCAGAAGCCACCATGCCTGGGCTGGTCCTCATCCCTTTTCAGACAGACAGGCTGCCTTTCCTAGAGCCAAATGAGGCCATAAAACAAAGAGAAGAGCCAAGGAGGGAAGCAGAGGCTGTGTTAGCCCAAGCCTGTGCTGCCACATGGGCCCTGGGGAAGCCCGACAGCAGGCTCACCAGCCCTTCCTGATGGGGCCAGGGGAACACGAGTCCCCCCTCCCCCGTCTGTGGGAAGATCACCACGACTTCCTCTTGAGATTTACAGGAAGACTGAGCAAGTGTACACCTGGCACCCCAGTGGGCACCTCTGGAGGTGGGAGCACGATGGGTGAACAGGTTTGGGCGAGTCAGGAGCCTCAGATCTCCAGGTAATGACAGCCCTGCCCTGCTGGCACAAAAAGCGCTTCCTCCCTCAACAGTGTACTTAGAGGATTTTAGTTCCTGCCTGGAGAGGGGATCTCTCTCTCTCTCTCTCTCTCTCTCGCTCGCTCGCTCGCTCTCACTCACACATACACACACGCATGCATGCACGCACGCACGCACGCACACCTTGCTAGGCTGTTGAGTCCTCTGAGCCAGCAAGGCACAGCTTAGGGAAGCGCAGTAGGACATCTTGTGTCTGGGCACAGGGATTCGGTGACACAGCCCTGGTGATCATCTGAGTCCTGGGCAGGATCGCCCACGCAGAGCCTGTTGTGTCCCCGCACGGCTTAAGAGTTACCAGAAGGTTTGCCTTCTGTACCTGCCACCTGTGTTTCCCAGACTTCTTCCAGGGACTTGAGTCTACTGTCCTTTTGGCCGGATAGGAGCTGATGGGAGACAGATGATGGACGTGCTAGTGAGTTTAGAGCCTGATCCTCACACGTTTGATGCGGCCAAGGACTGACCACAGGGCATTGTGCATCCACCAGGCAGAATGTCTTGTAGCATTGCAAGCCTCCTTTTGTAAAACACTTAGTGACAAGGGAAGGAGATGAGTTGTATACGCTTGCTGCGGCACCTCAAAATGTGAACTGGGGAGGGGGCACAGGGTGGCTCGATGTAATTACTGAAGACGGGTGACACTGGAGTAAGGTGGGTCCCCATTTGCATAGGATGGGGATCCTTACACGAAGTCAGCATGAAGCTGGATGCTGGTGCTCGCACTTGTAATCCAAGCAACTTGGGAAGCTGAGATGGGGTGGACCAAAATTCCCAGGCCCAACCCATTGCAGAAAAGTTGGCAAGACCACTTTCCAATCAAGACCTGGGCGTGGCAGTACATGCCTGTAATCCAGGCTGTGACAGGAACAAGCAGATCCCAGCCCAGGTGTATACCAGAGGAGGCGTGAGACCCACCTCAGAGACAGCCAGTGCAAAAGAGGGCTGCAGGAATTCCAGCTCCCTGGCAGCATGCCGACGGCCCCACGGCCAGACCCAGTTCTTGACAAACAGAGAGAGAGGACCGCATGTGACATGTGTTGAGGAAGAGGAGCACGGGGCAGGGGGCAAAGGTTGCTGTGGTAAGCAGTCATTATTAGGAATTACATGTCACATACACCTCACGCCAACAAGCAGCACACTGAATTCCTTCCGGAGGTCCTCGCCTCCCCTCCCCGCCCCCATGTCACCCGGGCGCTTCACTGGCACGAGAACAAAGGAGGCTTTATACCTTTCCCATCTGCATCGGTGCCTCCTCGCGTCCACGTTGGCCTCTGCCAGCATCGCCAGCCTCATTCCCATCCTCTCACCTACCATCCCATTCTGGATGCCCATCCGTGCCATCGCTTGTGTCAGAATGTCACTTTTCCTGGCCACAGAGTACTCTACTGTATGAATGATCGCCTCTTGTTTTCTAGCCACCAGCTGATAGACGTTTGCGTGATTTCCACTCTGTGGGCTCTTGTGTGTAACTCTAGGAACATTTGTGTCCATTGATTTGAGTATCTGCTCTGTGTGTCTGTCTGTCTGTGTGTCTGTCTGTGTGTGCGTATCCTGGGTGGGGCTTGAACTCAAGCCTGAGGCTTTTTGCTCAAGGCTAGTGTGCTACCATTTGAGCCATAACTCCACTTTCCAGCTTTTTAATTTAAAAAAAAAATTATTGGAGATAAGAGTCTCACGGACTTTCCTGCCTGAGCTGGCTTCAAACCTGGATCCTTTGATCTCAGCTTCCCGAGTAGCTAGGATTACAGGCATGAGCCACCATTGCCTGGCTTGAGTGTCTGCTTCTAATATCCTGAGGAATCCCCGTTTACAGTTGGTATGGTGATTTGGAGTTTAACTTCTCTGGGAACAGCTAGGTAATCTGAGCCATTCGTCATTTTACCTGTATTTTTACATGAATCTCATTGTCTAGAATCCAAGCTCTGTTCGTGTCTCAGCATCTAGAAGTTGGGCCTGCACACAGTGGTTCCCTATAAGCTTTGCAGTGAATGAAACCAGTAGACCCCGCTGTCCGATGCGGATAGCAAGGTGAGAGTGTGTCTTCCACCTTCCCAGTGCCTTTGCTCTGAGTCCTTGTGCAAATCCAGGTTGGAGGAAGGGTTCACGACTCTTAAACAGCATCTTCTCACAAGAAGAGTCAGGGGAGTGAGAAGAGGCTTCCAGAAACCTGAGTCTTAGAGGACTCCAAAGAGCAGCTCACAGGAGTGGATACAGTCCCCGAGGAATTGTTGTGACAACCACCCCATTTGACTTCTGTGTCCACCCACCCACTCCGAGAAAGGACAGACTAGTTGCTCTCAGGCGTAAGCGATGGCTGCCTGAGGCATCCTGCCCAGAGGATGCCAATCTTCTGGTGTCCGCACCCACTCCCATGGCTCCAGGGCCAGAAGGATTGCTGAGCTTCATAGGAGCTCATGACACCCAAGGAAACTGATCACTTAGTCCACAGCTGCTCAGACGTGGAGCAGCTTACCCAGATGCTGCTCCAACAACCCAACGCTGGGCGTCTCTAAATAAGGTGTTTACTGTCTTCTCCCTGGTGCCTCCTCGCCTCCCCTCTTCCCACCTGGACACCCCCACGCCTCAAATGGAATTCCAGGGCAGCTTCTTCCTCAAAGAGGCCATGGAGAGGGGAAAGATGTTTTAAGTCCCACCAAACGTGTTATCATCCCAGCTCTTCCATGACTTAGCTGTGTGACCCTGGGCAGATTGCTTTGCCTCTTTGAACCTGGCCTTCTTTTCCTTATAAAATGAGGAGAATCTCAAGCCGGGTGCTGGTGGCTGACGCCTGTAATCCTAGCTACTCAGGAGGCTGAGATCTGTGGATCATGGTTTGAAGCCAGCCTCGGAAAGGAAAGTCTTGTGAGACTCTTAAACTACTCAGAGAAAGCCCAAAGTAGCGCTGTGGATCAAGTGGTAGAGCGCTAGCCGTGGGCACAAAGAGTCTCAGGGATAGCACTCAAGCCCTGAGTTCAAGCCCCAGGACTGGAAAAAAAAAAAAAAAGACCTGTTAGGAATCTGCAGAGTGACAGATCTCCGTTTCACTGATGGAGGATGGGCCAGAGGCCCAGTGGTGCTCGGACATTTTCGGAGAGTCCTGGTAACGATGTCCTGAGAGAAACATCTTCAAAACGGGGCCAACTGCATGTGTTTGGCGATAATCAAACACCACAAAGTAAACGTGTTCCCCTAGGCGTCTCTGAAAGACTACTAGCACCGACCGTTAAGGAAAAAGTGAAAAGAGCCGCGGCGTAATTCAGCACTCAATGCCAGGCTGACACGCTTTAATCTAGCTCTTAAATTTTTAATTATGTTAACCTAATTTTAGACATTAATGAGATTGTGGCGCGCGGGATTTATTTCCATGTCAGGTTGTTTTCCTTCCTTCTCCGTCAGTCAGTCCCTCAAGAAGCATGGGACATGGCTCCCTGAGAACATGGGGTGCTGGCACTGCTGCGGCGGGACACCTTCTGGAAGCTTCTGCCTGGTCCACATGCAGAGGGGACGCAGCCTCTCAGGCCCCAGATCTGCAGCAGCAGGACTTTACTGTTTGTTTGTTTATTTATTTAACATGTGTTCTGATCCTGGGGCTTGAACTCAGGGCCTTGGAGCTGTCCCTGAGATATTTTTTGCTCAAGGCCAGTGCTTTACCACTTGAGTCACAGCTCCACTTCTGGCTTTTTTTTGGCGGGGGGTGGGGTGGGGGGGAGGTGGTGATTAATTAGAGAGTCTCATGGACTGTCCTGCCCTGAGCTGGTCTCAAACCTCACTTCTCAATATCAGCCTCCAGAGTAGCTAGAACTACAGGCATGAGCCCCTGGCACCCAGTTTCAACACTCTACATTTTGAGAAGTGCAACCTGCAAGGACCCTGCAGACCCTTGCTTGTGGGTTGAGATAGGGCCTTCCTTAACTTTTTCCTGGCCTCAGACTTCAATCCTCCCAGTCTGCCTCCTGAGTAGCTTAGGTTATAGGTGAGAGCCATCATGCCTGGCTTACTTTATTAAATTCACCCCCATATCATAGCAGCTATGGTGGTGGGTTAGAGCCCTTTGACCAAACATTTGGGGCCCCTCTGGCACAAATCTTGAGGTAGAACCTGGGAAACCTTAAGTGGTGAGTTCTGGTTTCATCTCCCCAAGTCCTCTTGTTCCCCCCTCCTCGCCCCTTGACCCTAGGCCTATTTGTGATATTTGGTAGGGGTTGTTCTCAAGAGGATGCATCCAGGGCCCTTGGAGACACATAACAGAGACAGAGATTGACAGCAACGGATATAAATAGAAGGGGAAATTCAAAGTAAATGAATGCAGGGTCAGTTTACAAGGAAGGCAGCATGCAGGCTAGTGTTGTATCAATTAAGACTCCATTTGCTTTTTTTATTTGGCTGTTTTTTTGTTTTTGTATTTGTATTTTGTTTTTGTTGTTGTTTGTCAGTCATGGAGCTTGAACTCAGGGCCTGGGTGCTGTGCCTGAGCTTTCTCACTCAGGGCGAGCACTCTACCACTTTGATCCCCAGCTCCATTTCTGGTTTTCTGGTGGTTTAATCAGAGATAAGAGTCTCATAGACTTCCCTGCCCAGACTGGCTTTGAACCACGATCCTCAGATCTCAGCCTCCTGAGTAGCTGGGATGGCAGATGGTCAACTAGCAGCGTCTGGTGGAGAGTACATTTGTAACTGGATACAGTCCTTCAGTAAAAGGACAGAAGTCACTCTGCCGTGGATTCTTCTCAAGCACTACACCCACTACTTTCTCTGCTGGGGAGGGTGGGGGCAGCATTCCCGGGGTAAACCAGGGGCTGCTCCCTGGTACCCCCCTTCTACTCAGAAACAGGGCTGGGCAGGCAGCATCTGCTCGCCTCACACATCTACCCCGGTGCAGTTGTTGATAACAGGTTTACAAATTCACCACAAGAAAAATGTACTGTCATGTCCTGTTGGAAAGCTTGACATTAGTGGAGAAACTTGATCCCCTGAATCACAGGAGATGGGGCAGGGATTCAAATGGATATAAATGCCCATTGATAGTGGAAAGGTTGAATGAATGACACTTCGTCTGTCTCGTGGAACAGTGGGAAGCCATTATAGAAATGAGACAGCCCCCAAGTGCCACGAAAAGATCACCAAGAAATTCAACATTAATATATATATATATATACATATATTTTTTTTTTAAAGAAGCAACTTGTAGAACAACGCCTACATTCTGATCCTATATGTGATAGGAAAAAATAATCGATGAGACTGGCACTGGTGGCTCACACCTGTAGTCCTGGTTACTCGAGGCTGAGATCTGAGGATCGCAGTTCAAAGCCAACCTGGGCAGAAAAACCCATGAGACTCTTATTTCCAATTAACCACCACAAAACCAAAAGTGTCGCTGTAACTCCAAGTGATAGAGCACTAGCCTTGAGCAGAAAAGCCCAGGGATAGCACCCAGGAATTCAAATCCCATGACTGAAGGAAAAAAACAAGTCTGTGAACAAGATAAAGTACAGCAGACTGTATGCATGATTATCTCCAGGGAGCATGGGAGCCTAACAGGATTGAGAGTTCTCTGTTCGCTTTTTGTATTCATAGTCTTCCTGTATTTTTCTGTTGGGTTCTCTTTTTCATGGAAAAATACATGTCGCCTCTCCTTTGTGAACAATCAACAATGCACATTAGTGATTTGTGGAACTCTGGGGGTGGGGGAGGGGGAAATTGCTTAATTCACACACCTCCGGCCTCATCCCTCTCCTCTGCCACCACTTTGGAACCCCACACCGTACTTTGTTCCCCCGGCCCCCGTGCACCTGCACCTGTTTAAAACCACAGAGCAGTCAGAGATGACACTCTCCCCACAGCCCCATAGCACGGCGTATCCGTCAGGGGGGGTGTGGATATGCTGCTGTAACAAATGACCTCGGTCCTCAGGATGCCTCCCTAGGAAAGCCCAGGTCTATTTCTTGTTCATGCTTCTTTCATGGCAATGGCCCCACCGTCCATCTGGGAGGATGCCGGTCTCATTTCCCCAGATGGGGCTCCTGGAGGCAGAGCGACTGGCAGGAATAGGACTGGATGTATTGTGTGGTGGAATCATTCGCTCCTCCGTCCTGTGTCCCTTTCTTCACCCTCAGACTCTGCCATAAGCAATACAGATGAAGAGGAAGCCACTCTCCGCATCCACTGTGCTACGAGGCTTCTCGGGTTTGCGGACTCACCGGCTTGTCCGAGTGTGGATGGAGAGTGTTGCCGAGGGAAGCTGTGCCCCCTCAGCGCCGGGGCAGGCTGAGGGGACAGGGCAGAGGATGCAGAGGTCAGGGGACAGAAGCACTGTCTAGACTTCAGCTTGGTCCTCAGGTTCCTGTGGCTGAGGGTGAGCTGGACTTTATTTTTTCACAAAGTCATAAATAGTTGATGTGTTGAGGCTGACCGCCTGGCTCTGTGGTGGGGTCTGTGTGGCCACAGGTCTCCTCTTAGGGTGAGGAGATGTGCTTTGAGCTTAAAGCAAATGGCTCAACCACAGAGCTGCTGACAGGAGTGTTCCGTTCCTCCACACAGCGAGTCGAGGTGAGCAGCGGGGAGGCAGGGAGTCCTGCATGCCTTCAGAAGACATCTCAAGGTTGAGACTGGAAGTAGGGCTCTATTCCACACTCCTGGCCCTCTGGGGACCAGGAATAGATGCTATCAATGGCAGGCTCTGGTTATAAAAAGAAAGTGAATTCAGAGCCAGGCACTGGTGGCTCTTACTTGTAATCCTAGCCATATTTTGGAGGATTATGAATTAAGGCCAGGCCAGACAGAAAACATTGCTGGACAACTCTATTGTCAAAATGACTAGGAAAGCAGCAAGGCTGGAGGCCTTAAGTTGTAGAGCACCAGCCTAACAAATGGTGAGGGCTTGAATTCAAGTCCAAGTACTGTCAACAAAACTGAACAAAAACAGAATCTAGGTTGCTACAAACTGGAAAGAAATCTATTAAGAGATATTCGTCCACAGAGTTTTCAGAAAGGGGTGTGGTGGGTTGAACGGTATCCTCTGCCCTAATGCCTGAAACTGGATGTCATTTTTAAAAACACAAAACCACGCCACCTGAAATCCAGTGACATGTACCCTGAGTCAGAAAAGAAGAAAAGGCAACTTGACAGTGAGTGAGGACAGCCAGGAGTCATAATACACCACCTCCACCACAAGCTGGAGGGAGCAGAGAACAGATTCCCCCAAGAGCCCCCAGATGGAACACAGGCCTGCAGATGCCCTGACCTTGATTTTCAGAAGGGTGAGAGAGCTACCGTCTGCTGTTTTCAGCCACCACAGTTGTGGTAGGGAGGAGAGCCAGGCTTTGAGGTTGCACCACAGACAGGCCCTAAGCTGACTGCTCAGCACAAGGATCACCCTCCTCACTGTGGGCTCCATGGACCTTGTGATGCTGAAGGCTCAGACATTGTACCGGGACATCAGCTCCTCCGCTGCTGCCCCTGGAAGATGGGTGAAAATCATCACGATGGCTCATGGTGTGCCAGCTTCCGGCCTCAAGCTTTGAACAAGTAATCTGATTGGTGGAAATGAGGTCAAATGTTTCCACTGTAGCTGCAAGGGAGGCTGGGAAAGGCAGTGCATGGCTTCTATAATGAAAGACACAGGTTTTCCTGACCACTGCCGCACCACCGCAGCCCCTTCCCGCCACCCACAGTCGCTGAGCTGACGGGTGACGAGTCTCGCGAGTCATCAGCTGGTACAAATTGCCGCATTCGCTGAACTTCTGCTGTGGCTCCTCCCCACTGCAACACTAGCTGCGTCTTTGTTTTGTCTGCTGCTTTTCTCATGCCTAGAATAACTCTTGGAAGGTGCTCAGCAAATATTAGTCGCATGCACGCATCATGCAGTCACTAGTAGTTTAGATGCTTTCCCCCGCTAGTGCTTGGGAAATGATTCTGTCTGGTATTCCATCCCTCCCTCAGAACACTGAGCCCACAGAGGGCCCCTGGGAGCACGCTTGAGGAGGGAGGAATGGATGGGGAACGTGTTTTGAGTCTTTTCTAGCCGAATGTTTGGATGGGAACTGCAGGCATCTATCTCATGGTAAGATTTTGTGTTGTGGTGCTTCCGTGTGTGGCTGGAGTTGTCCGCATGGATAGATAGCCTGTATGGCACTGTGCACATGGAATCATCCCAGAGAATAGAAATAAACAGCCATTAGCAGAACAGCTCCCTCATTCAAACAAGAACTGAGATGGACATTGGTCTATCACACAGATACACCGGGTGTGGCTTTGGCTGGGGACCCAGCCTAGTCCTCGTCTGTTCCTTGTGGCCCTGTGTCTGTGAGCTGGGGGGTCTGTCCCTCAAGTAGCTTGGAGAATGCTGTGTGGATGAGAACTGGGAGTGCCCCCTGTTTTAAGATTGCATGCCAATATCGCTGGTTCTCTTCTCTTTCTTTTGATGGCAATGGAACCTTCTCTGGGGGTTTATCAAGCTTGGTTGGACAGCATTGTAGAAGCTAGCCAGCCTGGACAAAAGACAGAGTGTGAGTGGGGAGACAGCAGTCCTCATTGTCTGACTCGTGTATTTCCTTTCAGGTTAATATTTGTCCATATTGGAAGGGGCGTGCATGTGTATGCATCTGTATATTACATTAACTCGATGTGGTCTGCTGTACTAGAGCATTTCATGCAGCACCCCCTCGCATTATACGGTAGGAGTCATCACCATCATACCCATTTTCTAGATGAAAGAAGGAAGAACCTTTGTACCTCGGGGCACAAGGAACCCCAGGAACCAGGTGGGACTTTTAACCTCTGCCTGTGGAGGAATGGAGGAGGGAAGATTTATCTGGTAATCCATCAGTGTTTTCTGCCGATTGCTTTGAGAATCCCAAGACAGCTGGCCGCAGGTCTCTCAAGCCCTTCTGGGCTCCCAGGTAGACTCTAGCAGGCCTCTGGGAAGCTGTATTCCAGCCTCCTGATTTATTAAGATCACAGCTTTGGTCGATGGCTGGCCAATGTGAGCCGCATGCTGATGTGGCCTGGCCCTGGAAGGCAGCTCTGTCTGGGAAGCAGCTTTGCTTTCCTGTCTCAGTGATGGACAGTGCTGGGGCCCAGCCAGACAGTGCCAATCAATCCACAGTTCCCAGGAGCTTGCTCTGAGCCAGGCAGTGTGCTAGGTGCTGGACACAGAGTGATGAGTATGAGAGGTGTTCGATGGCAGACCGCTGGAGGAAGGGCTCCCTAGCGGCCTGACACCTTGGGCCAGTGTGAATGGATGCAGCATCCTGGAGATGTGCGGTGAATAGCAGAGGAAGACCCAGGCCTACTGAACATGCCATTGATCTGAGTGTGGCACAAGAGGCAAAGGAAACGAAGCCAGGTAGGGCAAAGTCAGGAAAATCCTCTCTGGAAATAATGTCTGACTGGGAATCCAAGCATGAGTAAATCGTAGGGGAGATGTGTAACTTCTAAAGCCCAAGCTGAATTTGTAAGAGGCTCCTCGATGCCTAGGCTTTGTCCTAAAAGAAGCCTAGTGTGGCAGGAGGCTGGCAAACAGAGATCGGAGCCGTGTACCATCCGAATGTAACCAGGCTGCCTGTGCTCCAGCCTCAGTGGGGCATGATGCTGGGGAGATCGCAGTCTGAACCCAGCTAGGAGGAGCTATGCGTATCTTTCTTGAACTTATCGATACAAATTGTGGATCAAATTCCCCATAATCCTTCATCAGTGACATGGAGTCACGTGACTTGGCTCCGTTTCTCAACCCCAATGCCATGGACAATTCAGATGAGATCCCTTTGTCTCATGGGCAGCTGCACCGTGTGTGGAAGAATGAGTAACGGCATCCCCAGAATCTACCCCTTGGGTACCGGGGGATCCCCCCCTCGACTTTGTCCACCAAAACCACCTTGTGGTTGTCACATGTCCCCTAGGGGAGCTGCTGGGGACAGACAGTTGCCTCAGAGAGAAGTGCCTTGCCGTGGTCCACTTCCTATCCCCACTCCCTCCTTCCCTAATGTCTCTTTAGAAGAAGAGCAGGTGGCCCAGTGGCCACAAAGTACCTAGGAGGGAACTTGTTGGAGTTGGGTTCATTGGAACAGAAATGACAGAATGTCAATTTCCCTCCTAACTGCATGTCACCGTTAGGAATCAAAGAAGCAATTGCAGCGAGCTAAATTGAATTCATTTCAGACCCACAAGGGTGGAGGGCACCCAGGCTTCTCTCCCTGGAGGGGGAAACCGCCTTTCTGACGATAGACACACAGTAAGTCCACAGGGAGCTGCGGCCTCCATGCCGCACACCCTCCCACACACCTGGCTTTCCATGTCCACCCTCCTGCCTCACATCTAAGCTGGGAAGCGTGAGGAAAGGGCAGGAGCATGGCTCAAATGGTGCGGTCTCAGACATCAAGGTGTGAGGGCAAGTCCTCTTACAATCAGCCCCTTTCTCAGGGTATGTTTTAGCAGTTTAGATAATAGCTTGTGGATCAAGGCTCTGCCAGATAAGAATGTATGTAGCTTTGACATTAAAATTGCTATTTGTATTTTTTCCTGAGATGTGGCATTATAATGAAGGTAAACTTCTCTTTGGAAAAGATAGATATGATACCGAGATGAAAATGAGCACAGGTTAATAATAAAACTAGCGATAAATACACCCTTGCATGCTGCTGTTTGTTGAGGCAATAATTCCACGATGCCTGCCTTGTCAGAAACCTCCTACAAATCAGCAGAGGAGACTGCATCTTCCAGAGAAAAATAGTCTCTCAAGGACAGAATATTCTCAAAGTTCTCAAGGAGACTGGGTGTAGATCCCAGGTCTGACATTGACTGCTATGATCTGTTACTATTCACCTTAGAGTGGATGGGTGGATAGGTAGATGGGTGGATTGGTGTGTGCGTGGGTGGATGGGTAGATGGATGATGGGTGAATTGGTGGATGGATGGGTAGATGGATAGATAATGGGTGGATGGATGAGTGGATGGACGATGGGTGGATGGATGGGTGGAGAGATGGATGGATGGGTGGGTGGGTGGGTGGATAGATGACAGATGGATGAATGTATGGATAGATGGATGGATGGGTAGATGAATGGAAGGTGGGTGGATCATTGATGGGTGGATGAGTGGGTGGGCGAGTGGATAGTTGGATAGATGATAGATAGATGGTAAGTGGGTAGATGGATGATGAGTGGATGGGTGGATAGTTGAATGAGTGGATGGAAGATGTGTGGATGAGTGAGTGGAAGGATAGATGATAGATGGGTAGATGGATGATGAGTAGATGGGTGGATGGTTGAATGGGTGGATGGGTAGATGGTTGAATGGATGGATGGAAGATAGGTGGATGGATGGATTAGAAGATGATGGCTATCGCAATGATATATAAACATATATATATAAGCATTTATTTGCATTTTCCTGGTCATCCACCGCATTCATGTAATGATCCTTATTCTGTCTATATCTTTACACAAATCTGATCCCTTCCCTGAACAGTGGATCCAGTCTGGCTAAGAACACCACTGAGACTGATTCCAAGATCGACAGAGCCCGTAGTCTCCAATTCTAAAACTAGAGCAGACATGACCTAGAGAGGCAACTTTCTTCTGCTTTGCTTCCATTTGGGAGGGTGAGCCTGGCTCTGCTCGGTGGCAGGTGGCAGCACCTGGGGAGATTCTGCCCCAGCAGTGAAGCCACCATAGAAGAAAACAGACTGAGGGAAGGAAAGAGTGGAGTACAGACAAAATAGCCTGAATTCTGAATTCTGCCATGCCTGACATGAACTCTTCAGGGATGGTATTTTGATTCATACAAGATTTCCTACATCTGCTTTTTTTTGCTCTCTTGCAATCAAATAATATAGATACTTAAGCTGGGGGGGGTCCTTATTTCACAGTGTGCTGGGGGGGGGGGGAGCGAAAAGGAATTGGGGAACAGCTCCCAACTGACCACCCTTTCCCAGGGTAACGCACAGCCTGTGGGCCATCAGCGACTTACCTAAAGGCCGCCAATTGAACAGCTTGAAAACTCCATAGGCTGCTTCCCAAATATGCCCAAATGGTTTGACTTCAGTGGACAATAAAATCCATCTCCACTGATTCTCCCCCGAAGCAGCGCTTGTGTGTGAGACCGCTCATGGTTGTCGCTGATGGATGGCTCCTTCCAGGGTCTTTCAGAGGCCAGGAAGAATCCTCTCGCTCATCGTGTGATCGGTGGGGCACAGTGCTTGGCACGGAGGAGGGGTTCTGTGTTGGGTGGATAGTTAACACGTGAAAGTGGGGGGGGGGGGCAGTACTGGGGTTTGAACTCAAGAGCCCGGGCCTTGCTCCAGCCTTGCCTCACTTCCCACTTCCAGTTTGTGCGTGAGCCCTACTTTAGGCTTCCTTTGTTAATTGGCATGTAGGCATGCTCCACCATACCCAACTGCCCTCCCAGCTTTCTAAGCAACCAGACCTAAGTAACAGACCTGAACCACCAGCACCCACCTGAGAATGGCTACGACCTGTTCATAACTTCCACCCCTACCTGCTCACTTGCGCAGAGCACAAACTTAAGAGGTAATTGCATAGAGTCAAAATGCCCCCCTTGGAATCTCTCCTGAATCTCCCATGCTGTGAGGGAGCAAACGGATTCTCATTTTGCCCATCACAGAGAGAGTTCTCTACCCTGTGTGTTGAGTTGAGCGCCTGAAGTGGAAGGGGTGGTGGAGAGTAAAAGCAGCAGTATGGCATGTGACCTGGGAGATGCTCATGGCACATCAGGAACAGGAACCAGTGGAGATGGGTCAGATCAGATCTTCCACCCCTGCTTCCTGCGCTCCAGTAGGGATAGAGGCTAGAAAAATCTGTGCAGCTGAGGGGCTTCTCTTCCCCTTCCCTAGCTCCTGGTCCTGGTCCCCCATCCTCCCTCTCTCCTTCCCTCCCTTCCCTCCCTCATTCTTCCTCATCCACTTCTTGGAGTATGGTTTAGATAACTGGAATATGCTTTTGATACAGCTGTATTGTATTCCTAAACCATCAGGGTTTAATGAATGTCCTCCCATAAATTCACACAATGGAGCTGACCCTCTGTCCCTTGATGTCAGGTCATCCCATGACTGATAGAAAGGTTTTTCTTATCTTTCTTCTTCCCATATTCAGATGGTTGTAAGGAAGCAGATCAGAGGAGAATGTTTCCAGAGAAGTTCCCATTCGATTATAAAACCACAATGGTTCATTCTTTTTTCGTCCTAATAAAATCTCTGCTGTTACTGCAGGATATGATGGCTGGAAATTCCTATACACCTCAAGGGCTTCCCGGTGCCCCCTCCCCTCCGCTTTCCTCCCTACCCCTCCTCTCCCGTCCCTCATCTTCTTTTCATTTTGCAGCGCAACGAAGTTTCACAAGGAAGTATTTTATAGCAAAATCCATGTCTGGGCATTTATTCCAGCCTTTTGTCATAAATTATGGCAACAGGGAACCAGTCTCTTGCTTGACAATTCCAAATATTTCAACAAGGTGATTGCAATAAAGTCAGCAAACTGCCTTGCACTGGTGTAGGATTTGCAAACCTGCATGTGCCAGCCCAGGTAGGGAGGAGACTGACGGATAAAGGCCGCCTTTGATGAGAAAGCAGAGCTGCGCTCTGGAAGGGAAAGCAGGCTCTTTATTCTCCCCACAAATCCATGCCCAGAGCAGCATCAGTGGGCCCTGTGAACAGACAGTCCTGCAGACAAAACAGTTTCACAAAGGAAAAATGACCTCACCCGCCTTGACCCATCTTTGCACTTCATATAATGACCTTTAACATTGAGTTGTTGCAAATTGGATAAAGTTTTTTTAAAAAATCAAATAAGAAAGCTTCAAAATGATAATAAGGGATTGTCTAAATGCCTGGTAACCAGGACTGGGCTGTTTCTGGCCTATGATGCAAAACAAAGGAGAAGCCAAGAAGGAAGAATATTGGCTCACCAGAAGGAAGAATCACTCTGAAGGCCCATTTGTATCCTGGATGAATCTCTGTGGCCTTGTCCAGCCTTAGAGTCAGGGCTCCAAGGAGGTGACCAAGAGGCCCATGGCCCACCACAGCATCTCAGGAGGTTCTCTGGTCCCCTTTTCAGATCTGCCTCTCTTCTCCTCAAACCAATGCTCCAAGAGAATGCTCATCCTTCATTGCTCTCAGTATTGATGAGACTATCGATCAGACATTCTGCCTTCCCCTGGCCTGGAATGTTAAATAAATCCATGTGAGCCAATCGGAAGACCTGAGTGGACCTATGGCCAGGGCAGCACACAGTTGGATCTGATTTCTTTCGCCTGCTGTTTGGGTCCCAAGTGCTTTGAGTCCCGTTCGTGCTGGAGCATCAGGGTGTGTGTGCTGGGGGAATGTTCTGTGCTGAACCTTGGTTTCTGGTTGTTCCCATGCACATATCCTTAGGAAGTTGATTTTTCATTTAAACAAGCCAAGTTAACGGCTACCAAGAGCCAAGAGATCCAAGTTGCTAATGCTTTGCTGCTGGCTCCAAGTGAGTCAGATGGGACATGCCATGATTTGGGTCTGTGTGTTGAAGGCCTGGTGCCCATAGGTGGCACTGTTTTGTGATACTGTGAACTTTGGGGAGGCGGAGCCTGATGAGAGGCTCATAGGTCATTGGGGGGGGTGATCTCAAAATCTCTTCCTCTTGATGCTTCTTATCTTTTTATCAAGTTCCTTTGCTGATGTGATATGCTTCCTAGAGCCCCAAAGCAATGGGGACACTTTCATGTTGGATGAGAAGCTCCTGAAGGCCAAAGCAAACCAACTTTTCTCTTCATATGTTCTCTTCATATGTCAGACAGATAGGTCACTATAATAATGTGAGGCTGGCTCATATGGAAGATTCTCAGAAATGCAGGCTCTTGGGCTCCACCTTAGATCACCAACTCAGAATACTTGGCATTTGGTGAGATTTAGTGAGATCTGAATCTGCATCCTTGTTGGAGGTACTGGGGTTTGAACTCCACATGTAATTCAAGCCAGCTGCCACATTGGCCAGGCACCTACACCTTAGCTTTTTTTTGTCTTTAGTAGTGTTTTTATCTGGGGGCTGCTGCAGAGGGCAGGCCTCCTGCCCACCCTTACACATAACTGGGATGGTAGGCTCACACCACCATGCCCAGCATGTTTGTTGTGATAGGGGTTTCACTAACTTCTTACCTGAGCTGGCCTTGAACCATGATCCTCCCAATCTTCATTTCCCAAATAAGTGGGATTACAATCATGTGACACTAATCAGGTCCTCAGAATCTGCATTTTTCACAAGGGTTCCCGGATGGTTGGTGTGCATGTTTAAGGACCAGAAGCGCCAGTCTAACAGAGGCCTGTTTGGGCTCTGGATTGGACAGAGCTGTGCTTTTTAATCATGGGAGAGTCACGCCTCTTTTCTAGGTCCTCATTTCTCCACTTTCTAAATGGGGGTCTTTTCTGCTTCCCTCAGCACTGACTGACATGCCACTAGCTGGAGATATATGCATAACACATGGGGGGGGGGTACCCTCAGCCTGCAGCCACCTGGCCAAGGAGAAAAAGATGGAAGCAAACATTTGCCACCAGCCCACCACTGTGTTCTGGTTTACTGTAATGGAATGACTCCATCTGGATTTTAACCATATCAACTTTTTCTTTTTTGGTGTGCTAGTATTTGAACTCGGTGCCTTGAGCTTGCTAGGCTGGTACTCCATTACTTCAGCCACACCGCCCTCCCTGGCTTCTGCTGGTTATTTTGGAAGTAGAATCTCTCAAACTTTTTTTTTTTTTTTTGCAAGAGCTGGCTTTGCATTTTTGGCAGTTAACTGGAGAGAAGAGTCTCACAGACTTTCCTACCCAGGCTAGTTTTGAACCAAGATCCTCAGATCTCAGGCTCATGAGTAGCTAGGATTATAGGGGTAAACCACTGGCACCCAGCTGTTTCTGATATTTTATTTTTGTGTGTGTGTGGAGGGGGGAGGGTTGGTCATAGAGCTTGAACTCTGGACCTGAACACTGTCCCTCAGCTCTTCAGCTCAAGGCTAGTGTTCTACCACTTTGAACCACTGCGCCACTTCTGGTCTTCTGAATGGTTTGTTGGAGAAAGAGTCTCCCAGATTTTCTTGCCCAGGGTTGGCTTTGAACCTCTGAACCACGATGCTCAGATCTCAGCCTACTGAGTAGCTAGGATTACAGGCATGAGCCACCAGTGCCTGGCTGTTCTGATATTTTAAATTAACCTCTAGCAAAAGGTTAATTTAAAATCCTATCTAATTGACCACTTTAGAGAGAATTTTCATATATTACTAACATTTATGAAATTGAAACCTGTTGGATGAGATATAGTTTTTGGAAAAACAATTTTTTTGTTTTAGTCTTGTTATGTGTTTTGTCTTGTCAAGTCTAATTCTGTAGCCCAACCTATTCATGAACTCAAAATCCTCTTGTTGACCCATTGTAACAGTAAGAAGTACAAACACTATGTTGAAAACAAACTTTACAACTTGGCGGGGAGGGGGGAGTTGGGGAGGAAAGGGATGGTAGGGGAAAAACAAAGGAGGCGGTAACAATGCTTGATAAGAAATGTACTCATTACCTTAGTCATGTAACTGCAACCCCTCTCTACACTATTTTTACAATGAAAACTTTTTTAAAACCCTCTTTAAAAAAAAAAGAGCTGGCTTTGAATGGTGATCCTCCATCCCTCAGCCTCCCAAGTAGCTATGATGATCAATATAAGCCAAAGGCTAAGCATTGCTTTTTTTTTTTTTTTTAACAAACCTGTGTCTAAATAAACCACGGAGCACTTGCTTGTAATAAATAATCGGTGAGTATTAGCTGCTATTAGCCTTGTTTTAGGCACCATGATTGAGGTGTGTGTTGGTTTCCATTTCCTTGACCAGGCCTGAGCCTAACATGTGGGTCTGGATTTCTTGATTTCTTTCTCTGGCCCATTCAGTACCATCACTGCCCCAGCTTTACTGATGGAGAGAGGCTGGCCCGTGCAGCTTCCAGTGACAGTACAGGCCTCTGCCTGGGGTTGGCTCCGTGACAGCCTGCTTGCCTGTCATGCCTAAGGCCCTGGTTCCATTGCCAGCACCGGAGAGGACAGCTAGCGTGGAGAGCGACCGGCTCTCCTCTCAGGGGAGAAGCACCCACAGGAGGAAGTGTGTCCCATGGTTGAACCTGTGGCGAACTCTGTCAGGCGAGAGAGCTGTGGGGGCAGCAGGCGCCACAGGGGGACGGACAGCCACAGGGAAGGGCGGCTGGCGTGTGAGCTGTGGGTGGGAAGTCGTGGTGACTGTACAAATGCCCTGTTCTCTCAACCACGTCTATAACCATCCCTCGGCCCTGTCTGACAACCTTGGCTTGCAGGATGAGTCTCAAAAATGCTCCCTCGACCTGCTCCCCACCCTGACTCCAGCGGGGAGGTCATGCGAGAGATTGTGGCCTCCTATCTGGAAAATAAGAGAAAATCGGAGAAAATGGAGGCAACGGCTAACGCGTTAACCTGTCCCCCGAGGCCTCACTGACATAAACGGTGTCACTCACAGCCAGTCCTGAGCACCTGTGATTGCCGGCTCGAAACAGTTATCGCTGCCGGTGTGCCACGAGCTGCCAGAAGCAGATTCCAGGCGCCACTCTGGCTTTAGGCTCAGAGCTCCCCCCTCCCTCCCCGCCCTTCCCAGACCCAGATGCCTGCACCGTTCTCGGCATGGCGGCCGGCACTCAAATGTCTAGACCACTCACGCCCCCTCCTTCCATTAGGGGATGCTGGGCGCTAAGTTCCACTGTCATAGGAACCTGTGTGCCCTTCGAATTCCCATCGCTAAAGTTTTACCTCTGGGAGTTGGGATGCACCTTTTATTTTTTGTTGCTCATGAGGCCTGAACCCTGGGCCTGGGCACTGTCCCTCAGCTCTACCACCTGAGCCACAGCACTACTTCCAGCTTTTTCTGCTTATGTGGTGCTGAGGAATCAAACCCAGGGCCTCATGCATGCAAGGCAAGCATGCTACTGAGCCACCTTCCCAGACCTGGTATGCTTTTTTTTTTTTTTTTTCAAAAATCTATGTGTTGTTGTTAACTCTTGTCAGTTGGCTGCCCACAGGGGTTCGTGTGGATGTGTGTGCACACTCAAACTGTGCCGTGAGCAGGCCAACCCCTGTCACTCAGCCTCTCCCACAGCCACCTCAGCCAGCCTCACCGTTCCACACCCACGCGTACGCACGTCCACACATACGCATTAGACCTTCTGACCCCGTTCACTCTCCTTCGCCCTCTCCCTTCGCCATTCTCCTGCTGCGTGTTCCTGTCCTTCCTTTGAAGTGCAGGCATCTCACAGTGTTTCACCCACGCACACACAGCGCTGCAATCCAAAGGACCCCTCGCTTCCCTCACTCCTCCATCCCGGGCCCCCACCCCGCAGCCGCCTCCCCTGAGCTCAGCTCGGTCTTCTTCACTCACACGTACAACGCATTCTGGTGCTGTTCCCTCTCTAACGTCCCGGTGTCACCTCTTCCAGAGTTTCCTGAGCTACACGATCAGATCAGAACAGTCATTGTCTCCATCCCCTCCTGCCCCCAGTCCCTGCACTGTTCCTCACAGAGGCGAGGCGAGCATCGGCACCGCTTCATTCCCATCTGTGTGCAGTGGGTCTTCCATCTCCCTCGCCGTGTTCTGGTCAGTCTCACTCACGGCCTGTGTGTGGCTTCGGTGTGGCTTGAGTGTTGAAACTTAATCCTCTTTGTGCGGTGTTAAGAACCTTAATCAGACTAAGATTGAGGGTCCTTGGGAGGTGAATAATGGAGAGAGAGAGAGAGAGAGAGAGAGAGGAGAGCCAAAACACATAACCTCCCCATCTCCTGTCCTGTGATGCCTCAAGTCACCTAAGGATTCTGCCAGCAAGATCACCTTTAGATAGTCTAAACTTTGATCCAGAAGACAAACTCTGCTTTTTCAAATCATCCCACCTCAAATAATTTGTTATAAAAGCCCGATTGGTACACCCCCTCGTATTTGAAGTACTTAGACCAGCACCTGGCCAGTGTGACAAAAGAAAAATCATGAGTGGCGGAGAGGCTGTGCTTTCAGTGATTTCCATGCATTTTCTCATGTCGGAGGAGACAAATCAATGAGAATTCGGTTTCTGTTCTGAAATAATTGAGAAGATTTTTTTCCGCTTGAAAACCCACAAAGGCTCCTCCAGCTGGCTCCGTGAAGCGGTGTGTATCCGCCTCTTTCAGGAGGCTCAAGGTGCAAAGGGAAGCAGGAGCTGGAGCTGGTACCAGGGGCTTCTGGGGGGTAAGCCTAGAGAGGAAGTCAGGCCCTGGTGGCTCACACCTGTCATCCTAACTAATCAGGAGGCTGAGACCCGACGATCCCGGTTCAAAGCCAGCCTGACCGGGAAAGTCTGTGAGACTCTTATCTCCAATGAACGACTCAGAAAACCAGAAGTGATACTGTGGCTCAAGTGGTAGAGTTCTAGCCTTGAGCACAAAGAGGCTCAGGGACAGCACCCAGCCCCAGAGTTCAAGCCCCATGACTGGCAAAAACAAAAACCTGGAGAGGAAAATAGGAAAAGCAGGTTGAGGTGAAGAAGAACCAGGCTTGATAGAACCCGGGCAATGGAGCAGGGAGCACTGAACAATTCTGAATTACAGCCCCAAATGCAGCCCAAATACCAGGTCCTCAGTTGCAACCTTGGGTGGCGCAGCCATGCGCGGGGTGTGAGCTGAGGCAGATGCTGGGCACCTGCCAGCCAGTGATCATCTGCAAAAACCACACTTCCGGGGGCGGAGCCACAGCTGCCAGGACCCGCCCCCAGCCCTGCAGCTGTGCCAAGTACAGCCCGCGCCAGGGCCTCCAAAGCCAGGACAAATGCATGTCCACTGCGTTCCTGCATTGTGTTTCCAAGATGAACCACAGATAGGCCCATCCCTAATTTAGAAGTCTCGTCCTGTAAGTGCTTGCTGACTTGGCAGGATCCGCGCTGACATAACTCCACAAATAATGAGGTTATCCGGGCAAAACTTGCATTAGATCAATTACCACTCTGTATGGGGGCCATCTGAGTGGCTCTCAAGGCCTTTATTTCAGTTTGCCTATTTTTAAACCAAAGCTCTCAGGCTTCTGAACCACAACCCTGAGCCTGCCTTCCTGCTTAGCGTCTGGCTAATTCTGAACTAAAACCAATGAGAGCTGAACAAAGAGACCAGGGCCCCTCCCTCAACCCCTCTCTCAGTTCCCATATTCTGATTAATTTTGGGAAGGGAGGGGAAGGAAGCAGTTGTGTTCATTTAAGAAAGGGGAGCCCATTGTTATTGTGGGAGAGCAGATGGCGGGTTTCGGTGGTGGCTGATGGCAAAAGATGTTAAGGGGCGATGGGCGGGGCCTAGGCTGTCCGGAAACCATCAAATCTAAGGGGAAAACCCTTGTGGCTAAACGTGGGTCCCCCAAATTCCTCCGTTGAAGTTCTAGGTCCCTTGTGTCTCAGAATATGACTTCACTTGGTCACCCAGCACGGATGAAAATAAAATCTGGTCATTTAGGCCGTAGCCTGCTTTGACATGGCTGGTGTCCTAACGGGCAGGAGAAATTGGGACACAGAGAGAGACGTGCACAGAAGGAAGATGGCATTGAGGAGACACGGGAAGAGCGTGCTTTGTCCTCAAAGCAGCCTCAGATGGGTTTCCCGACTTCCTCAACCTCGGTCTCCTCATCTTCAGAACGGGACAATAACAGGCAGGCTGTGAGGATCTCATGGGAAGCCATCCCTAAACTTCCTGGCCCGTGGCGCACGCGCAGTCATTGGCAGCTGACATCAGCTTCCCGTGAGGCAGAGGGAAGCAAACGTGCCAACACCTGCCAAGAGCCCTGGGAGCGTCGCCAGAATCCCCCATCCCAGATGGGAAGTTTCCTTTCCCGTCTGAACTCAGGGATTCTACTCTGTGATATATCTGTTTTTGTTTTAATATTTTTTTAAAAAGCAATAGCGACAATGCTTTAAATCACTGCCAGTGCTTTAAATCACAACTAGTGGCCCTGGAAAATAGACCTTGAGTGTCCTCTGCCACGGAGCCTTTCCTTCTCCTCGACACAGACCTAGGAGCCCATAGAGGTAGGAAGAGGAGGATCTCCCTTTAACTCAGGGATCCTCAACAAGGGGGTGATTTCACCCACAGGGGAAACTCATCAAGCGATGGGAGATTGATTAGGGGCTGACAGAAACGGAAAGCATCTAACAAGACAGAAAGCTGTCAGCCCTAAAGGACAGGCATCCCAGGTGAAGGAGGAATTCCGTGGGAACCCAGAAGGCCCCCCTCCCTCCCCCTTCCCTCTCTCGAGTTGCTAGCACAGGCAGGAGGTATTGGGAAACACTGCTTTCCAGTGGGGCTGGGGCAAGGATAGCAGGGCGATGGCCTCCATATGCTTTAGACCAAACCAGGACCTGGTGCTGTCCGTCTTCTGCATCTACCCGAGTTGTCCAACACCAGACAACTGGGTTGCCTTCTTCCCTCTTGTTCTCCCTCTCCAACTGGAGAGTCAAAGGAAACTTGCCTTGTGATAATGACAGCACATCCTCCACCTCTTGAGAAAAACCACTGGTCCTTCAGCCTCCCATCCCGTCCGCCTTGCGAGGCCCAGTGGGTTGAGGCCGGAGGGCTGTGTTGACGCCCGTTGGGTCTGTGTCCCCAGGCGGGCCCAGCGTGACACATGCACCAACCCTCCAGAGCTCGTTGCACAATTCTAGGCGTGGGACACCTCCCAGGGACGTTTGCTGCAGACTTCTGGGTTCTGGCACTAAAGGAATGCAAGTGGGTATGTGTTATTGGAAAAGATGAAAATGTTCTAAAAATAAGTGATGTCGGATGGTCATGGAATGCAGGAAATTTGTTCAGAAAGATGTTAAATTGTACCATTTTAAAATGGTAAACGCTCTCATCTGTGAGTTGTAATGCGATGAAGGGGTGGGTTTGTGGGAGAGGAGGAAAGGGAGGCAGCTGCCTGGCAACCTGCAAGCCCTTGGATTTCACGCATCTCCTGGCCGTCACCTTCTGCCCTGCCGCGTTTCCAGAGTTCTGACCACCAGAGTTCACTCTGTCCACACGTAGGGCAATCGTGAAGAACCAGGGAACTCTGCACTCTGCAGATCAGCCCCTTGCCAATCCGTGGCAACTAGGAATTGATGGACTGGTTCCTGGCCCGGGTGGCCCATTGGACAAGGAGTTCCCCAGTGTTTTCCAGGAAATCCTTTGTTTCCCCCACGGTAGTTTGCTTGGTGAGATAAACTTCCTTCTTTCTTTCTTGCCTCAGTGTCCCTCCTTCCCGCCTCCCATTTCTTGGGATCTGCCTTCAAGTGTGCCTCTTGGCACTTGAACTTCTGTCTCAGTGTCCGCTCCCCACGAGGGAGCATGCACTAGACGCTGGTGAGAACTGGAGTTGGCCTTGGAGTCTGGCGGTCCGGGTTGGGGGAGTCTCAGCTCTATGTCACTGGTTTCGTGACTTTGCCTAGGTTGCTTGGCCCTGAGTTTGGCATTTCTGATAGGGATCATTCTGTGATGGTGACAGCGTAGGGAAGAAGCGGGGCGATCCTGTAGGTAGTGCCCTCAGCAGAGTGGACACATAGCCCATCTGTAATCTTACGTAACTTGACCGGATGGTGGCAGGCCCACCCAATAATCACAGACATTCGGATCAGCCTGAATGAAAGGGGGTCAGTGAGGTTTGTTGAGAATATATTCAGAGAGTATGCATTGGCAGCCAGGAGAAGAAAAGCTCTGATTTTCCTGTTGGGGTGAGAAGAGTCCTGCCCTTACCAAATGGCATGTGCCTTGCTGCCTGGAAGCCAACAGAGTAGAGCAGACAACAGACTTTGTCTCATCTAGCTAACTAGATCTGAGACTTCTCCAAAGGAGCCCATTCAACTAATGTGACGATCAGCAATTACTGGGGTTAGTTTTGTGACCTAGAGAGGAGAGGACACTGATCGATCACGTTTGGTTCCATACTAAGCCTGGGTCACTAGGAAAAGAAATCCTCTGGTACTAAGAAATAATTGAGATGATTATTACTGTTTGAAAAGATATTTAAACTGCTTTTAGGCCAGATCCTTATGTGTAAGAAGGAGATGGAAACGGATATCCTGCAAAAGACAGGGACTTAATAGCACCTGCTCAGTGTATATAAAGAGAGGCTGCGTAAATATTTAGTCTTCTTCTTTTCTCCATGAGCATAACATCTCCCCATGATGGGGACAAAGATGGAAACCTGGGTCCTTCAACCTGGAGAAAGCAGAATATTTGTCAAGGCTCAAATGGCCACCGTGGTGGACAGATGGCACACACGCCACCATTTCCCCTTCTGCAGTAGAGGCAGACATTAGTAATCGATCATGGCTCTTTTCATCCGAGTTTGGATACGGGCCCAGAATCTTTTCTAGCAGAGCACTCAAGGCTACCACGACCAACTGATCAGGTTTGGCAGGCAGAATGAAAGTTATTTGTCAGCCCTTGGTGACACAGGCTTGAAAACAATGGAGGTCAACACAAGGTCTGATGCTCAATCCATACTTAATAAGTGGACGAGGAAGGGAGGAACCCTGTGAGGTTATTTAACCTTGTATCACTGCCTGTCCATTAGACGGTCTTGTCTGAAGATCGGGTCCAGGAACCTCCCCCCTAAATATAGACCCAGTTTTGTAGTGGGAGTTTTCAGAGCACACTTGGGAAGCTCATCAATTTAGGTCCCAAAGGAGTCTTTTCTGAATTATGATAGGATCTCACGTCTTGGGATGTGAAAAGCCCCTTCTTGCCACATTTCGGTCCCGTATGGGCCGTGCAGAGCTAGCTGGAAGCGTAAGCTACCTGAAGAGTTTATCCTGGCAGCGAAGGCGAAATCCTTAATTGGTGAGGACTCAGATGACTATTTTCTGGCCAGGAGGCGCATCTCAAAACGGCCAGGGAAGAGACTGCAGCTGAGCTATAATGCCAAGCCTGGTGGCCTCTCCTCAGGAAATTGGTTCTAACTGTAGGAATGACTGCCCTTTTTAAAGCAAAAATACCAGCGTCGGACATCAAGTCTGCCAGTCGCACATATCTTGTGCTATTAATCACAGCAAGCTTGATTCCTGCCCCCCAATGTGGGTCTTATTCTACCATAAATTTAAAAGTATTTATCATGTTTACCCAATAACCAGCGTCAAACACATCCCTTCGAAAGGCAGAAAATTTACAAGAAGGGAACAAAATTACTCGCAGATTTCCCCACCCAAAGATAGCATGTACATCTGGGTTATCCCGCCCCTTGTCATTTTGTCTATGCATATTTACTCCAATTACAGTTCTGCATTTTATATATGTGTGTGCAAATATTTGTACCTCCAGATTTTTCCTTTTATTTCAGAACCTCGCATTTATCCATGTTTTCTGCAAACTCTCCACACTTTGGTTGTCACATAAATATTTCAATTAATAGATGTACTGTCATTTACCATGTGCCAGAGATTGCCTAAGTCATTTAGGCACATTTCTTCCCCTCATCCTTACACTGCTCTACAGATGAAGACAGCGAAACCGCATGCCACACAGAAAGTGCCAGGCCTGAGAGCTTCGATCCCAGTGTGGGCTGCCTTCAGAGCTGGCATACTCAGCCATCATGCCAGACGTTTGCCAGGGGCCACATGGACCCTGAAGCTGTAGGAGATGGTGGTTGGCTGCTCTCCCATTTCGATTTCCAACAACTGACCGACTTGAAACAGTGTGTGCCAATTCCAGAAAGACGAAATCTCCCTTTTCATCCTTGGCGAAGTGGGATAGTGTATATTTTGCATAAATAAGCAAATGTGGGCTTAGTGGCATTCATATTCTGATGGCGTTATTGAGACGGCAATTTACATATGAAAAGTTCACCTGCGCTAGTGTGTTTCCAAAGTTGTCACCATCACTACCAGTTTACTTCCAGAATGTTTCCATCATGCCCCCAAAAGGACCACGTGCCCACTGCCAATCACCTCCCACACTCTCCTCTCCCAGCCCCTGACAACCACTGGTCTACTTTGGATCCCAATACACTTAACTGTTCTAGACATGGCACATAAATGAAGTCAAACAGTACACAATCTTTCATGCCTAGCTTCTTTCTGGAGCCTAATGATATTTTCCAGACTCATCCACAGAGTGACAGGAACCCAGACTGCTGAGAAGCAGCAATAACAACAATGTGTTGTTATGTCCACCATACTAGGCAGCCACTCATTCCTTCCCAAGTCTGTAAGGCTCAGTTTGCACCGGTGTCCTCAACCCTTTCCACCTCTGCATCAGTTGCTTTGGTGTTCCTGTGGCCAAAATAGCTGGGAGAACTACTTAAAGGAGGCAGGGTTCTTCAGGCTCGTGGCTCTCCGGAGATGCCTGTCTGTGTTTCTTGGCAGGGTTGACTTGGGGAGTCAGGACATCATACCTGATGGAGCTTGTCAAAGAGGACACTGTTCACATCATGGTCGACAGGAAGCCATGGGGGGGGGGGAGAACAGGAAGGGGAGGCAAAATAAGATTCCAAGGGACTCCCCAACCAAAGACCCACCTCCTCCATCCAGACCGCACCTTCCATGGTTCCACTGCCTCCCAACAGTCCATCCATCAGTGATCTAACCCTCTCACTACAGCAGAGCCATCTTGATTTAGAAATCTCAAGACCTGGCCTCCCAGACAGGCCCGCAGTTCTGCCTCATCCCATTAGCTTTGACGCTCTGTTGTGGCATGTTCCTGTGGTGTGTTTCTTCCCTCCTCTGTCACTTCTCAATTTCCTTTGCTTCATTTTGTCTCGTGTATGTATTTGCTTGAGTTATTCTAGGTCTTTTTCTTCTCTTTTTATTTGTTTAATCAATCACCCACTTCCCCTCCTCACACTGTGGAAAGTAAACTGTTGATACTTTTGTTGATACTAGAATTTTAAGTCACTGTTACAGATTTTTGTAAGATTTTTATTTTACATCTCATCTTTCCAAGGGCAACCCTAGTACTTATTTCCATTTACTCGAATCTTGCTTTATGCAATGTAATGGGATTTTGAACATTGTTATTTTTTAAATAGTTTTCTTCATATAGCTCCTAGGTCTTTCTTCTTAAGTATTTTACTGCGTTGCTGTATAGTTTCTAAAGATGCATTCTGCATCTTTAAAACAGCTTAAAGCAAGCATGTAACTGTTTTAAGTGTTGTTATGATTAGAATATTAAATTAGAATGTGTTCCCAGTGTCCATTTCAGGAACTTAACTGCTAGTCTATAGAGAGCTAGAGATAGTTGTATACTTGTATTGTTTCCAGTTACTTTAAAAATCACGCTTCTTGATTGTAGTGGGGCTATTTCTTTTCTGTTCTTTTTTTAAATGAGAGAATCTACTAGATTTCATTATGCAAGTAAGCCATCGGCAAAAGAGAAAGCTTAGTTGTGTGTAGTTTGGATTAGTTTAATGTAGCTGTGAAGAGACAGCTTACAAAATGGAAGAAAAATCTTTGCTGGCTATTTATATGGCAAGGGATTAATATCCAAAACAGATTTAAATAAAATTCAAAAACTTAAGCGCCAAAAAACAAATATTCTATCTAATAAGTTGGCAAAATAGTTGAAGTGTTCTCAGGAAAAGTACAACTGTCCAGGAAGTGCATCAGGAAATGTTCAACATCCTCAGCCGTAAAGGATGCAAGTCAGCAGGACACTGAGATTCCACCAGACCCCATTCAGAGTGGTCCTGGATGGAGAACACAACCCACAACAAATGCAGGCCAGAGTGCAGGGCACGGGGACCCTCATATGCTGCTGGTGAGAATGTGAGCTAGGGAAGCCACTGTGGATGTCAGCACAGAGGTTTCTCCAAAAGCTACAAATAGGTATATACCCATAGGGATTTAAGCCGGCATAGCACAGCCTGCACACCCATGCTTCCCCCAGCACCATTCCCCACAACCAAGTGACCAAATCAGCTTAGCTGCCCATCACTCAATGAAAGAGACGTATCAACTCCTTCCGTAGACACAGGGGAATATTATTCAGCCATAAAGATGAACAGAATTACAACATTTGCAGGAAAACGGGTGGAACGGGAGATCATCATGTTGAGTGAAAGAAGCCAGACTCCAATAGCCACACATTCTCTCTCGTATGCAGAAGCTGAAACATAAATGAGAGAAGTGCATGAACAGAAATGGGGGGCTGGCTGGTGGGGGGGTGGGGGGCTAGCCAGTGAAAGATGGGAGTGGGTGAAGAGAGGGTGCAAGAAGAAAAGGTGATTGGAACACATTAGATATACATATTACAATGTCATAATGAGCCGGGTGCCAAGTGGCTCACGCCTGTAATCCTAGCTACTCAGGAGGCTGAGATCTGAGGATTGTAGGCCAGGAAAGTCGGTGAGACACTATCTCCAATGAGTTACCAACAACAACAAGAAGAAAGCCAGAAGTGGAGCTGTGGCTCAAGTGGTAGAGCACTAGCCTTGAGCAAAAAAAAAAAAAAACCCCAAGGACAGCACCCCAGCCCTGAGTTGGAACCTCACGACCAGCAAAAAAATAATAAATAAGTCGAGGGAAAGATAGAGAGTGTGGGAAAAAAAGTAAGTTGAGACTAGAAGGGCTGAATGTGAGCAATGTACAATTCATTGTACACTGGAAAATCGCAGGGACTCCCCTCCCCCCTGTACAGAATACATACCAATGGAAGAATAAATAAATAAAAACAAGCTTTGGGAGGGCTGGGGAACATGGCTGGCAGAGAGTTTCGCCTGGCATACGCAGACAGTTCAATCCCCAGAACCGCACACCCACACAAAAAGCTTTTAAATTTATTTTTCCCTTCTGCTGCTATTTTGTGATTCCTGTCCCATTAAATCCAGCCTCCCATCACTGTGAATTCTCTTCCCAGAATTTCTCTTAATTTACTTTGTTCTTTATTTTAACCTCGAGGGTTCGGAGTAAATTCTCTTATTGTTTGGTTAGTAACTCTTTATTATGAAGGCATCTCAGCTTATTAATTTCCCTCTGACTCCACCATTTGTTTGTATTCTTAGGTTTTGCTATAAAGTGTTCTTATTCATTGCTTGAGAAAGATTGAACTTTATTGTCTCAGATTGCTTGCCAATTTTCAGCGATCACAAATAAACAAAGTAATAAAGTGTCTCTAAAATTATTGGATTATGATCAGAGAGAATTTGGCTAGAAGAAAAAAATCTCTTTATTTCATTCATGGAGGTTTTCTTTATGTCCAAACATATAATAGATGTCATGATTATGAGAAAATATTATTTATTTTTCTGTTAAGGCAAGTATATGTTACTCTAGGAATCCATTAAACTGAGTTTGTAGGGTATACTGTGCAATTTCTTTGTGTCCGTTCTTGTTTTGATTTCTATTTATCTGCCTTCTATGGAGAAGAAGTATTGATTTCTTCAAATATAGATGTATTTATTTGGTCAAGTTCCCATTGGTTGTTTGAATTCCTTTGGGTCCCGGCCTTAGGGTTTCTGTACTGTTTTTGTTGTTGTTATTGTTCTGTGTTTTGGTGCTGGTCCTGGAGCTTGAACTCAGGGACTGGCCTCTATCCCTGAGCTTTTTAGCTTAAGGCCAGCGCCCTATCACTTGAACCACAGCTCTACTTCTGGCTTTTGGGTAATTAATTGGAGAGAAGCAGATCTTGGATGCCCAGGATGGCTCGGATGAGGATCCTCTGATCTCAGCCTCCTAAATAGCTAGGATCACAGGCGTGAGCCTCCGGTGCCTGCCCCTGAACTTACCTTAAGCCATTTCTTCCTCCCAGGATAATCTAGGTAGGAGAGGAGGGGCCTATGCTCTTCTAGCTTTGTTTCAGGGAAACGCAAGCCCCAGGGCAGTGGCCCTCTGTTTCCAAGCAAGCTGATGCTAGCAAGCAGGCGTGCAGTCTAGTGCTGTGGTTTGAGTCCGTATTTAACCTTTGCAGTTTAATGCTGTGGTTTGAGCCCGTATTTAACCTTTGCCTACACCTCTGAAGGGCCTGGGTGAGCAATGACTCTGGCGAGCACCGCTGACCCCCTGTGCTTGAAGGCTGAGGTTTCCCAGAGCGGCTGTCCATCTCCCAAGGGCAGCTGGTGCCTCCCACAGGGCAGCGGCTTCTGATTTTCTTCCTTTCCTTCCTGTCTCTTCCAGCACCGCTCCCCCCTCCCCATCCCTCCCCCGGCAACCGGGTGCCTGCAAATCAGCAGTTTCCTTGGGCACAGATGGATGGGTGGACCACAGCCCTACCTGGGCCCAGCTCTTCCCCTGGTCTGCAGCTCTTTTCCACAGGAAACCTCGGCCATAGCAAAGTTATTTGTTACCTGGAGCTCCCTCTGCTGTTCAAAGCTTCACCTGGAAACAGGGCGGCGCTGGGAAGCACAGCTGGGCATCTGTGCACCTGGGGGCTGGGCTGAGGTCACTTCCTCTCTGGGCGGGGTTAGGGAAGGGCAGCTGGGGTGGGTGCCTGTGCCCTGCAGTCAGGGCCCAGGGACCTCGGCCTTCTGGCCTGTGGCCAGCCCAGGGCCCCGGGGGGGTTGTAAGTGCTTGTTGGAGACAGTCAGGGCTTCCCTGGGGTGCAGGCCGCCCTCCCACGGGCCCCATACCCACGCCCAGACACCCTCGGGACACCTGCCCTCGAGTCTCTTCTTTATGCAGAAGTGAAACTCAAGAATTTTCAAAAATGGTTTTCTGAGGAAAGCCAAGTCCATTGGGTAGCCCTTGGGTAAAAACAGACCCAAAACAAAACAAAACCCCAACAACAACGAAAAGCGACAGGCACATGGCTGAGGTGATAAAAGCAGCTGTGTCTTTCACAAAATCTGACTCTTGGTCTGAAATTTATTTAAATGCAGAGAGGCGAGTGCCCCCCCCTGCCCCCCCGCTCCACCATGAGAGCAGGAGAGGACAAGAAACTGGCTTTTTACAGACTGACCTGAGCCTGGACCTGAGCCCAGCCTGACAGCGGCCAGGGGCACCGTTTCATGTAAAATCAATGCTCGAGGCTGGGCAGGGGTGGCTCACGCCTCTCATCCTAGCTGCTCAAGAGGCTGAGATCTGAGGATCATGTTTGAAACCAGCCCAAAGTCTGTGAAACTCCTATCTCCAATCAATCACCAAAAAGCTGGCAGTGGAGCCATGGCTCAATTGGTAGAGCACTAGGCTTGAGTGAAAAGCTCAGGGATGACACCAGGCCCTGAGGTTCAGCCCTAGAACTGGCACGTACCCAAGGAGGGGGGTAGGCGGCAGACAACAACAATAGGAGGAAAGGAAGAAAGGAAAAATAGAAGCCCCATCGGCTGAGCATTTACTAGATGTCAGTCTTGATGGGTTATCTCCTGTAATGCTTACAAGAAACCTATGCTAAGGGTTCTACTATTAGTCACAGTTTATAGATGGGTAAACTGAGGCACAGAATGAGTTCACGATGTTGCTAAAGGCCCAGAAAGCAACAGGGTGGGGAATCAAGCCTGGGAAACCTCATACTAACCTACTCTCCAGCCAGCTCTAATCCCAAGGGCCAGTCCCTGACCCCCCCCCCCCCCCCGCCCCGATGAAGGCCACTCTTGCCCAGCACATAAGCAGGGCCACGCGTGTTTGCTGGTTGACTGAATGAGCTTTTTTGAAAGTCTAAGGACCAGGGCTCACACAGTACTTTCTTCTCCATCCTGTTCCCTAGCTCTGGTTTCCTCCAAACACAGAGTGGCTGCTGTGGCCCCGTGGGCCTTAGAGAACTCACAGGCTCCCATCTGCTTCTCCTGGGGGCTCTAGATTCTGCAGCCAGCCCCTCCCCTCGAACTGAGATGGCATCAGGGACTCAAACTCCCCAATTCTGCACCCCAACTGCTGCCCCCCACTCACAGACAGACAAAATGCTTTGGTACCAGGGCAGAAAGACACTAGAGAAGATTCTGGAAATGCCTTTTCTATCTCTTCTATCTTGGGTGATTTTTTGCCACCAGGGGGAAAAAAAAACATCACATAAGCTGTTTATGGTGCTGAGCACCTGTCTGGAGCTTCTAAAACCTCAGGCCTTGCGTGGCTTTTATGAGTTGAAATAAACAAACAGCTCTTTCTCCAGGGATGGAGGGCTGAGCTCTCTAGCCTTCCTGCTGCCCCGGGGGAGTCCCAAGGGAGCTGAATCAGAGGCGGCCTAGGGGACCAGGGCTAACTGTGTCACCTGGAGGAGGCAGCGCACTGCCTGAGGGCCTTGAGCACAGCAGAGCAGACAGAGCAGGGCCGGAGGGCAGCTCCTGCAGCCCCACCCCCACCCCAGAGCCGCGGTAGGGGTGGGTGGTAGAGAGAGGCCATACTGAAGGTGGGATTTGAACTCAGGGCTTGGCACTCAGGGCCAGGTAGGTACTGTGCCACTCCAGCCGCATCTCCAACCCTTTGCTCTGCTCTAGCTATTTTTTAGATAATGTGTCATATTTTTACCCAGTCTTCCTTGTCACATCTTCCCGGAATTTGGGATGAGCAGTGCAATGGTAACTTTTTGCCTGGGGTAGTCTTGCAGGGTGATCTCCTCCCAGTCTCCCCTCCTGAGTAGCTGGGATTAAAGGCATGAGCTGCTGCATCTAGTTCATCTCTGTATCCTCGAGGAGAAACTTGAGAAAGATTGGACACTCTTTCCCCTGAGCTAGAAAGGAACAGAGGATACCAGCAGACTCAGCAGTGCAGGCCCAGAAGCTTGTGAAACACCCCCCTTCTCCCCCGAAGTGAACAAGAGCCTGGGGAAGGTGGGGGGGGGGAAGGGGGGGAAGAAGAGGGCTTGTAGGTGATGGTTCTGGGCTGCTGGATGAAGCCGGCCGAGGTGTTGGCTCTGAAATGCTTTGGTTTCATGTTTTCTGACATGAAGATTCCCAGGCGGCAGGGGTGGCAGCCCCACCTCTGTCCTCCCTAATGCCCTGAGCGCTGGCCTCAAAGAGAGGCCTCTGTGGCTGCCCACAGGCCTGGCCAGGCCGTTGGCACCCTGGGGCCCGACTCAGGTCTGGAGAGGGGAATCTCCACCGGCTGGCAGCCGGCTGGGTAATTCATGGATTCAAAAAGCCCTTTTTGTTCCCGCAGCCAGCCGCACTCCTTGCGAAGGCCCACCGCCCTGCTGCTCCGTCCTGCACCGTCCTGGCTCCCCGCAGCCCCGCGGCCCCTGCGGGCAGCTCAGCCCCATGCGCACCTTTGGAGGACGGAGGCCCAGCCCGGGGTCCCACACGGGTGGGTGCCGGCCCAGGTCAGCGGCAGGGGATGGAAAGTTCCAGCTCTGCCGGCCTCGCCCACAGATTCTCTTCCCTTTAGAAGTGAGGGTGAGGTTGTAAAGTGTAGGGGAGGCCGTGCGAACCAGTCACCCCCAAATCCCCAACTCACAGACTGGGGATCTGAGCCCCAGTGGTGACCCCACACCACGGGGGGAGGGGGATGTCCAGCAGTAGACGCCGCCAGCACCCCTTCCCCCAGGCCAGCACCCCTCCCCCCAGGCCAGCACCCCTTCCCCCAGGCCGGCACCCCCCCCAGGCCGGCACCCCTTCCCCCAGGCCAGCACCCCTTCCCCCAGGCCAGCACCCCTCCCCCCAGGCCGGCACCCCTCCCCCCAGGCCAGCACCCCTCCCCCCAGGCCGGCACCCCTCCCCCCAGGCCGGCACCCCCCCCAGGCCGGCACCCCTTCCCCCAGGCCAGCACCCCTTCCCCCAGGCCAGCACCCCTCCCCCCAGGCCAGCACCCCCCCAGGCCAGCAACCCCCCCTCCAGGCTGCCACACGGGGACCCCTGGGAGGGAAAGGTGGGATGGAGTCAGAGGGCTAGGGACCATTTTCCCCAGGCCCTTGGGGACGGGATGGGGAGGGGAGGGGAGGGGGGGACTGAGGCCTGGGGAGGCCAGCGAGTCCCCCAGAGCACACGGCCGGGCCCGGGTCCCCGGGGGCGAGCCCCGAGCCCTGGCAGCCTGGGGCGCGGGGAGCGGGGGTGGGGCAGGGAAGATTCGGGAAACTTCTTTAGCCGGGAAGCCGCGCGCGCTGCCTGGGCTGCGGGTCCCGAGGGACCGAGACGTGACTCAGTGGGCCCAGCGCGTCGCTGGCACGGGAGAGGGTGACTCAGGAGCCACACAGCCCAGCGCTGGGGAGCCCCAGAGGAGGGTGGGGGTCCGCAAAGCCTCCTCCCAGGCCCTCGGGCCAGGGGCCCCGGGACGGGCAGGCGGGGGCCGGGGACCCCCAGGCCCCCCACCTGCCAAGCGCCCCAGTGCCGAGCGCGGGACCACCCAGGCCGGGCCCGGCGCCCCTGCGCCCCGCCCGCTCGCACAGGGCACGCGGGGTCCCGGGACCGGGCGCCGGTTCTTCTGACCTCGCCTTCCACCCGGGGGGACCCGCCCCTGCCCACGCCTCCCCCGAGCCTCCCCCCACCCCGCCCGCTTTCTCGCTCCGGCCCCGGGGTGTCCGCCGGTCTGTCCTTCGGTCCGATCGCGCTGCTCGTCCGCCCCCCCCCCCGCTCCGCCGGCCCCGCCCCCGGCCCCGCCCTCCCCGTCCCCCCCACCGGCGCCCCCGGGCCCCGGCAGCGGGGCGCGCCCGTCCCCCCCCCCCGGCCGCCCCGGGCCCCGGGCCCCGCCGTCCGCGCGCGCGCCGCGCCCCCGGCGGCCTCCGCGCCGCCCCCCGCTCCCCTCCTCCCGGTGACGTCCGGGTCCCTGCCCGTCTGAAAACTCCGCGCCGCGGCGGAGGAGGCGGCGGCGGCGGCGGCGGCGGGGGAGGCGGAGGCGGAGCCCGAAGCCGCGCGCGGAGCCGAGGCGGCGGCGGCGGGGCCCGAGCGGGAGCCGCGGCCGCGGGAGGTGCGGGCAGCGCGGGGCGGCCCGGAGCGCGCGCCGGGGTCCCCGCCCGCCCGCCCGCCCGCCCGCCCGCCCGCCCGCCAGCCGAGCCCGCCGCGCCGCGCCGCGCCGAGCGGAAGATGGTGGCGGCGCCGTGCGCCCGGAGCCTGGCCCGGCGCTCGCGCTCGGCGCTGCTGGCGGCGCTCACGGTGCTGCTGCTGCAGACGCTGCTCGCCTGGAATTTCAGCAGCCTGGACTCGGGGCCCGGGGCCGGGGGGCGCCGCGGGGGCGCCGCGGGGGCCGGCGGGGCGGAGCGCCCCAACCCGGCCCCGGCCCCGGGCCCGCGCCGCGAGCGCCGGGACCTGCCCGCGGCGGCCCGCGGAGCCGGCGGCCCCGGAGGAGCGGGAGGAGCCGGCGGAGGACGCGGGGCCCCGGCGCGGGCGCGGGGAGCCGGCCCCGGAGAAGCCCGCGCGCAGCAGCCGGCCGGCCGCGGGGCACTGCCCGGCCGGGCGCGGGTAAGATGCCCTTCGGCGCGGAGGGGCGGGCGGGGCGGGGGCGGCGCGGGGCGCGGGGCGAGCTCCCCCCGGGTCGCGCCCGGTCCTCAGCCGCGGCGCCCGGCGCAGCCTCGGCGGGTCCTGGTGGAGTTGGTGCCCGGCCCGGGAAGGGGTCCGAGGTCGGGGCCGCACGCGCCCGGCCGCGTCCCCGGGTCGCGGCGCCTCCTCGCGGGGGGTCCGATCCCGCTGACTTCGGGTCCCGTTTCCCGCCCCGGGTGTCTCCGAGCGCGCCCCGGGTTTCTGTCCGCTCGGCTCTCACCTTGCCGCCGCCTCCCTCTGCCCTCCGATTCCGCCCCCTGCCCCCTCCAGCTCCGGATGTCGCCCAGCCTGGGGGCGATCGCCGGCCGCCCTGGCACCCCTTCCCCGCGGGCAGGACTGGGGCGCCGTCGGCAAGCAGATGTGAGCCGGGTGGAACCGACTCGCCTCTCCCGGTCCCCAAACTTCACTGCTGTCTGCGCTTACCTAGCTGAGCCCACCGAGCCCACAGCCCCGGGCCCGGGTCTCAGCGATCCCCGCCCCCCTCCTCCGAGCTGCTTCTGCCCTGGGGACAGCTGGGGGGGGGGTGGGCCTGGACCCTGTCTCCGTGTGTCCAGTGGGGCAGGGTGTGAAGGGTGTCCGTTAGCCCCTAGGGGCTGTTTGCAGCGTCCCCAGCCTCCCAGTGTCTGTGGAGACCGGGGACAGAGGTCTTTTGTCACTCTGGGGCCCTGGCTGAAGACAGCTGTCTGCTCTGCACTAGTTCTCGGGAGTTGAGGAGGCCCCTTGGTGCCTGTGAGCTGAGCCTGTCCCCGGGCTTGGTGTGGTGGCATTTCACATCTGCCGTGTGCATGTGGAGGCGAGGAAGTCTTTGCCTTGTTTTGTGGGGATGGAGAGGAGGAAGATGGCAGGCGGGGAATGGACACTCAGCACTCAGCCTCCTCATGCGGGTGCTTGGAGACACTGCCGCCCAACTCCTGGGGCTGACAATGCTGTGTCCAGACAGAAATGGCAATGACAAGTTCTTTCTAGATTCACGGCCCTGCACGAGGTGGACAGAGGCTCCAAGAGCGTGCTCTCCCGGCCCAGGGTGGGCCTGGGGAGCAGGCAGGAGGTATTTTTAGGGTGTAAATGCCACCTGTTGAGGCAAACGAAGAGACCCAGGGAGGCCCAGCTGGCCAGCTTCTTCCTCCGTCCCATGCACAGCCTGCCTTGGGTGTTCAGGTGTGTGTCCCCACCCATGTCCTCAGCTCAGCAGCAGACGGAGTGCCCCTGGGAAGGCCGGTGGGAACAGGCCGTTTCTTTAAAAATTCCTTGTGGAGTTCCAGCTGCTGTTGCTCAGCTTTCCTGAGGCTCCATCTTTATCTGTAAGTTCGGCCACTCCTCCTCCCACCTGTATTTCCCAGCATCTCAATTTCTTCACCTCCTGGCGCAGACAGACAGCTGTGAGTCCGTTCTCTTCTTCCTTGCAGTGTTGCCTTCCTGGCAGTTACCAACTCCCATCGTGGGCACTGCTGTTGCTCCTGGGTGTATGTGTTCTTTTATCTGCCCCCCCCCACCCCTCCTTCCCCATAATCACGGTGTGAACTTAATGCCTGGAGCCAGGGGTCTGTACTCTAGTCCTGCCCACCCCTCCACCACACTCAAGGAGACCAGAAGGGGGCAGGCTGTTCCCAAAGTCCAGCTTTGCTGGAGCTAAGGATGCAGGCAGGGAGAGGCCCAGAGTCCTTGCAACCTGTGATTCATTTCAAGGCCCTTGTGGGTCGGTTGGCATGATACTTTGGAGTGATATCTGGGAAGTGAGACATTAAAAAAACGCACAAAAACAAAAACCCTGTGCTCGGGTGATGACGCTCAGGTCTGTGCTCTGGCCTGAGCAGGGCTCGTGTGCAATGGTGGTTCTAGCACAGGCAGGGAGGGGCATGTGGCAGTGCCAGGCGGGCATGGCATGGGGAGCATCTTGGTGTGCTTCCTTCTGCCCTTCTACAGTTTCTGAGCACGTTCCTCTCTTATGCTTGGGGAACTGATGTAGAAAACAGATTTTTTTTTTTTTTTTTTTGGTGCAGCTAAGAAGCTGGAATAGAGTGGTTTGCAAGCCAGGTATGAGGGCCGTGGTGAGCTGGAAGTCTATCCAAGATTTGCAAGTGTCCCCCCTCCACTCACCCCTCCCCAGGCTGAGTTGGGTAGTGAGTCTCAGTGGGCTGTGGGCGTTGCTGTCCCCTCAGAATTTAGAGACGGGGGAGGGCAGCAGGCTGGGGGGGGCAGGGGGAGTTTCTTGAGGAAAGAGGACGGGCTGTCAGGAAGATCCACAGAATGCCTTGGGAGGAGCTGAAAGAGTAGAGTGCTACTGTAGCAAGTATTTGTTTCCCTTCTTTTGAGGACTCCCTGAGAGGTCCCACTCTTATAGCCCTCAGATAAACTGTCACTTAATAAGTTTCATTTAAGTTTCATGTAATGTTTTTCCTTCACACACACACACACACACACACACACACACAAAGTAGAATGGGTTTTTGTATTATCTGACCCCTTTGAATTGTTGATTTCTGGCAGAAATTCCTCATAGTTCACATTTCTCAGCTAGATACACGCTGGCAGTGCTGCTGGAAGGAGGCTGTATGATTCTAACAGCCTGGAGGCATCGCTTTCCTTTCTATCCAAATGTTTTCAGACTGGAGGCAACATAGGGTAGTTCATTGATGGCTAAGGATTTCTTTTTTTTTTTCTTTTTTCCCCTCCTCACACATTCTCTCAATAGAGTTTTGTTTTGTTTGAGCAAATGCATTACACTTTGTATACAGAAATGCACATCATTAGACAACATTTATCATGCTGTGAACGTCGCCATCTGCTTCATCATATACTGGAAATTGTTCGATAAAACACATAAGTAAAAATAGAGACAATTCTATAATGTTATGATATACTTAGGGATATTTGATATAAGCTGAGTACCTCCTATCTGAAATGCTTGGGGCCAGAAGTGTGGCAGAGTTAGGATCTCTTAAGTATCTTGCAATGTTGTCAGAGTTATAATGAACTCTCTTGGGGCTGAGACCAAAAACTAAGCACCACATTTATTTGTTTATCATCTATAATCCTATACACACGGTCTGGAGGTCATTTTATGTGGCATATTTAGTGTAACATTGTGTTGGTTCTGAAAAAGTTTTGGAGTTTGGAGCATTTAAAAGATTCTGGGTTTGAGAATTAAGAACACTCAACCTATACCATATGTGTGTGTGTAAAGAGAGTGTATTTAGGGATATATGTGTATATATATAGACAGAGGCATATATATATATATATATATATATATATATATATGTACGTATATGTTGGTTTATATATACGATACCTACATGTGTATCAGTTTGTGTGTGTGTGTGTGTGTGTGTGTGTGTGTGTGTGTGTGTGTGTGTCTTCCAAGAGGTGAGATGCTTCAGTATTTGTTAGTTTTGAGCTAGGAACGCAACTAAGACATACACTCTCATTTCCTGGGGACTGTCTGTCCAACTCTTTCATCTGTGGTCTTCATAGCAAAGGAATGGATGATTTTGTGTGCACATGTGTGAGCACCCGCACATGTGTGTGCATTGCATCTGTGTGCATGCATGTGTTGTGCACGTGTGCCTTGCGCGTGCATGCGTTTGTCAGTGTGTGAGTGCCCGTGCCTACCCATGTATACATGTCCAGAGACCAACCTCCTCGCTCACTCTGTTTTAAGAACTCATCTCCCACCCAGTGATTTTTCCCACTGGTGGGACCATAAATCTACACTCAGAAAAAGGAAAATCATCCTGCAAGACTGTAGCCTGTGCAGGGCGAAGGTTGACCTTGCCCCTGGCCCTGGGACCCTGGGACCCCTCTCTTCTCTTCCTGTATATCTCCCGTTCTTACAGGCCCAGAACCCCACCTGTGAGGAAAGGAAATGAACATGAACATCTCTGGGGGGAAATGAAATAAGTTAATAATCTCCTCACCCTACAAAACCTATATTCACAATGCAGGGCTGCGGGAGCAGAGGAAAAGCCACAGAGAAGCTGTGCCAGGCCCGCACAGACGTGCGGTCGATACCCTCTGCCCACCCAGTGCAGGTGCCAACCCCCCACAGCCCCCTCCGCCTTGCCGGGCATGGCCGGTCACCCTGTCCTTGCTCCGCCGCAGGTGGCCCCTGACTGGGCAGGTTGCGCATGGGTGAGATGGAGTGATGCGTGCCAATCAGCCTGGACTGCCCCAGCGAGAGCTGTCGCTCTTAAAAGGAATTCTTGGTATGTTTGGAAGGAAGCATTTTTTGGTGATTATTCATTTTCCCACACAAAGTAAGGTCTGAGTGAAATTCAAGGCAGTCTGAATCCTTCTAGGCCTTTCTGTGTGACACAGGCCTAAAGCAGAATGGACTGTGGTAGGGAGAAGGTTCCAGCACTTACTGCACGCTGGCTGTATGCCAGGCACATTTTGGTGCTTTGCATAAATTATGTTAATAAGTCCTCAAAAATAAAATCCTCTATCTATCTATCTATCTATCTATCTATCTATCTATCTATCTATCTATCTATCTATCTGTATATCTATCATTCTATTACCTGTCTGTTTCCTTTCTGTCTGTCATCTTTGTATTTACTTATGTATGTTCTATCAATAGTCAGTCCATTGGTCTATTACTTATCTATGCGTTTATCATCCATTCGTCCATCATCTGTTTTCCGGGGAAGAAGCTGCTGTCTCTAAGCCAGGCACAGATAAGTTGAGGCCACCTGGCTGGAGATGAGGGTCTGATGACTGCTGGGTACAAGGTATGAAGGGGGGGGCTTTGCGGCTGTGTCTCATGATCTCTCTGAATCCCCCCAACTCTGTAGGATGGGACTATTGCTGCCCTCCCCTCCCCGCCCCCTTCCCCACTTGGAGAAACCGAGATTCTGTGGGGCCAAGCTATCGGTTGAAGTTAAGAGAATCACAGAGCTGGAATGCAAACCCAGGCCTGCCTCCGTCCAGTGCTGTCTGGATTTCAGAGCACCTTGTCTGGAAAGTTCTTTGGAAAGCCCTTTGTGCAGGCATGTCGTTCCTCACCTACTCTGTGACTCTCGAGCACATTCCAGAAAAAAATAACCTAAAAGGTGCAGGCTGTCCAGCGGCTGTGATCTGTGATGGCCCCACCCTTCACCCCAGCACTCAGGAGGCCGTGGAGACGGGGGGGGGGGGGGGGGGTGCACACGTTCTAGGCCAGCCTGGGCCACAGGCAGGGCCATGGCTCGCTCCAGGGAAGAGCAGACTCAGCAGTTTCCACTGAATCAGAACCAAACAAGGATGCAGATAGGCGCGGAATAAGAATGTTAATGGCCCTACAACTTAGGAAGTGCCAGACACTGCTGCAGCCCGCTGTCTGTCTGTATCGCCTCCTTGGGTCCTTGTTTTGAGCAGCCATGGATACAGCTCATCCCTCCTAGACAAACACATTGAAACATGCTGTAGAGGGGAAACTGAGTCACCAGGTATGGCAGCAACTTCACCCAGGGGCTTCACCCACTCCCTTTTCTAGGCTCTCAATGAGGGTTTTCTCCTAACTTTGAAACCCCTGTGATGAGACATGTGGTCTCTGTTTGAGCCAAATGCCCAGCCCCCAAGGACAGAGCCTTATGTCTGAACGTCTCCTGGCATGTATTTGAAGTGTGCGACACATTGTGATTTATAAATAATAACAACAATGGTTACTGTGGTTGAGCAAATCAACGTGTGCATCTTCTCAGTCACCTGTTCTTTTTTTTAGGGGGTGGGGGTGGGGAGGGTTGTTGCAAGAGTCCTGGAAACTACTCTTTGAGCAAGGATGTTTTGATAAGATGTGTGAGTATGAGGAATTCTGAAGCAGAGTTGTACGCATATCTTCTCTAAGCCGCTTTCATCTCACAAATCTGCTCCTGTGTTTCCTTTGGTCTAGATCTCATTTGGATTTCATGGTCCTAGACAGAAAATATCACCCTGTTGCAGACAGGCAGAGTCCCTGACTTTGAACTTGGCGGGAAGAAGGAGTTTTGTATTCAGCTAGCATATTCTCTGTGTCTCTGTCTCTCTCTCTCTGCACAGGGAATAGGGTGGGTTAGGGTGGTAGCAGAGTGCTGTGTCCACTCCCTAGGCCACAGGAAAGGGTCTTTGCTGCTGCTCCTGCTTCTTGCCTCTTTCAGCTCACAGCCCGGCCTGTGGCCGGTCCTCATGAGGGCTGGGTGGCCCAGGATGTTGCAGCAAGAGCTCTCCCTGCGGAGTCCTGCAGCCACTTCCTCCTGCCTGCAATAGTCATCTGGGTTGAGCCCCCTGTGGTTAGCGGCCCCACCCTCACCGGAAGCCAGAAGCTGGGGCAGGGAGAGGCGGGAGGTGTCACCTCTACCCAGAGCAGAGGGGGCTGGCATTATTACCTTCAGAGACTGGGAGCCCCAGAGACATTCCCCTCCCCAGCCTGCCCAGACCAGAGGTTAGAGGGTAAAGGTGGGGCCCATTAATAAGTCTTATTTGGGGGGATTCCCCCTTCAACACTCCTTGAGGGCAGTGAAAAGCATCCCTTTCCCCTGAGGCTTGGTGACACTGGTTTATCTGGCTGGCTAATCCAGGCTCAGGGTGGCGGGTGGCGCGTGGATGCTAAGAAGGCAGCCAGCCAGTGTGACTGGGGGGGGGGCGGGGAGGTGGCTCTGCTGTAATCCTAGGCTAAGAGGAACGGGACTTTGCTTTAGCCTAAAGCCCAAGGAGCCAGTGTGTGGGTCAGAGGGGGCGTGGCAGAGGCTGGCCAGCCCTTCAGGTTGAGAAGCTGGGGACACAAACCTATGCCTCTGCTGTCATGGTGGATGTGGTGGGGGATGAGGCAGGGCGGTTCCCTTGCTGTGTGGATTCGGGATAGGGTGGATTTCTTGTGGTTTGTCCAGGCATGGGGGAGGGGGGGTGAGTAAGAGGAAAAGAAGAGGAAGAGGAAGACGTGAAGCTAAATACATTTTTCACAAGTTGAACATCCAAGGAGCCCACCGCAGGACAAAAGGCCAGCGTCCCTGGAGTACCTGTCCCCTGCTCCTTGGGGGCGCATGCAACAAACATGCTTTGGGTAGTGGAGAGCTAATGTAGACGTTATTTAAGGGTGGCATGGAAAGCAGATGCGATGGATGAGCGGCGTGGTGTGTGCCTCATCGAACAGCCCTCCTTTGGGAACAGGAAAGAAACTTGTTCTTCCTGCTCCTTTCCTTGTGAAATGGGGACGGGGGGGGGGGGGTGTTGTTAGTAATTAGAGCACTGATGGAAAATGACTTTTTTTACCCCTCCCTCACCCTCCCCCCCCAGACTAGTGGCTGTTTTCTGTTTATTTTTTAATGGCGGCCACGCTTCACAGGTGTTCTGGAAATAAAAGCCTATTCATTGCCTGCCCTCCCTCCCCTCTCCCCCCCCCCCCCTGCTCAGAGAGGACAGCTGTTAGAAAGACACAGTGGACCCTCCGGTCCTTGTCATCCAGTGTTGGGGCAACGTGCTTTTTCTCATCCTCTTCTTGAGAAACCAGGAAGGGAACCTGGAAGTCTGTCAGCTGAGGGCAGCACACGGTGGAACGGGGTGGTGGGGGAGAGAGGATAGCGTTTTCTCCATCTTTCTCCCCCCCATTCTCCTTCTTCTCCTCCTAATGAGAGAAAATAGAGATGCCGTCCATCAAAATTCAAATTAGTAGCCACGGTTAGTGTTTGCCAAGCAAATCTCATTTGGGTTACTTGTTGGAAACATTGGCATTCTAGCCTTCACTCCCACACACGCAAGCGTCGGAGGGTATGGGGTGGGGCCATCCTTCTGCGTAGGACCTCCACCCTCCGGTATGGCCTGGGACATCTGTCTGTTGATGATGACCATGGTGATTGGCAGTACTGGGTTTGAACTCAGGTCTGTGCTTTCTAGGCAGGCGCTCTACCACTTTAACCTGCCTCTAGCTCCTTCAGTCATTTTGAGGACAAGGTCTTACATTTTACCTGGCTAGCCTGAACTGTGATCCTCCTATTTACACTTCCTAATATAGCTAGGGTGATAGGTATATGCCACTGTGCCCAGCTCTTTCTCCTGAGATGGGGTCTTTCTGAACTTTTTTGCTCTGGCTGGTTTTGACCCATGATTCTCCTAACCTCTACTTCCTGAGTCGCTGGGATGATAGGTGTGAGCCATTGCACATAGCTACTTTGCTCATGCTTTTGTTACATGGATGGCCACTGTTGCCTTTATATGAGTCAATTTTTCATCGCTGTGGCAAATGCTTTGGGAAGAAAGGGGAAAGACTGATTTGGGCTCATGGTTCATGGGTTTGAGTCTATGGTCATTGGGCCTTGTTGCTTTGGGCCTGGATTGAAACAGGCACAATGGGAGCTCATGGTAGAGGAATACACACCCTCATCCACATGGTAGCCAGGCAGAAGAAAGGAAGGAAGAAAGAAAGGAAGAAAGAAAGGAAGGAAGGAAGGAAGGAAGGAAGGAGGGAGGAAGAGGCTTGCATCCCAGTATCCCCTCCAGGGACACGCCCCCAACCACCTTACTTCCTCCCCTAGCCCCCCCCCCCCAGCAGCGCCATTACCTGAGAGCCAGGTGTTTAACAGGGACGAAGATTTGAATTTATAGCCCTCAGAATGAGGAGGCAGCAATCTCTGTCATCCCCGACCTGTCATCATGCGCATGGCATGTGTGTGTGTGTGTGTCCATGCAGACGATCACACAGAACCATTTACAGCCAGGCCCGAGTTGTTCCTGATTACAGAGGAAGCAACTGAGGCACACAGAGAGAGAGAGAGAGAGAGAGTAGGAATTTGCCCAAAGCCACAAACTAGTTAAGGTTGGAATTCCCATTCTGTGCCACAAGGAAAGTTTCAATGCAGAAGTTTTAATGCCACCCTGCAGCCTGACTGTCCCGGCTGTGCAAGGGAGGTGGATGGGCCGCACCGAGGCCAACATCCAGAATCAAGCAGGATGTAAGTGCTGGTGGCTTTGGCCACGCGTGAAGCCAGCAGTCTAGCTGTGGAGGGTTTCCGGCCTCAGAGTCTCCACCACCCTGCACCCCAAGTAGCCACAAGTCAGGGTAGGGGAGAGTATGTGTGGCAGCCACCTTCCATCCCCGGCCTAGCCGTGGAGAGGTAGCATCCGGAGCGTAATATTTTGATAAGTTGCTGATTTGTATTAAAATAGTAATTATAGCTCATAATTACAAGCATGGATTTCAGTGAGACTCAATGGCTGATGGAAAGAGAACTAATTAGCTGTGCGTTCTCTGGAAATCACATGGAAAGGGGGCCGGGCCTTTTCCTGCCTGAGGGTCCAGCGAGTTGGTAGCCGCACGTTTTGCCAGCGGCTGGTTACTTGTTCAGCGTTGGTGGCCCCTGCTCATGGAGGACTGGCATGGAGGGCCGCCCATTAGAAGCAAACACAATAGTTGGAAGAAATGAACTGAAATCTGCCTATTTTGTGGCAGAACTGGGGTTTGAACTCAGGGTCTTAGACTCTCTAGGCAGGTGCTCCACCATTTGAGCCACACCCCCAGCCCTGCCACACTTCCTTCTGAAGTGGGACTTACAGACGGGAAGTGTAGATACCGTGACTGCACAACCTACCAAAGTGCCCAGGCCCAACGAATCAGAGCCAGAACCAGAGCTGGGAGCCTCAGCAGCCTGCGCTGTGGGGATGTTTGTCTCCGTCCCTCTGCTCTCAGACTTGGAGGAGACCTCTGCCTGAATTCTGACACTAGTGCTTCCCTTGGCCTAGTGTAGAAACCGGTGGTCTGGGGTCTGAATTCACCTTTGCTTTTACAGCCTGAGGGTCAAATCTAGCCTGCAGCCTGCTTGTTTTCACCTGGCCTGTGAGTTTGGAAGGGAAAGACCCCTCACATATGCAAATGGTTGGGGGGGGGGGAAGAAAAGGAAAGAAGGGAACAAAAACAAAAGAAAGCCAGGACAAATGCAATCTTAGCTACTCAGGAAGCTGAGATCTGAGGTTCGTGGTTCCAAGCCAGTCAGGGCAGAAAAGTCCCTGAGACTCTTATCTCCAATAAACTACCAAAATTTGGGAGTGGAGTTGTGGCCCAAGTGGTAGAGTGCTAGCCTTGAGCAAAAGAAGCTCAGGGACAGCACCTAGGCCCTGAGTTCACGTAAGCCCCAGGACCAGAAAACAACAAAACAAAAACAATTCAAAAGAAAAATCCTGTTTCATGACGTGTGAAAGTCACATGGGATCCCTCTGTGTGTCTACGCATAAAGTTTTATTGGCTGGCACACTGTGCTAGCCACTCCTGATACATTGGGCGTTGGCTGCTTGCAAGTTGACACACACAGGGAGTGACTCACAGAGCTGCAAATATTTGCTCTGTGGACCTTTCTAAAGAAGATGGCCGCCCCGGTAGGCCTCGTGTTTCATGGCGTCCTTGTACCGTTCATCCACACTGCTGTGTGTTGCTTCATGACCTTCTGTGCACTGGGCGTGCCTGGGAAGTTCCATTGGGCGTATGTGGCTAGGCAAACACTCTACCACTTGAACCACACCCCCAGCCCTTAGCTAGCTTTTTTTGTATTTGCTTTGGAGCTCTTTGGTCTGACGACTGCACTGGAACGTGGAGTTCTGATGCTTCCTACCAGGGAGAGGGGTCTGGCGATGCTCGCCAGGAACTCTGGGACTATGCTCTGGGCCAGCCCAGGGCTGCCGTGTAGCGAGGAGCCAGCCCTCCGATTCCTGCCAGGGTGTTGGGAACTGCTTTGGTTGCTTTGGGAATGAGGCCACAGCTACATTTCAAACAGCAGAGACATAGTTTCCACAGGGTTCTTAGCTTTAGCCAGCAAAACAGTTCTGGGAGAATTGGGCTTTCCTTCCCTCCGCGCCCTCCTTCTCCCCCCCGCCCCGTTCCATGTCACTTTCCGCTCTGATTGACTTCTGCCTGTCTCTGGCTTGTTGTCCCTGTGTTCTCACTGGAAAGCAGACGGACACAGCCCTGTGGCCCCCGGTGAGTTTGCTGGCCCACAGTGGCACGTGTCATTTCCTGTCACATCGCCCTCTGACCTGTCCCCTGGGGGATTGCATACAGGCGTGGCCACCTGGTCACAGCCTCTCCCTGGGGACCTGTGTCTCTGGGCCTTGTCAGCAGTGTTTTAGTGGCTTGGGGGGGGTAGGCGGCTGAACCCTGGTCATTTGTCACTTGTGGACACAGCTGCTGAGGGGCTGGGAGAAGGGCATCAGAATTCCCTAGCGCCCGCCCCCCCCCCCCTTTCAGGTCTGCTTGGCTCTGCCTGTAGGAATAACCTGGTATTCTTTTGAGTCACCCCAGCCCCGCCTTCTAGCCAGCTGGCCTGAGCTGCGCCCTGCAGGGCTAAGGTCCTGGCCGGCTCAGGAGCAGCTCCCCAGGCCCAGCCTCACGCCTCATGCCGTCAGCTGACTTGAGGCGTGTCACCAGAAGGGATGGCTTGCCCTGACCCAGTGTTTCTTGGTGATGAAGATTAGACTTCTGGCCAGAAGGGCTGGGGACCCAGAAGCCCTGTCATCCGAAATCAGTTCTGCTCCACTCAGCCTCTGAGCGGTGCCAGGTCTGGTTTTTAAAGTAGGAAGGGCGCCGGAGCTGCTACTTGTAGCTGGGCGTCCTGGGCCCCGGGCGTTCCTGGGTAAAGACCTTCCAATCCTGCTGGTTCAGTTTTGGTTTTCAAGAAACAGTAGGGCTGCAGGCGAGTGACTCAAGCAGTTACAGTGTCTGCTGGTCAGCTTGAAGTCCTGAGTTCAGACCCCAGCACTACCACAGAAATGAAGACTTCTGTAACTTCTAGAAGGCAACCACATAGAAATTTTAGCCCATAAAACCTTTGTAAATAAGTCTTACGTCAAAGAGGAAATCAGATTTGGCATTTTATGCTATATATACAAATGCATCAAAGAGAAAATCACATTTGGCATTTTATATTATATATACAATGATTAACAAACATAAGAAAACAGATTCCTCATAGGAAAACAGGAGAGACCAGGCAAAAACAGTGCCTGGAGCCAAATGATAGTCTACTTTAAAAGCATCTCAGCTCTTTAAACGTGAACGATTAGATTTAGGCACCCATGGCTCACGACTCTAATCCTAGCCACTTCGGAGGCTGAGATCTGAGGATCACAATTCAAAGCCAGCCCAAGCAGGAAAGTCCAGGAGACTCTTATCTCTAATTAACCACCAGACAACAGGAAGTAGAGCTGTGGCTTAAGTAATAGAGTGCTAGCGTTGAGTAAGAAAACCCAGGGACAGTGCCCAGGCCCTGAGTTCAAGCCCCAGGCTGGTACAAACACATATACAAAAACACAAAGAAAGAAAAATAACCAAAGACGCCATAAGCAAGGAGAGCTGTGTGATTAACATACTGCACATTCACGCAAGGAATGTCGCCATAAAGCCTCTTAGAACAATAGCACTCACTAAATAAAACAAATGAGGAGCTGTAAAGCGGGCTTCGTCCAAGATCAGAGAGGGGGAGAAGAGGGGGATTATGGATCCAGCACCCCACACGCCTGTGTAAAAATGGAGCCGTGAGGCAGCGGAGGCTTGTTTGGGAGGGAGGAGGGGGAGGAGGGAGAGAGACGGAGAGGACGAGTCTGATCAAGGTCCTCCATGCGCATACATGAAACCCCTTCCTACAGCTCACCGTATCAATATGAGGGAAAAGAACTAAGACCAAAAAAGGGGCTGGAGGCAAGACTCAAGCGGCGGAGCTTCTGTCTAGCAAATGGGTGGCCCTGAATCCCAAGAGCAGACACTGTAGACTGTGGCCGTGTGTCGGGCAGCTCTCTTGCCTGTCCCCAGCCATGCATCGCAGGACTGGCTCTGAGTTCTTCATGCCCAGTATCCACTCAGAGGCGGGGTGCCGGCACAGACGATAAACAGTAGTAACAGCAGCAGGCACCATAGTTACCCCAAATCACAGCCAAGCATCTGGTGCTCAGCGTCCTGTGACGTGGACATTGTGGGAGGTGAGCTCCTGGGTAGAGGAAGTGGGGCTCGGAGAGGGGAAGTCACCCTACCCAGGGCCACGCAGCTGGCAAGGGGGCAGATCTGCCTTCTCACCCCGCCTGGCCTGGGGCTCCTCCCTACTACACCACATCACATCATTTGACACCAAGTCCTTGAGGTGGGATTCAGGACTGGCGGAGCCCAGTCCTGGTGAACATTGCCTCCTGTCGGGGGTGTGCGGAGCGGCCGTCTCCAGCTTCCCGCCGCAGGCTGAAGCGGGGAGCTCTGCTAAGTGGGAGAGAGTGGAATCCACATGCCGCTACTTTCAGGAAGGGGGCTGTGCTCCAAGTTCAGTTCCTGGCTCTGTCACAGCTGTGTGATGCTAGGCAAGTTAGGGACAGTCTCTGTGCCTCAGTGTCTTCATCTGTAAGCAGGTGTCCTGGGAGGGAGACTTGATAGGGGAGCACCACAGGGGCTGCAGAGGGGAGGTGCTACCTGGCTAACTGCCTCTCCCCCCTCCCGGCTCTGACCACCGCAGCGTGCGTGCACGTGCGTGCGTGTGTGTGTGTGCGTGCGCGCGTGCGTGTGCGTGTGTGTGCACGCGCGTGCGTGCGTGTGTGTGTGTGCGTGCGTGTGTGTGCGCGCGTGTGCGTGTGTGTGTGCGTGCGTGTGCGTGCGTGTGTGTGCGTGCGTGTGTGTGCGTGTGCGCGCCTGCGTATGTGCGTGTGTGTGCGTGTGCACGTGCGTGCGTGCGTGTGCGTGCGCGTGCATGTGTGCGTGCGTGTGCGCGTGTGTGTGTGCACGCGCGTGTGTGTGCGCGCGCGTGTGTGTGTGTGCGCGCGTGTGTGCGTGCGTGTGCGCGTGTGTGCGTGCGCGCGTGTGTGTGCGCGTGTGTGTGCGCGCGCGCGTGTGTGTGTGTGTGTGTGCGCGTGTGCGTGCGTGTGTGTGTGTGCGCGCGCGTGCGTGTGTGTGTGCACGCGCGTGTGTGTGCGCGCGCGCGCGTGTGTGCGTGTGTGTGATCGTATTCCCAGCTCAGTCACTGACTGTGCGTGTGTGTGTGCGTGTGCGCGCGTGCGTGTGCGTGTGTGTGTGTGTGTGCACGCGCGCGTGTGTGTGTGCGTGTGTGTGTGTGCGTGTGCGTGCGTGTGTGTGTGTGAGATCGCATTCCCAGCTTAGTCACTGGCTCTGTGCATGTGTGTGTGTGTGTGTGTGTGTGATTGTATTCCCAGCTCAGTCACTGACTGTGTGTGTGTGTGTGTGTGTGTGTGTGTGTGTGATTGCATTCCCAGCTCAGTCACTGGCTCTGTGTGTGTGTGTGTGTGCGTGTGCATGTGTGTGTGTGTGTGTGTGAGATCGAATTCCCAGCTCAGTCACTGACTGGCTGTGTGTGTGTGTGTGTGTGTGTGTGTGTGTGTGTGTGAGATCGCATTCCCAGCTCAGTCACTGACTGGCTGAGTGGCCTTGAGTCGGTCAAATAGCCTCACTACAGCTAACAAAGTCATCATACTAACAGTAAGAAGGATAACTAACCTCATGTTTCCCCCTTTATGATACTGGGGTTTGAACTCAGGGTCTCATACATGCTAGGTTGGTGCTCTACTTCTACGCCTCCAGCTCAGCTTTTCATGGTTTTTCTCTTTTGTTTGGTGGTGGTGGTGGTCATGGGATTTGAACTCAAAGCCTGGGCACTGTCCCTGAGCTCTTCAGCTCAAGGCTAGCGCTCTACCGCTTGAGCCACAGCGCCACTTCCAGTTTTTGAGAGGTTTCCTGGAGATAAAAGAGTCTCACGGGGACTTTTCTGCCCAGGTTGGCTTCACACCTCGATCCTCAGATCTCAGCCTCCTGAGCAGCTAGGATTACAGGCGTGAGCCACTGGTGCCCAGCTTCATGGGCAATTTTTAAAGTGAGGGTCTTGCTTCCCACCCAAAGTGCTTGAGCTACAACCTACTTTCTTTAGGCTTCCTGTCATGGCGGGAGTTACAGGCATGTGTCGCTGTGTCCACCTTCCCCCTGTGGAGAGAGAGCCCCCTGGGCTTTTCTCCCTCAGCAGGCCGGGAGCTAACACCCTCCCATTCTCAGCCCCCCACGAAACAGAGATGGCAGGCGTGGGCCAGCAGGGTTTCAGAATGTGTCCCGTGTCATTTGTTGACCCTGTATCATAGTCCTGAGGGGGGGAGTTACTGAGAGGCCCCCCCCATTTTACAGATGCAGACTCTGAGCCTCGAGGGGTGGGGAGTGGTCCACACGGAGGGTCTCGCGTGTTTAAGCAGCAGACCTGGTTCTCAGGCCCCACCGGGGGCTATGCCCAAGCCCGACTCTCTCCCCTGGGGTGTGGGGGGAGCGCTGGCTCTCCCGGGGCGTGGGGCCGCGTTCTCAGCCCAGCCTCAGGTGTTTCCAAGGAAAATACTGAGGGCAGGAGCCCAGACCGCCTTTGACCATGAAGTGGGCAGAATGACAGCATGTCTGGGTCTTCCCAAGCAGTGATTTCCACAAGAGCCCAGCGTCTCCAGAGCAGCCGTCCGCCCCGAGCCTGGCACAGGGGCCCGGATCGCTCACCCTCATTTTCCAGTTGGATCGCACTGCAGTGACGGACGCTTGGCCCCGGGAGTCACCGGCTCCTCTCCGTTCCTCTGTGCCTCGCACCCAAGGGTCTGGCTGGCCAGGGACAGTCAGCGGGCTTGGGGAGTCTTGGAGAGGGAGGAAATGAACCGTGGGCCGCACCTGGCAAGCAGGCTGCTGACAGAGACAGAGTTTGTGGGGAGCCGAGGTCGTGAATGATTGAATGCCACTAACTGAGGTGTGAGAGCCGGTTCCAGAGTCCAGCTGTGGCTCTTAGGCTCCGGTCTGGCTTGGGCTGCCCCCCCACCCCACCCCTCACCTTGGACCTGGTTTTGGCTGTCCAGGCTGCAGGGGAGGGGGAGGGGAAGTAGATCGGCTCTGCCCTGGCTGCATTGGGCCGTTCCCTGTCCAGAAGCAGGGCGTCTTGGTGCTCGGGGCTGGGCTGTTCGAAGCCACCCCCTGTGCATTTCAAAGATGGGCTGTTCTGCACCTGCTTCTCACCTGAGCAGATCTCCGCTCACCGTGGCCTGCCGTCTCCCCAGCTCAGTGGCCCTTCTGGGAGGGTGCCTGGCTGGGCAGTGGGAGCCCAGGCGAGTTTTAGTCCTGCTGGACCAGTGGCCGTGCCCCATGGGCCTCGGTGTCCAGCTGTGGAACGGACAGCCATCCCCGCCGTGCTGCGAGGACTCGACGTAGGTTGATACTTTAACACAGCTCCACCTGGGCAGTCACGCTGCAGCTGACACGGCATCCTGTCTCCCCACAGCCCCGCGAGGAAGTCAGGCTGGCCAGGGGCAGGGGCACAGGAACCGGTGACCGGGAGCTGGCTTGCCCAGAGTCCACCCTCATTGGTGGAAAGGTCTGGGTTCTAGTTCCAGGGCCAGTGCTGAGCAGCCGGGAGCAGCTGGGAACTCTGCTTCAGGAATTCATGTCCCCTGGGCAAAATGAGCTCGTGATACATTGTGACAGTCAGTGCTTCTACCACCCCTTGCCTGTGGGGCTTGCCCTAACCCTGCAAAACAGATTCCCGAGGCTAGCGCACGTATGCACACCCTGCCTTGTGCTGGAGGGCTGTGCATTTGCAAACTGAGGCTGAGGTGTAGAAAGGAGGCAGAGAAGGTGGGAGGGCTCTAAGCTGCAAACGAAGGCCTGAGGATGGGTCCAGTGAGCCCAAGAGGGGGGGGGGGGGCGTCAGACCAGGCTCTGAGCTCCAGGAGCAGTGAGGGGGGCTGGGGGATTCTTAGAAGGAGGGGCCGGACCTTCCCTTCCCACCTTTAGCTGAGGCCACAGCAGGGGACAGGTGGGAGCAGGGCCTGGAGGGAGGCACTCAGCCTGTCTCTGGAGGCAGCGCGGGTTCAAGGAACTGACACAGACGCTCGAGGCATTGGAGCACGTGGAGGGGAGCACGTGGAGAGGAGCCGGGGCTCAGCAGCTTCCAGAGGGAGCTTCGGACAGGGAACCTGGGGTTCCGCCGGGGCATCAGAGGGGAGTATCAGGTGTTTGAAACAGGGAAATGGTCAGCTTTGTTTCATACACAACATAATTTAAAACATCACACAAGTTCTGTAGGCTATGTGCATAAGCCATGTGACCCATCAGGGAATTTTGCTCTGAGTCTTGGGTAGCCCATTGGGTCTATTCAAATATTCCAAATTATGGGGGGGAAAATAATCCCAAGTCTGAAGTTTTTATAAGTCCCAAGCATTTCAGATAAAGGATATACAGTTCTTTTAGCATCCAGAACCCAGCAGACTCAACAAATAGTAAACACAAAAACAAAAGTACTATACAATATGCTTGTGTGATGAATAATATACCAATACAGCAAAGTTATGGACATCATAAAACAGTAATAGTAAGAGTGGCGGCAAGTCATCTTGAGCTCTCCCTACTCTTCTAATCATTAACCAAGCGGTAGCTGTTTAATCTCAGCTGTTTAGTCTCAGATGGTTTCTTTTTTTGGGGGGGAGGGGGTGGAGTCTGGTCGTGGGGCCTGAACTCTGGGCCTGGGCGCTGTCCCTCAGCTCTTCAGCTCAAGGCTAGCGTTCTACCACTTGAGCCACAGCGCCACTTCCGGCTTTTTTTCTTTTTTGCTTATGTGGTGCTAAGGAATCGAACCCAGGGCCTCAGGCATGCAAGGCAAGCGCTCTACCACTGAGCCACCTTCCCAGCCCCTGTCCATTAGCTTTTTTAAAAAAATTTTTATTGTAAAGATACTATACAGAGGGTTACAGTTACATGAGCAAGGCAATGAGTACACTTCCTATTGAGCATTGTTACCCCCTCCATTGTTTTCTCCCTACCATCCCTTCCCTCTCTACCTTCCCCGAGGTTCTTTTTTTTTTAATTGTGATTAAGTGATTACATAATTTCCCAAATTTCACAGTATTGTGGAATAATGATGCTCAGACGGTTTCTGTAAGAATATAGACGCCCCTCCCCGACCTCGCTCACTGGAGCTCCTGTGTGCCTTGCTGCTAGGCCTCCGAGCAGGCCCTTCCCGCAGGGTGACCCCAGAACGGGCCCAAACCTCGTGTTATCTCCACCGATAAAGACACCCGTGATCACCAGGGAACATCTAGAAGAGAAACACAGGAAGAAGAGCAGAAGTCTTCCATTTTGCTGATTTCAGTGTAGGTGAGGTGAAGCCGCAGAGCTACTAGTTTCTGAGGGGACCAGGTCCTGGGAGAGGTGGAAGATTCGCAGCTGGGCTTGACTGGAGATGGGGAGGAGGCCTGCGCAGGGGCTTGTGGGAGGATGTGGGGTGCTCCCGGCATTCCCCAGGGTGGCACCTGTCTCCTTTCTCAGGCTGCCTGAGGAGCCTGGGTGGGTGAGCCCGGCGTAGCTGGTGAGCTGTGGGTGGTTGCATGGGGTTCACGGGGAGTGAGGGGCCACATATGCTCCCGCGACTCAGGCCTGCTGTTGGTTCTGAGCTCTGCACTTATCCGTTTGACAACAGTGGTGTGTGGGTGTGCGTGCACTCCTTGTGAGGTGTTAGCTCCCCCCACCCCCAATCTGTGGCGAGCAGCAAGGAGACCCCAAAAGAGCAACTGTGCAATTCTAGTCTGAAAGCAGCAGCCTGGACACCCAGGCCGGGCCACTAGGTGAGTCTACTGCATTCCAAAGACAGGAAAAGGAAGGCCGCTGTCCCGGTGCTGCCCCAATGGGAGGGAGGGGACAAGGGAAAAAAGGAGTGAGCAAGGGCAGCCTGGGTGCTGTAGGAGGCCGTCCACGGTGGGGAGGGAGCCCGCTATATTAGACAGGTCACGGTTAGTAATAGTCTCTAACACTTGGTGTTAATCTCAGTGAGAAACACCCATGTGTTTTTTCCAGAGTGACCACACAACCCCTGGTGGCCAGCAATGCAGAATTAACCAGCCAGGGGTGAGGGAAGGTGGGGTGGAAATGGGGGACTAACCCTTGAGCATCTCAGCTCCTGTTTGGATCCCGTGTGGAGGCTGGTTGCTGAGAGCCCGTTCCGCCTTTGGCTGTGATCCTATCTTGATCCCCAGCCATTATCTGGCACTTTGTGTGGCTGAGAATTTCCTGAGGGAAGACTTAATCTTATTCATTATCTATTCTTGCTACTTAGAGTTCTTGATATTTAAAAAAAAGTCTTAAGAAAAAGAGCAACTAAATTTTAAATGAAAGCCAGGCTTGGAGGACTTGAAGACCAGGTGAAAAATGCAAAGGGCCTGAGGCTAGGGTAGGTAAGTTTAGCTACAGCTGGAGCTGGGAGTTGTGGGGCTTGGTGAGGACTGTGCTGTGGATGGATAGATGGGAAGGATGGCAGCCCCGGATCATCTGACAAGCCTTTCAGGTTTAGAAGAAACAAACCTTCTTGTGTTTTTTTGTTGTTCGTGGGGCTTGAACCTTGGGCCTGGGTGCTGTCCCTGAGCTCTTCAGCTCAAGGCGAGCACTCTACTGCTGGAACCACAGCACCACTTCCGGTTTTCTGGTGGTTTATTGGAGTTAAGAGTATCATGGACTTTCCTGCCCAGGCTGGCTTGGAACCGTGATCCTCAGATCTCAACCTCCTGAGTAGCTAGGATGACAGGCGTGAGCCACTAGCGCCTGGCTCGTAGTTTTTTTGTTTTTGTTTTGTAGTCTTTGATATGTCCAGTACCCACTCTGAATCAGCTAATTCAAGGGATCATGGGAGGTTTTTGTTTGAATTTGAACTCAGGACCTTGTACTTATTTGGCTTGCTTGTGGCTCTATCACCTGAGCAATGCCTCCAGCTTGTCTTTTGCTGGTTATCTTAGAGATGGACTCCTGTGAACGTTTTCTGTCTGGGCTGGCTTCAAACTTTGATCTTCTGGATCTCAGCCTCTTACACAGCTAGGATTATAGGCATGAGCCATGGACACCTGGCTAGATTATTATTATTATTTTTAATAACAATTTGCTTGAACTAAACCAAATGAATTTGCCCCTTTGGAACTTTATATAACTCCTTATGATAAGAATAATAGATGATAATAGCTTCAGAAAAAATATCTAACATTTGTTTGTCTGACTCTGCAGCTGGTACTGTGGTAAGTCCTTGCTGCAGATCAGAACAGAAGGGGCCAGGTGTGGTAGCACACAGCTTTAATCCAGCTACGGAGGAAGAGGAACTAGGAAGACCGTAGCCTGAGGCCTGATCACTCAGAGAGGAACCAGTGGGCTGTTACACCTGGAGGAGTGTGTGTGTGTGACTCAGCTGGTGCATATCCACCCACTTGGAAATGCAAACGCCTCTAGCCTTGAGTGGACTCGAGGAGGTATTTTGGCGTCCCTCAGTGCACAGGGGCAGAGGTGGGATTAGAACTCAGGCTTCTGGGTTGCCACAAGAGCAGGAGGCTGGCTCAGCACGGGTGCGGAAGCCTTGGCTCGGGTATTCCCGCTCGCCTTTACAGCTTACCTGTGTGTGAGAGTGAGGCAGGTTCTCCGGTGAGCTTTGCCTTATCATTTTTACTTATTTTTTTACTCCATGAACACCTGTTACTCGCATCAGAAAAGAGAAGTACGTTACACCTCCTTCCTGCATTCAAGCTGGCGGCCAGAGCGGTGGGTTCACTCCCAGGCCACGCCGGGACGGGCCACGGCCCAGCTGCCTGTGTGGCTTGCCACGGGCTGAGAGGCTCAGGGACCTCAGTGCCAGGGTGGCTGTTACCCCCCCCCCCACCCTCCCTTCCCTGCAGGGGGTAATCTGGTGGAGTACCGGCTGCTTGCTCTCTTGTCATCACGGTGGCCCTATGGAGTGAAGAGTTGCTCGTGGAAACGTTCTGGGTGTTGTCAGCACCCAGGCCAGAGTTAGAGACGACACAGGGAACCTCGATATCTTGCCACCTCCATCCGTCTGTCATTGAGTCCCTTTCACAGCTCGTTTCCAGGGAGATGCGTGGAATGTGGAGCTGTCTGGGGTATTCTGTGTCTTTGACCATTGAAGCCTGGGTGGCTTTGGTAATCCACAGATCCCGTGCGCTTCACCCTTCTTCTAGAAGTTTCTTTGGGGTGTGTGCTGTGAAGGCTTGTTCTTCTCAGAGTGTTTGGCATTGTGCTTCCTTTGCAGCCTACCTTAAGACTTATATTGCTAAGTGTGGATTCACCCCAGGCAATAGCCCACAGTCTGCCAAGCCCCATTTTGGATCTGAGGAAATGATTTCAGAGCCTGGGAAAGTAGATTTTGCCATAATAATAATAATTATTATTATTATTAGTCAGTTGTGGGGCTTGAACTCTGGGCATGGGCGCTGTCCCTGAGCCCTTCAGCCCAAGGTGAGCCCTTTACCACTTGAGCCACAGCATCACTTCCGGTTTTCTGGTGGTTTATTGGAGATGAGTCTCATGGAGTTTCCTGCCTGGGCTGGCTTTGAACTGCCATCCTCAGACCTCAGCCTCCCAAGTAGCTAGGATGACAGGTGGGAGCCACCAGTGCCCGGCTATTATTATTTTAACTTTCCCCTTTGATGTTTCTGCACTTCTGCCCCACAGAGCAGTTTCCTATACTTGGCGCCAAGAAAAGGGACTTGGGAGGACAGTGGGAGTGTCCCCTTTTCTCCCCTTCTCTCTGGCTCCATTTCGCTGTGTGACAGGTGTCTGAGCAGCCGGGCCGGGCCGGGTCTGGTGGTGTAGGTGTGCTGAGGCGTGCATGGGCGTGCCAACAGATGTGGGTGACATTGGCGGAACAAGGAAGCAGTTCCTGGAGCGGCTCCAGTAATGTTCGGTTGCAGATACAGATTGCGTGTGCCCCGGTGCCTTCTTGGTTTCTGTGGAGCCAAATGTGATGAGAGGCAGCAAATGCTGGGTTTGCAAGGCAGGAATTGGGTTTGACTGGTGCCATCTTGTCTTCCTGGTTGGAGGCTGGGAAGTTCCACCTCCCAGGTGATGATGGGTGTGCCTGAATTCTTCCTGGAGGCCGGGGTGGGGACTTGGACCATAGGTTAATGGATCTGCCAGTCTTGGGTCTTGAGTTCTCAAGCTCCCTGTGGCCCGGCCCCCTGTGTAGGCCTGGACCAGCTCAGGCACAGGATGCCATGCTTCATGTCTCCTGACTCCTCAGGTCGCCATGGTGTCCCACCTCAGTTCTCCGTTGGAGTTGATCCAGTGTATCGGTACTGTTTTTCTGCTCTTTCTTTCCTCTCCTGCTCCCCTGGCTCAGTGTTTTTGAACAGTGTTGAGTGTTTTGGAGAGTCAGGTCTGCCTGTACTCGCTGGTTTGCCTATCAAGACTTCCAAATTCAGCCTCTCAAAATGTGGCTTCTCTGTTTCTTGCAACTGAGTTCCCATCCCACAGATCCACTTCCCTCTCTCCATCTCTCTCTCCCTCATCCATCCCCTGCTTCTGAGTATGCTTTCAGCACGCCTCCGTGCAGTAAGGTCATATGTGCATGCACAGCACATCAGACATTTCACCCTCCTCTTCCTCCACCTCCCACTGGTACCCGGGCCACTCTGACATCTTTGTGCAAGATGTCCCAAGTATAAGAAACCAGAGCTCCCTGAAAGGAGGTAGAGTTCAGAGCTGGCCTCCTCTCCTCTTCCTGTCTGTGAGATGGGAGCCGGGCTATTCGCTCAGCACCAAAGGCTTTTGCAAAGGTTAGTGGAGATGATGCCGTAGGTCATTCAGATGGTTGGGCACGGGCTGCTGGTATGGTTGCTTCATTGGCCGGTTGCACACATGGCCTCCTGGATTGTGCATCACAAGTGAGTGGCCAAAGCTTCCTTGATCCCTGCTGCACGAGGGATCCCCGCCCAGCCCCTGCTCTCCTCTGTCCTGATCTTAGCAGAAGGGCTCCTTTTCTCAAAAGGAAAGCAAGGGCCAAGGAGATCCGCATCAGAGTTCTGAGCCGGCTCCTGGTTCTCAGGTGTGCACCATTTAGCCAGTGAATTAGGGCCGCACCTTAGCACTCTGGACATCTGAAGTGCTCTCCTCTATTTCAGGCCGCCTGTCCCTCACGCCAGGAAATCCCCCAGGGTCCATCTCCGCGTTCCATTTTTATAGAATGACCCGATTCCTCACCTCCAGCTCAGGCGCTGAATGTGAATGCAGTCGCGTTGAATACAATGATCAGATCTCACTTAGCAAATGACCGTGGGGCCCTGCTAGCTGTGAGCACCAGGCTCTGTGTCTAAAGCTATAGAAACAAAAACCCCCAAGCCTCCGAAGGTCAAGGGGATGTGGTGCAGCGGTTGTGAGGTCCTGTGGTCCAACAGCGGGCTCAGATACCCCCCACCTCTTCTTCCTGTGCAACCCTCGGCCAGTCGCCCCACCTCTCTGAGCCTCTTTATTGGATGTCAGTGGAGTCATGCTGTCTGGCTGTCTGTCCTTCTGCTCCCCGGCGAAGGGCATCCCAGTCAGGGAGAAAAAGCCTCCAGCAGGCTCAGCCCTAGAGAGGGGCGGTGGGCTTTTAGTACAGGACACCTCTGCCCTCCCCTGGACCCCGCCCCTCGTGGGGTCTTTGCAAAGGCTGGCTGGGAATCTGCAAAAGCTCTAGAAGAGACGTCTTCTCTTCTACCACCATTTAGATCCCCGAGCTTGGAGGCCAAACTTAGATGTAACCAAAGCCACAGCCGCCGGCAGACGGGGACAGCACCCGAAATAGCTGGACAGGCCTCACATTCGCTTCTTGGTTTACAGCAGCTGCTGTTGCTGTTTTTAAAAACTTGCTTGTGGAGTAGAGGAAAGTGACTAGGCACTGGAGCGCTAAGTTGTAAAGTGGGGGCTTGGGAAAAGAAGATTCTAGAAGGGCAGGTGGCACCCCCTTGGGGGGGGGTTACCTGGAGCTGGGAGTCTGGCTCATTGACAGACGCTGTCCTTGCAGTGTGCTCTGGAGTCTATTTTTGTGACAAGCCAGTGATTGTTGAGTTTTGGGGCGGCTCTGGGACAGATCCCAAGAGACTGGAAATGGTCCTGAACCGGCTGATGCTGGTACACCAGAGCAGCCTGTGCCGTGTGTGTGTGTGTGTGTGTGTGTGTGTGTGTGTGTGTACATGTGTGTGGTTATGTAGTATGAGTCTGGCAGAGCCTGGCAGAGGCTGTGTGTGTGTGTGTGTGTGTACATGTGTGTGGTTATGTAGTGGGAGTCTGGCAGAGCCTGGCAGAGGCGCACTGTCTGTCTGTCTGCACAGGCAGATGGCCCCTCCAGCCCCACCAGGAGCCAGCTGATGGGAAGGACAGAGCCGTGTCTTCAAACGCCCAGCCCAGCCCACATCTCCGAGCACCCACTGTGTGCCGGGGTGGGAATGCGCTGCCCGCAGCATCGAGCGCCTACTAAGTGGGGTCAAGGTCACTTTGATGCTGCTTTTTATAAACGATGCCCGAGCGTTCATGCAGGGGCTTACCACGAACGAGGCTGCTCACCCAGGCCTTGATTTGCGCTGTATTCCAGCGGCTCATTTTCCTTTGTGCCTTTTCTATTTTCTGAAAGGACGAGGAACGCCACCTCCCCTGGCCAGACACATCCACAGAGAAGCGGGGCGCTGCGGATGCCCCCTCCGTGTGCTGAGGGGACTGGGGTGTGGGGGCTCCTGGAAGGAACCCCTGAAGACACAGGTGGGTGGTGGCGAGCCCTCAGCTGTCTCCTCTCCACGCCTGGATCCTGGCTGCGCCCCGGAATCACGTCTCCTGGCCCTGGCAGTGACAGAGGCGGAGACTCCCAGCCCAAGCAGGGTCACTCCAGGGCTGCCCACGTAGAGAAAGCCCAGCTTAGAAAACCCCAAATACGCTAAAGTGGAGGCTGTAATGGGATTTAGGCCGTGTGTGTTAAGGGCAAAAGGCAGCCCCATCAATACGAGTCCGCAAACTCAATCGGCCGAAGAAGATGTTAAAAGCGCCAAATGGCTTTCTCCGAAGGATCAGAGCTAAGATGTCGTTTGCCTGCGCTTGATAAGCTTATCCAGCCAGCCCTGGGAAAGACAGCAAAAGGGAGAAAGCAAAGGAAGGGAGTTAAGCACCCTACTCTATCCAGGGGTGACTTAGACCTTGTCTAGTTTTGCAATGAAAGGAGCGGCAGAGCCGACCAGGGCTCAGGCGGGAAGCTCGTGGGGCCAGGGAGGGGGTGCTGTGCTTCCCAGCACTCGGTCACCTCGGTCCCCCCTCCCCCACCCCTGCTCCAGCTCCCTGGTGAGCACAGTCAGGGCTGACCCTGCCTCCGGTAGCCTCCACGCCTTCCCCCCACAGCCGCACCACTGTCACGGGTGGGTTCACGGGGCGGTGCATGGTACCACGTGGAACATTCTAGAACGCCTCCCCAGCACTCCACCTCCTGGCTCTTCATGCTTTCTCCTTCGGTGGGAAACAGTCGCATTCGGAAGAGAGGGACCTCGTGCTCGACCCTGCCCAGCCACGCCAGCTCCGGCCCCAGCCCACTTTGGCTTTAGTCATTTCTCAGGTTTGGGTCTGGCATTTGTTGGTTTATGCGCCCACAGCTGGCCCCAGACCCCCCAGTTCGTACTTACAGACTCCTGTGTCCCTCTGGGGTCCCAGCCGCATGTCGGCACCATGCCTTGCTTGTCTGTTGAGACGGGGACTTGTTCATCTTCGTTCATTTGTTTTTTGGTCTAGATTGGCCTCAAACCGTCATCTTCCCCGTCTTTGCAGGCGGGAGTCACCAGGCCTGGCTTGAAGCGCCCCCTTCCTCTCTTTTTTAAAAATCTGACTCTACTTGGGAAGCTGAAGTCATTTCTTAGAGAATCCAAAGGTGTCCCCCCCCCCCCCCGCCCGTCCCCCTCCCCCCCCCCCCCGCGGGCCCTCATGGGGTGTAGGGGGGGAGCTCAGAGCCAGACTCACCCGCCCAGAGCCCGCCTCTTGCCAAAGAGGATTCACTTTTAGAACAACAACAACAATATTAATAATGATAAAAGATCTCTGCAGCACACGGTTGCTGATTTAAGCAAGTTTAGTGGACAGACTTCCCGTCTGTGGCCTGACTTGGAATGCACCCATTTACCCGCCTGGCCGCAGCGCACAGCCGTGCGTACAGCCCCGCTGCGGCCGGGCTCTGCTGACGGCGGCTGAGTGCGGCCCGCGTTCCTGTGACGCGCGTCCCCACGGAAGACGCTTCAGCAGCGTAACTCTCCTCCTCGGTGATGAGAAAAGAAATGACTTTTCTAAGCCTCATTCTGCTAAGCGCGTCCTAAATTTGCATTTTAGGAGGTTTAAGAAACTACAGGCTTCCCTTTGCTTCTGTGCCTTGGACGTCTCGCTCAGATCTCTCTGTCTTCCTCTCTTTCTCTGACTCTCTCTGCCTCTGCCTCTCTCCCTGCCCTCTCCCTCCTCCTCTCAGTGTTACTAGAGTTTGCCCTGGGATCTTGTACTCGCCAGATGGGTACGCTACCTCTTGAGCGGTATTCTCCCCTTCTAGTTGCTTTTCACATAGGATCTTCCACTTGTTTCTCAGGCCAGCCTTGAAATGCCATCCTCCTATGTGGCTGAGATTACAGGCATGCTCCACCATACTCAACCACCAGGTACTCTGTGTGGGGCCCATGGACCCGCAGCACTTGCGTCATCTGGGGTGGTGGGAGGTGCAGCCAGCCCCTCAGACCCCACCTGAAACCTTCTATGCCCGACTCTACCTGCACAAGATCCTTGGGTGGTGTGTGTGCCCGTGGGCACAACTGGAAACTTCACAGCCAGCAAAGGAGTTCCAGAGGGCCAAGCAGAGACAACCGCCTGTCTTACAAATAAAGTTTTATTAGCATGCGGCACGCCCATTCACTTAGGCGTTTTCTGTGGCTCATTGGTGTTCTGGCTGAAGAACCAACCATGTAGCTACCACCAAGACCTTGTGGTCTGCAGGGCCTACCGCGATTCTCGCTGGGTCTGCGTAGGAACACACGCACACCAACTCGCTACGTGTGATTTTTCTTTAAAATTACTTTTAGGTTTATTTTATTTAGTTTTGTCAGTTGTGGAGGTTGAAACTCCGGGCCTGGGAACTGTTTGTGCTCCAGGCTAGCCTTCTACCACTTTGAGCCACAGCTCCACGTCTGGTTTTCTGGTGGTTAATGGAGATAAGAGTCTCACAGACTTTCCTGTGTGGGCTGGCTTTGAACCTCAGTCCTGAGATCTCAGCCTCCTGAGTAGTTAGGAATACAGGAGAGAGCCACACGTGCCCAGGTGGACACCCATTTTATTTATTTTAATTTTTTACTTTGCCAGTCCTGGGGCTTGAACTCAGGGCCTGGGCGCTGTCCCTGAGCTCTTTTGCTCAAGGCTAGCACTCTACCACTTGAGCTACAATACCACTTCTGTTTTTTGAGTGATTAGTTGGAGATGAGAGTCTCATAGAGGACTTTTCTGCCCTGGGCTGGCTTTGGACAGTGATCCTCAGATCTCAGCCTCCTGAGTATCTAGGATTACAGGTGTGAGCCACCGGTGCCTGGCTTTCCTTTTCTTCAGCTTTAACCAGTGGCCTTCATGGAACCTTCAAGCTCTTCTCTACCCACCAAGAACCCAGGCCAGAGCTTTTCCCTGCCAGTCTCCCCTCCTCCCCTCTGGACCGTTGTTCAAACAGGAGCCTCTCAGAAATTAAATTGAAAACAAAAGTCAAAGGAAAGTAAGAAAGAGGATTAGTTTGCTGAAACCAATGGAAAATTACCACCAGTGTGGAAGGCCCAGGGGGCCCCGGCCAGCAGCCAGGGGCTGGACCGGGGTGTGCAAGAGGCCCAGACGCTCAGGTGCTGAGGACAAGAGCGGCTTTTAGGACTTCTCCAGAGAGCAAAGGCCCTTTTGTGCATGCACTTACGATCCCAAGCCCTGGCGTGTTACAAGCAGTCCACCCCCCCCTCCGGTCGCTGGCGGGGCAGCTGCCAGGGTCCGGCCCTCTCCCCGGCCTCTCCAAGCCCATCACTGCCTCCGTTTCCCAGGTGGGGTGCATGTTACTTTCCACGTCTCAGGGCTGGTCAGGGACACGGGCACGCTGAAGCTCCGACTCAGCGCAGAGGCCCCCCGCCCCGTGAAAATGACTGCTAATATTAGGATGTCAGGAGTTGATTGTGGTGAAAGTGAACACGGCTCCAGCAGGTTTGAAAACGAAGCGGTTGTTTTCCCCAGCCAAGCTGAGATGATTTTAGGTGGGCCGCAAGTGACCATTTTTGTGTTCTTCTTTTTAAAATGTATTTACGATGGTTTAAGGAAATCTGTCTGGCTGGCATACAGAACCTGTGATTTTAACGTACAGGAACCACTCCTTTCCAAACACGAGTTTGGAAAAGAAAAGAAACAGCGAGTCCTTTTAAATAAAAATAGTGGGGTAGATGCGGGCATAGCCCGCTGGTTTTACAGTTCTAGAAGGTTCCTGCGGGAGTAAGTGGACCAGCCTGGGCTGTTGGTGTAGGGGAGAGGCCTGGAGATTCAAAACCAGATGCGTTCTGGGTCCTCCGTTGCCTCCTCTCACACGGATGTGTTCTGGGGGTGTTTTGTTTGCCTTGCATGGTTTGTAGAATTATTTGTGATGATTAAGGACCCTCTTCCCCGCCCCCTCCACTATAGTGGGCCCCGAGATTCCATGTCCTGTCTTCTCCATCTGCCCTGAAACTTTGGTTTGTACCTCTCCAGTTAATTAGGCCCAAACCACACTTCTGCATGGATGTCACATCTTCTATAATAGCTTCCCACTCCTGGGACTCCTTCCTCACTTATCCCTCTACCGACTTCCCAGCCCGTCACGCTGCTCATCTCTTTTCCATCTCCACGCTTATGCATGAAGTATTTTCACCATCTTCTCCCTCCCCCTCCCCCCAGTGCCCACACCCGGACAGGATGTGTTTCATCTGCCTCAGATTAATCTTTGTTCAAGCGCAGGTTAATTGTGCCAAGGGCCTGGAATTTTTTTTTTAATTGGCTGATAAGTTCTAAAGTTCTTTCTCTATTGAGCCATTCATTCTTGCTAATAATCATTACCATGGCAAATTTCTGTCCACAAGATTTGCTATTTGGAAGGCTGGCAATGTGGAAGGCTTGTCTACCGTACATCCCTGGGTTTGAGTTCAATACTCAGCAACCGTAGAAGAGAGAGAGAGAGAGAGAGAGAGAGAGAGAGAAGAATTCATATTACCTGTACTTCCCCAGCTAATTTAAACACTGAGTGTACACAGTCTATGCTTATGTGAAACTTCAGAGTTATAGAATTAACTCTGTGACGACTCTGGCATGCACTAGAGTCTGGGTGGAAGCCATCATTTCGGCCTCTGTGTCGTACAGATGCATAAATTCAATTATTTTGCCACTTTGGACTAACCTAGCACTTCTTAAAGTTGCAAATTGGATCCTACAAAGAGAAAAGACTAAAATTATTAGATAATCCTGGGAGCACTAGGTTAATGACTTAAAAAAAGAAAGAAAACCCAGGGAGAAGGGAATTGTGGTGGTACCACCTGTGGCTCCCGCCCCGTCCCGAGTCAAGCCTGAAGGATTGCTGTGATCTCTGCTGTGTCACTGGCCTCCTGGGCCCCATGGGCACCGCTGTTCTGCTGCTGGGGAGCAGGCTGGGGCTTAGAGAGGGATCTGCCAGAGCAGGCGGTCTGAGGTCCACGGTTAGTCCTGATGAGGGACAGAGGTGACCTTCACACAGTCAACAGCCATCGGCTCCAGGGCCATAGCCAGAACAGCCACCTGCTACCCCAGGACTTGTCACTGACTCAGGTCTGGTTTCCAGTGCCGAGGCTTCCTCCAAAGCGGTGGGGGCAGCAGAGCAGGGTGCTTAGGGGACTCCCCCCTCCATCTGCCCAGTCCTGCCTGGGCCTTCCTTCACACCGGTGTTGAGTGAGAACACAAGGCGGCCAGACATGGCAAGAGACGCTGAACGGCACCACCGGTGTCCTACAGATGACAGGGCAGCGCCCTACCCAGGGCCCCGGGAAGCGCTCCGCTCCTCTCCTCCGTGGTGGTGATGGCTGCAGGCAGGAGGAGATGGGGAAACATCTGGAAAGGGATTGACTATCGCAGCCGCCCCCCTTCCCTCCCCCAGCAAGGTACACTTCTGCAAAGCAGCGCCTTGCTAGGTCTTCAGGGCCACTTCCAACATGGCGCCCGGTGCTTTGCCAGAAGAACCAAAGCATGAGTTTCCAGCAAGGCCAGTAGAGAAACTTTAATGTCTTAAATTCTTAGGAAGCCCTTTGCTTCCTCTCCGCCTCCCCCTCCCCCCTGCGCTAATCTCCAAGTGAGACATTTTTCTCCCCAATCCTTGGTGGGTGTCTGGGTGGAATTCGGTTGCCATGGCGTTTAATCTGTTTACATGGCTCTCACTGGGGCTTGTAACTATAGACTGGGAATGTGATCGAGTCCTGCAGGGTTAAGCCAAGCTTGGAGAATCCTAGGTATGCAGTGTGTGTGTGTGTGTGTGTGTGTGAGTGTGAGTGTGTGTGTGCACGCGTACCTGTGTGCGTGTGCACCAAGGCCACCCCATGTGGACCAGCGAGTGTGTCCTGCACCCCTCCGCACCCTCAGGGGAGCTGTTCTCGTGGTTTCCCTCAGGATGTCCTTAAACCCTTGGTACCAAGAATGGAAACTCCACCTTGTCAGGACCTTCAGCTTCAGGAGCCCTGTGGGGCGGCTGTGGGGGGCACTTGGGGGCTTGGGAGAGAATTTTTGATATTCAGGACAAGCTGATATTCAGACAACCCTTGGGGTGCTTGCTGATTAAAAACGTGACACATTGTGGCAGGGAAGGTCCGACTGCCCTTTCCTGACCTCTGACCCAAGAATTAATTATTAATGGATTTGTGTGTGTGTGTGTGTTGGTACTGGGGCTTAAACTTAGGGCCTCGGTGCTATCTCTGAGCTTTCGTGCACAAGGCCCAGCCACAGTTCTTCTTCCAGTATTTTGGTGGTTCAGTGGAGATATAAGAGTCTCCCAGACTTTTCTGGCCTGGTCTGGCTTCAAACCACAATCCTCAGATCTCAGCCTCCTGAGTAGCTAGGATGGCAGGCGGGAGCCACTGGCGCATGGCTTATGGGTAGACTTTTAATATGAAATAAATGTGCATGTAGAAAGAAAATGACCTCCTCCCCTGGGCCTCCTTCCGCCTGCTGAGTGAGCGCTGGCCGTGCCGGCTGGGGGCTCTGTCCACCCAAGTTAGGAAGATAAGCCTTGCTCCCAGGGTGCTCAAGGAACGGGGGCCACTACCTTACAAAGTGGCGAGGGTCCAGAGTCTCCGATGACAGTGACCCTCTTGACTCAGGACTTTTAGAGATCTGATATCACCCCAGAAAAGTTGAGCAATGGCCCCAAACCCCAAGCTATCAGAACGTGTTTTCCTGTGCCGTTCAGAAGCGACTTTCCTCCCTTTGGTGTCACCAAGCAGAATGGTCATGGCCTAAAGACCTCAGGTTTCGCCGGGGAGATGGCAGAGGGCCTTTGTCAGCAGTGCCAGGGCGGCTGGCATCTTTCACAGTCCAGAGTGGCCCTGTCACCGATCCTCAGTGACTGAGACAATGCCATTCAATTTGGAGCTAGCACAATGAATTAAGTAGCCAGCAAATTGCATTCAATTCATAGCTCTTGGCTCGGGAATTCGATCAGAAAACTAGCACGGCCAAGGGTTATCACGTTTTCATTTTAATTCTTATCAACATGATGGCAACTGATGTATTGGTTGGAATGGATGTCTCGGTCTGTGCTGAGAGCTCGTGGAAGCAATGGGGCCTGGGTGCGGTGTCTTCCATCTCTTAGCTCCCCAAGGCTGGGAGCAGGGTTCAAACACAGCCACACGGGGCCCTGGGCCCAACGTCTTCTCTGCTGAGGAAGGCGTAGTTCTTTAATAGAATATGGGCCTAATATCCACAGGGTGCAGGAAGCCTACAGAACAAGAGCTTCATGGCCCTGCTTGCTTCCCTATGCACTTCTGGCTCCAGCATCTCTTATTTATTTGTGTATTTATCTACTCATTTGTTTATTTGCCAGTATCAGGGCTTGAACGCAGAACCTCCCGTGTGCTTTGCTCGCTTGCTCCCTCACTGCTGGCTCTCTGACCCTTGAGCCACACATCCAACCTGGTTCTTTGCTGGTTAATTACAGAGTCTTACGGGACTTCTCCCCTGGCAGGTTTTGAGCTGTGATCCTCTGGATCTATCCTACTGAGTAGCTAGGATGATAGGCATGAGCCACAAGTACCTGAGCCAGGGACAGTGGTGTAGACACAGGCAGTGTAGATGTGGGTTTGGGGGCAGCTAGTCCTGGTCAGGGTTCTAGTCTGGGCTGGTGTGAACTTGGGAACAGCCTCTTGGGGCTTGGCTCTGCTTCCCCACAGGACCCCCTCATCACCCCACAGTCACCAAATGACACTGGGACATTTCCTTTTGTGCCTGACCCCAGGTAGCACAGAGTCTGAGAACTGTCTCCCATGAACGTTTATCAGTTCTTCAAAACCCAGTGAATAAGGGGGGGGAGAGGAGCCCTCTGTCTTTCTCATGCCACACCCAGCCTGCCTCCTAGTGGAGGGAGCTGGGCCCATGACAGAGGTTCAAGGTCAGTGTTGAGACCATCATTGCCGGTGCAGAGATGGCCGACCCTGGGAGCCACTGGGCTTTCCAGCCTCCCTGCCTCGCTCTAACGCCCTCCTCCCGTTCTGCTTTCCAGTAAACTTCAAAATAGAATTAAATTGCAAGTTGGACCTGGACCTGTTACTCTTTCTAGCTCTGGAGGAGGAATTTCTGGCTCTGTGAGGCAGCTTCCGGCTTCTTCCGCTCCCTTTTAGAAGGTGGTTCTGAAGGTCTTTGTAATTTGCGTCTCCTTTTCCCTTGGCACAGGCTTTCTCCCGTGCTGATCTGTGTCATTATGGGCAGGTTCTTTGGCCTAATTTCTAGGGCCGCAGTCAGTGTTGTCTAAATCTGGCACCCGAACTCCAAACCAGCCAACGATGTCTTATTCCCTCCCCTCCCTTCTCTGTTTTCTTCTCTTCTCTTTTCTGTGGTATTGGGGTTTGAACCCAGGTCCTTGCACTTGCTGGGTAAATGCTCTACTGTTGGAGCCACGTAACCATCCCCTCCCCTTCCAGCCCAGGCCCTTTTACTTTAGTTTTTTGTTTCTTTTCTTTTTTCTTTTTGGACAAGCGATTTCACTTTCACCCAGGCTGGCCTTGGACCCATAATTCTTCTACCTACGTCTCATGTAGGTGGGATTACATTTGCAGGCAACCACATCTGGCCACTTCTTAATCTTCTAGCAGCTGAAAATAACCCCAGCAAGCATCTCAGGGTCCCATCCAGTGGGAACATGCTAGAGGAATTTCTCTCCAAATTGGGTAACCGGTGAGGAAACTCGTGTGAGCTGTTAGGAGCAGCCGGACGGGAAAGCTCAGCAGCCGTTCAAACGCAAGGCCGCGTCACAGAGGTGCTGCACGGGTCCCTGGGCCCTAGATCCTGGGGGAGAATAGGAAGGCCGGCTTGTGGGTGCTCAATGAGCACCTGCGGGGGGGGGGGAGCTTGTTTCAGTAAATTAATAAAACTATAGAAATAGTGACATGGGAGGGGAGGGGAAAGAGGGAGGGAGGAGAGAAGGAAAGGATGAGAAGAGGAGAGGAGGGAAGGAAGAGAGGGTTGAAGACAACAAGGGAGGAAGAAGAAGGAAGAGGCGGGAAGAGAGACAAAAGAGGAGAGGAAGGGAAGGAAGGAGAGAAAGGGAAGAGAGGAGAGTCGACAGAGCACAGGGAATAATGGAGAGAGTGCAGGAGGCGGAGGTGGGGTGGGGGACACTGTCCAAAAAGAAATGGACTCATTACCTGATTTATGCCACGTAACCCCTCTGTACATCCTCTGTACAATAACAGTTTAGAAAGGGGGGAAATCGGGCCGTGTGGAACCCTGCTCGCCCTTGTGGGAAGACTAGACAGCTGCCCCTGGGCCCCGTCCCCTCCCAGCCACACGGCCAGCCCCGGGCCCAGCGCATGCTGAGCACACGGAACAGTGTGTTGGATCAGCCCTGCCCGGCTAAGGAAGAGACAAGGCCTCTTTCTGTCTGGACTCAACCCTTAGCCTTTGGACATCTTTGCCCCACCTGGCACAGGGGCCTGCGGTTCCTTTTGGCCCCGGGGCATGCTGGGAAGGGTGCAGGGACAGCGGCTCTTCCTCCTGCCTCCCTGGCTCCTTCGACTCCTGTCCACCTTGCACACAGCACCTGCCCTGCTCCAGCCCTGCAGCTCCACCTCCCACCCTCTAGCTGAGTCCTCAGGCCGGGTTCTTGGGGTGCACGGGTTGAAGGAGGCCAGGCCGGTCAGTCTCATTCCCCATGGTGGCGGCGGGTGGACTCAGAACTCTGAGAGGTACACAGAGACCGAAAGCGCTGTGCTCTGGGCCACACAGCTGCTCCTCATGAGGAGGGCTGGCGAGAGCATGCAGACTTTGAGAATAAATTGCATGGGGGCTGTATTCCCATTGGCTAGTGCAATACCTCCCTGCCCCCCCCCACATGCTCCCTGCACACAGTAGGTGCTCAGTAAACGTCTTCGTGTACACAGACCATGGAGATAGAGGAAGTGTACACGCATGCTTGGGAGGAGAAGGGCACCAGCAATTCCATCACCAACTGCTTCCCATTCCCGTCACACCCCGGCCCGATGGCCTCAGGACTGTCCCAGTCCGCAGGTGACACCTCGCACATGGTCTGCCTGTCCTCAGCTCCCCCGGCCCCTCCCCGCTCACCCCCTCCGGGGTGAATGGTGCCTTTCAGACGCTGGGCTGACCACAGAGGAAGCTGCCAGGAGCCATCTTGGCAGCCAAGGGCTCTGCGGTGCTGTCAGTGTGAACTCCCAGCCCCGGTTGGTGTTGCGGGGGGGGGGGGGGGGGGGAGCTCCCAGCAGGGGAGAACAAGGACGGCTGTGACAGGGCCCCCGCTTCTGGGTGGGGTGCGCAGGGAAGGGAGGGCCCGAGTCACCGGGGCCTCATGGCCTGGGAGGCCTCTCCCTCCACCAGGGCCCTGGTCCTCGGCGCCTCTGGGCACTGAGCGGGCCTTGTGCGCGCCGAGGGAAGACGTGAAAATGAGGGTTGGCACGGACGCCCGGCCAGGGGAACAGGCCCCGCGTTGTGGGGCGCTGGCAGGGCGCAGGCCACAAGGCTGCATTCATGGGGAACCGCTCCCTGGGGTCCGGTTCTACCCCCTGTGCCCTGCCCAGGACATGGATCCAAGGGTTGGCAGAGTCAGCTGCTGGGAGAGGTGGCAAGGCTCCGGGCTCAGCCAGGGGAGCCCCAAATTCTGATTTTCTAGTCCATCTGATTTTCTAGTCCTATAATAGGCCACGAGCTGTGCGTGGTGGCAGGCTAAGCCTCTTCCAGGGCATCCTTTGTGCCGACAGTTACAGCCCACTGTGTGCACACCTCTTTATGGCTCGCCGCTACGCTCGTGTGTCCGTGCGTGCGCGTGTCCATGCACAGCTGTGTGAGTGTGTGTTCCTGAGCCTGTGTTCCCAGAGGGACAGGCTGGCGGAGTTCAGATCGGGAGCTGGCTTTCTACTTATAGTCTGCCTCTCCTCATCTGCACAGTGAGGTGGCCGTGGCTCCTGCCCGGCAGCAGAGAAACGCGGCTCAGGCAGCCCCAGGCCGATCAGCGGCCAGTCCATTCCATTTGTAGGGCAGTGGCCGCCTCCCTCCCGTGTCTGCGCGTGAGCCCAGCGGCCCCCCAGCGGCTGCAGGTGAGCTGTGGGCGCTCTTTTCACGTCTTCGGACTGGACAGGGATGGGGGTGGGGGCGTTCTCCTGCTTTCTGAACAGCAGTGCGTTGCGTCCTAAGGTTGGAAAAGGGAGATGGTTTGGCTCCTATCCGTGTTAGCGCACCCTGTCTGTCCCCCCCGGGGGCGGGGGGGGCCGTGCTGGCTGGCCCCTCGGGCTCTGGCGCCCAGCCCCCCTCCCCCCCCAAGTCTTCCTGACTGCCCTGCGGTTTCCTCCAAGTGTTCCAGGCCAGGGAGGGCGAGGCACACAGAGACCCACTGTCCCCGGCCCGCCGACCACGGCTCCGCTTCCACCCGGCCCAGCCCTCGCCTTCCACACCGCCGCCACCGTGCCAGGCCTCTGGCTTGAGCTGTCAGCCTCTGAGGGGTTGGTGGCCGGCCCTGAATGGAGGACTGTGTCTGAAATAGAGACCCGGCGTGTGTGCACGTGCATGTGCCTGTGTGTCCATGTGCGTGCACGTGTATGCACACGTGTGCGAGTGGTCATCAGAAGGTCTGGAAAGAGGGCTCGCGTCTCTCCTGCTGCTGCTTTCACAGTGCTCACGAGGCACCGGGGAAGGGGCCTGGAGGAAGGCCCATGGTTCAAATCCTTGGTCTGTCCTTTACCGGCTGTGTGACCTTGGGCAAGAACACCCTCTCTGAGATTGCTCACCTCTCGTAAAACTCCTATGAAACCACGCCTGGACCCCAGGCCTGTGCGTATCTCCTCTCCCTTGGCCTGAGGCAGGGAGGTGCGGGGAGGGAGCAGGCTCTGAGACCCTCTTTGCTGGGCAAATGTGAGCCAGGCCGCCGTTGGAGAGGTTCAGGCATCCTGGGTTTGTTTTCCCTGCCCACAGACGCGTGAGCTGTGTCACTGTGGGCTGTGTCAGGCAGCCCCGGATGAGAGGAAAACAAAACATCTTTCACAAGTCACTGTCTGTGGCTGAAAGCAAAGCCAGGTGCCACAGTGGCCTGGGGGCGGGGCCTGGTGGTGGCCACGCCCCGTGCCTGGCTTCCCTCTCCAAAGCAGGCTAAAGGGATGAAGATCTGAATTGGCATATCTATCAAGGTGTTATTACTTCAGCTGTGAGATCATTTGTGGAGAAAATGCCATTATTTTCTCACTGTAGGCTCCCAGACGCGCAGGGCCAGGCTCAGCCGTCGCATATCAATGCTAAGAACGGGCCAAGTGGGAGAAAGGACTTCAGGCTGCGGCCTGTCTGCTCCTAAATGAATTGAGTTCTCTGTTTTCCACGTGGTGACGGCAGAGGGGGCAGAGCACCCCATGCCCTCCACGCCCCGGTCCTCTACTGAGGCCATGTCGGGGGCAGAGGGGAGGACCCCACACTGGGCCTCGGGCCTCGCCCTCACACCCTCCTGTGGCCCCCAGGAAATCACCTGCGGTGGGCTGACTTGTGTCCCCGGTCCCCAGAAGCGTGGGTTTTGTCTCATAGAGTTGTTGCAGATACACTTAGAAAAGCCCAGGCTCTCCTGGAGGAGACAGGCCGATAGCCAGCATGACCACAATCGATATCCAAAGGGGACCTTTGGCCGGGTGCCCCGTGGCTCACACCTGTCATCCCAGCTACTCAGGAGGCTGAGATCTGAGGATCTCGGTTCAAAGCCAGCCCCGGGGCAAGAAAGTGCTACCCATCGGAGGCTTTGATGGCAGGGGTGGGGTGGGGTGAGCCATAGACACAGGCAGAAGGAAAGGGCCCGGGGTTGTCAGGTCGTCTGAGGTTTTAGTGCATGCCAGGGTGTCTGGGCCCTCAGCTTCTGAAATGTCTGAAGTGTGTTTCTATGAGCCACAAGTGTGGCTCATAGAAAATAGAGTCTCAGACTTTCTGGCCCCTGGTCGTCAACATTTCTTGGACTTGGCTGTGGAGCTGGGTTCAGGCAGAGGCTGGGGTGAAAAGCAAGAATTAATGGTGACCCAAAAGAAAGCCAGACTGCCTGCCTCCTCTCAGCAGCCTCCTGTGATTTCACCCCTGCTAGTCTGAACTGGATCAGGGCTGGAGACCATTTTCTTAAAGGGGACCTCCCAGAAAATAAGCACTTGAGACATCAAATGCCTTTGGTCTCCCGGGCAGCTGTTCAACTCTGCCTTTGTAGAGGGAAAGTTGGCAGGGAGGGTATGTCAACAAGTGGAGGGCGTAGCTGTGGGCTAATAAAACTTTATTCATAAAGACAGGCCACCAGTTGGATTTGGCCCGTAGACTGCTGGTCCTGTAGTGAGATAGGGCTCTGTCTCTGTCATCCTCCCCTCCCTCCCCCCCTCCCCCCTTCCCCTGCCCTCCCCTCCCCTCCCTCTCTCTCATACTGGGGTTTGGATTCATAGCCTTGTGTTCTCACTCAGCTTTCTTGCATATGGCGAGTTACTCTGCCACTTGAGGTACCCCATAGCTTGGCTTTTGGCTGGTAACTCTTAGAATCCACTGCCACGCCCCTGTTTGTCTGGCCAACTCCTCCTCCTCCTCCTCCTCCTCCTCCTCCTCCTCCTCCTCCTCCTCCTCCTCCTCCTCCTCCTCCTCCTCCTCCTCCTCCTCCTCCTCCTCCTCCTCCTCCTCCTCCTCCTCCTCCTCCTCCTCCTCCTCCTCCTCCTCCTCCTCCTCCTCCTCCTCCTCCTCCTCCTCCTCCTCCTCCTCCTCCTCCTCCTCCTCCTCCTCCTCCTCCTCCTCCTCCTCCTCCTCCTCCTCCTCCTCCTCCTCCTCCTCCTCCTCCTCCTCCTCCTCCTCCTCCTCCTCCTCCTCCTCCTCCTCCTCCTCCTCCTCCTCCTCCTCCTCCTCCTCCTCCTCCTCCTCCTCCTCCTCCTCCTCCTCCTCCTCCTCCTCCTCCTCCTCCTCCTCCTCCTCCTCCTCCTCCTCCTCCTCCTCCTCCTCCTCCTCCTCCTCCTCCTCCTCCTCCTCCTCCTCCTCCTCCTCCTCCTCCTCCTCCTCCTCCTCCTCCTCCTCCTCCTCCTCCTCCTCCTCCTCCTCCTCCTCCTCCTCCTCCTCCTCCTCCTCCTCCTCCTCCTCCTCCTCCTCCTCCTCCTCCTCCTCCTCCTCCTCCTCCTCCTCCTCCTCCTCCTCCTCCTCCTCCTCCTCCTCCTCCTCCTCCTCCTCCTCCTCCTCCTCCTCCTCCTCCTCCTCCTCCTCCTCCTCCTCCTCCTCCTCCTCCTCCTCCTCCTCCTCCTCCTCCTCCTCCTCCTCCTCCTCCTCCTCCTCCTCCTCCCTCCTGAAACCATGACAGAACACTGCTGTGTGACCATTTTAAGCAGGCCATGGTGGTCTGCCGGCGCCACCAAGCTTTTCCAAGGGGCCACCTTTGTCCTGCACCGAGAGCTTGAGCCCCCCCAGTGCTGTGGTTTGGGAAACTCTGGGCAGGGCTGATTTCAACATCTGGTTTTCCTAGCAGCCCCAAACCCTGACAGGCCTGGAATGGCTTTGATCCCCGCCACGGCGCCTGGAGAGCTGTCCCGGCTGTCCTTGGCTGTCGGGAGCCCGCCACTCCCCAGCAGGGCCTTACAGACCTGCCTGTCAGTGTGGCAAATTGACTGCTATTTTAAAAGCCCATCCGAGGTCGCAGGATGGTTGAGGAGGGTCCCCCGGGGGGGGGGGTGCTCTGTGCTCTGAATCATCTCCTGGTAATTTATCCGTGTTAGACGTCTGGCTTCGCGCATCCGGGGCACTCTCTGGAGCAGCAGACTCAGACACAATGGCACTGTAACAAGGTGTCTCCAGTTAAGGGTGCAGATGCTGACCTTTTTACCAGGCAGAAGCTCTTGGCCCAGCTTACCTGCAGGGACCAGGCCTCCTCCTATTCAGATGCAGAGGCCCCGGGGGCCACGCCCACTGCTACCTGCCCATTCCCCCCCCCCCCCCCCCCAGCCTCCTCCTGTACCGTGCTGGCTGCAGAAGGAACCGTTCAACCGCCTTGTTGAGACTTCCTGGATGGTAGCATTGTGCACCAGCTGCAGGCAATGATGGGTGGCACCTGTGTCACCAAGGAGGTGGCATTTTTGCCCGAGTCATGAGGCCAGAGGAAGAAATACCTCCTAGGCAGAGGAAAAAAGCTTGGGCATCAGAGGGCCAAGGAATGTTCTAGAAACAAGACCATCCACAGATCACAGAGGCCATCGCAATTGATGTCAGGTTCAGGTTTGATCTCAGGGGCTCTGTGGCCGGGTGTGTTGCCCGGCTTGGGATTTTGTGGGACCCCTCCAGCCATGGGGTGGAGAAGGGAGTGGAGTCTGGGATGGTCATCACTCGGTCTCAGTGGGTGACCGTCAGCAGCAGAGGTGGAAAGTCCTGGACGCACGGTGGAGGTGGATTTGGTGGGACTTGGCAGTGACTTGGAGATGAGCAGATCACACAGGGCCCCCGAAGGACAGGTGCCCCGCGGGCCCCGTTCTGCCTGCGTGGTGCGGGCATGGGGGGGCCGGGGTCCCCGTGACATCGACGCGTTCAGGTCGGCCCCTTCCTGGCGGCCTGGCTGTCCTGCTTGCGCCTTGTCTGCCTGGCTCCTCCTGGTGGCCGGGGAATGTCCACTTCGCCATGGCGTCTCCCACCATCTTGCCTGAACTGGGGAGGAAGGGGGTGTTCTTAGGTCCCTTAGGCTCAGGGCTCCCCCTGCCCACACCCACCCCTCCCAGTGCTCCTGTGCCCACAATGGAGAGATGCTTCGTTCAGAACGGATCTCTTAAACCCAGAGCCGACTTGCCGGTGTTTTCCTCCCCCGTGGGGAGATGCTGAGCGATGCGGAGACCTGGGGGCGGGGCGGAAGTGATTATTTAATTGTATGCAAATGAGCCGTGGTGAGGCGTCGGACAAAGGGCTGGGAGGAGTCCCGGGAGGGCGGCACCTGACTCCCCTCTCACTCCTCACTCCAGGCCCCGCGTGAATGTCTACTCGACTAAAAATACCTCAAGAGCCAGTGGCAGCTTAAAGAGCTGTCGGCAAATTTAAACCAGCTTTGTGTGCCGCCCATTATGGCAGAGGAGAAAAAGTTAGAGGGTCCCCCCCAACCCCCCGCCACATGACGATTTGTTTAACTCCTGGCGTGCCGTCCTGTCTTGGATCCTGTCTTCTGGGATGAGTTGGGATAGGGCTGAAGACTTTTCCTTCCTGAAATGATTGATGACCAAGGTGCGTGTCGACTGTATTTTAGGCTTGAGATGCTGTCGTCTGACTTCAGAGGATGTGACAATGTCCTGGGGCTGAGCAGGGAGGAGGTTCAGAGGGAGTCAGTGTGCCGCGGCTTACCAGGCTGCTGGCACAGATGCCCGGGCGGCCGTGCACGTCCACATGACGTGTGTTTATCTCCAAGACAACACCGCTCCCTTCGCTGCCTCTGATACCAGGTCCTGGGCTCCCAACAAAAAACCAGAGGTTAGCCTGGCACGGTAGCACACACCTGCAGTCCCAGCCTGCTGCAGGACAGGCAGAAGGGCCGCTAATTTCAGGCCAACGGGGGCTTCATTATCAAGATCCTGTCTCAAAGCAAAGCAAAACAATAATAAATACAAAGAGCAGAGGTTAGCGGTCTCCTCCTCCACTTAGCTTTTGTGTTTTGGAACATGGTTTGCCTCCAGACTCTAGGGAAGCCATTTGGATATGTACCCTATGACCTTATTCTCGGAACAATGGGTGCAGGCAGCTGAGGGGAAACACGCGTGTACCCCAGATGTCACAGCTCACAGGCCCTCGGGCTGGACGGCACCCCTAGACAGAGCCACCCGCGCCCCCAGAGCTCAGTAACACGGATGGTGCCCCCGTCTTTATGCTCCCCTTTCTTTCCCTGGCCGGCCCCAGCCTCTAGAATTGGCCTACCTGCTCATCCGGCGGAGCTCTCAGGACAAAATGCGCGGGCTGGGATGACAGGTATGCTCCCCGCCGCCCGGCTCAGGATCGCTTCTGCCCATGCTTCTTCCTCCCTGGGTTAACAAAGCCCCCTGAGAGGAACAGCAAAGGGCCCGCTGCGAAGCAGCCAGACCCACGCCGCCAGCCTTCCAGCCCAGATGTCGAGGAAGGGGCGGGGACCCAGAAGCGTGGGGGTCAGAGTGTGGCGTGGAGGGGGGGAGGGGGGGCACAGGCCTCTTCCAGGGGATCGCTGGGCACACTGCTGTGTGCGGGAGACGGCAGCGGCCTGCGTGCCCGCCAGCTCCCCGGCCCCCTGGCACCTTCTTCCCCGGGCAGCGGGGAGCCATGGCGGGCCCCAGACAGGAGACGTCAGAATGAAACTGATGATAATGATGATGGCGGTGATGATGGCTGTTTTCACAGCTCCTCTCCCAAGGTGCCCTTCCCCTGGAAGCTGGGGCTCCCTCACAGATGTTTCCTAATTAATCACCCTGCTCTCCGGCGGGGGGCAGTTGGGGGGTGGCTAATAGCTCCATTTTTCAAGGGAGGTGAGCCAAATGAGGAGGAGGAGGAGGAGGAGGAGGAGGAGGAGGAGGAGGGGGAGGAAGGGGAGGAGGGGGAGGAGGAGGAGGAGGAGGATTGTGCAAATGGCTGGTGAAGGCCACACCAGCTTGAGGAAGGGCCTTTGCTCCTCACCTACGGACCACAGCCTGGAGTTGAGGTTGCTTTGTGTTCAGGGAGGCTCTGAGCAGGTAAGGGGGGGCAGCCGGGACGGAGGGGAAAAACTGGGCATGGGGTGCAGGGCCCGGCCCAGCGGGCAGGTTGGCAGGGGTCCCACCTGGCCCTGTGTGCGCCCAGACCCTTTGTGTCTCCCGAGGCGTCTGCCACGCTTCCTGGTACTGCTGACCCCTCAGGCTGACCCCCCCGGGTCCTCCGTGACGTGAAGATCCCGCCTTTCACAACCCGACCTCCCTGCCTTGTGCATATACCCCGGCTCAGACGCGGGCTCCACCACGCACTCTCCGGGGCCAGCCGGCCTGTGTCCCCATTTTAAACACGTTGAGTTCCGGTGGGGGCCAGAGCGGGTTGCCCCGCCCGCTGTCCAGCCGCGCTTGTGGGATTTAACCCCCAGTCAGCACCGTGCAGGAGAGGTTCAGATGTGCGTGTGCGTGCACATGTGTGTGCGTGCCCGTGCGTGACCGCTCCAAACTGGTCCTCTTTCACTGAGGTGCCGCGTGGAGACTGGGGCCGGCGAACCAGAAGCCTTTCTCCTGTTGCTAGCATCATGGAGCCCGCGGCCCCGTGCATTGGTGGGGAGCGGAGCCCCGCTTTTTGTTCCAGGTTCCTCGGCTCCCCCAGCAACCCAACAAGTATTTAGTAATCCAGTAATCCATAAACAAGGCTAAGGCTGCTATTTAAAGAAACGCTGCTGTTAATCCTTCCATCCATCCATCCCGGCAAATCCTCCTGGAATGCGAGCACCCCTCTTCTCCCCCTCCCTCTTGCCCTCACTGTGTAAACTCATGGTGTTCAAGCCTGTTTGTTTTAGGGTAGAGACACCTGTGGGCTGGGGAGACTCAGAGCTGGGAGGTGACATCTTAGCTAGGTAGCAGCAGAACACAATCACGGCATGCAGCAGGCTGAGGCTGGAGGACCCATGTTTGAGACCCTATGTCAAAAAGACAGAAGAGAATGAAATACATCTTGGATTTTGTTACTCTAAGAGGCAAATGAGTGTTTTTCTAGAAATGACACCGTTCTCAATTCTAATCCTGTTGAGCCAGGCACTCGCCGCTGATCAACCTTGCTGGCGGGGCAGGCAGGTTTTGGGGTGCCTCCTCCAAGCATGTGACTGAGATTACTCACTTGTGTCCCGGCCAAGGGTCCACACCAGGGGCTCCATGGGGATGGCCAGGTGAGGAGATGATACAGCCCGCAGGGAGACCCTCACGGTACCCCCCACGCACGGACAGAAGCCACAGGATCGGGGATGGGAGGGAGGCCTTGCTTCGGGGCGCAGGCGGGGCGGGCTGTGTGGGCAGGAACCCCACGCACCCTCTGCATTGCGCCTCAGTGGGCTGTGAACTCGGCTCCTAGAAGGAAAGCGCTCCTCTGGTGTCACCCATGGGTCTCACCACTGCCTCTTACGGTCATCACCCACCATTGGCCCTAGGTCACACTCCTGAGTGGGGTTAAAAGCCGGGCCCGGGGATTCCTGAGGCCTCGCGAGGAGGAAGGAAAACCAGCCTGTGCCCCGAGTTACTGCAGTGTGCTCCGCAGCCGCAGTGTGGCCCCTCACAGGCCCTGCGCCCCCCGCCCCCCGCCCCCGGTCAGTTCCGTGTTCCCATCCCCTGGCCTCGCTTTTCTGGACCGTGAACCGGGTGTATTGGCCTCTCTGCATCGTAGGCAAGGGAAGACGGGCCGGCCAAGTCGCTGGCACCTCGCGGCTCCTCGGAAGGCAGCTGCCATGAGCAAGGGCTTCTGGGAAGTGGCGTCACCCGCTGGGAAACGGCCACTGCCTGGTCCCCCGAGCGCCCCGACCTCTGAGCAGACTCAGCAGCGTCTCAGAGCCTCCGCAGGGCGCTGAGCGTGCTGCTGAGGAAGAGGTTGCAGCTGCAGAAGGTTTCTCACAAGACCTTGGGACAACTGTGCCCGCATGATAAGGGATCCTGTGTGTGCCCGTGCCTGGGGCGCTGGGGGCAGCCCAGGGGCAGCCGGGGCACGGGACGGGGGGGCTGCCACCCTCTCCCTGTCCCTCCTCCCCCTCACACACCGCAGGTAGGGACATTCCAACCTGGCACAGTGCGGGGACAAGAACCAGTCTCCTTGTGACTTGGGTGCTATGGACCTCCAGTGGCTCCCTGGAGCCCAGACTCAGCATCGCACCTCACAGGGGCGTTGCTGGATTGGATGCGTTCTTGTGCAGAAGGTGTCGAACTGTGATCATGCATGAGCTCTGCTTCTTACCCCGCTGTGTGACACCGGTGCGCGTCTTTACGTCTCTGAGTCTGTGTCTCCCTCGCATGAGTAGCTAGGGTGCACAGAGCACCCTAGCACCAAACCTAACATGTCCCCACTCGAGGCAGAGAGACATGGAGTGCGTGCTACAACTGTCAGGACGAGGTGAGCCAGATGGTCTGCAGGCGGCACGCGGGAGGCGCAGGATGGGGTGCGTGTAAGTGCACGTGCGCATATGTGGAGTGAACACACGCAGCCCAACCATCAGAGGACTGAGTAATCGGTGAAGCCTGGCGCGTGGCGGCCACCTCTGGCTCCGGCGTGCAGATGCGGCGGCTCCTCCTCATTCTCCACGTGCCGGTCCGGTTAGGGGAACACGGAGGAAGGAGACCCTGTGTTGCAGGTTCCAAAAGCTGCTCCCCAGTTCCGAGGGGAGCGAGATTATTGTAGGCCCAGCAACGCCCCTCCCCTCCACTCACCCCACAAACACGCTGCCTTCCATACGGAAACCTCCAGTACCCCCAGTCCTGGAACTTTTCTAGTGGATTCTAGAACATGCCCCCCCTCCTCCCTCCTCACCTCCCACGGCTGCAGCTTCCTGTCCGCACATCCAACCAAGTGGTGGCTCTCGAAACACTCAGGACAAAAACGAGCATGCAGTGAACACAGGCTTTCTCTTGTTGGTTCTGAGCATCATAATTGCAACCTGGGTAGCTGCGTAGCATTTACGTGGATCAGTGCGGCGTGGGAAGCAAATGTGGGGACCGGGGCCAGGAGGACAAGGGCTGGGGGCTGAGTCTGCGCCATGTTTATACAAAGACACAGAGCGGCCCAGGACCCTGGTATCTCCAGGAACTCTGGGACGAGTCCCTGACCAGTGGCAATCCGCCCATGGATGAAAGTTCCAGAATGTCTCCCCTCTGCCTTTGACCCTGCCTCCCTTGCACCCACTTCCCCCCCCCCCCCCACACCATTTTCCCTCGAAGACGTGCGGGGTTGTTTATTCTACCTGCCGAACGCCGGGGTCTTAATTAGCCTTAATTTTTGAAGTTCTGCAGCTGTAAACTGTGTTGAGAAGATGGAAAGCTGAGTGTGCTAGTAATAAGATAATTGTCCCTGGGAAACGCTGCTAGCATGTAAACACGGTTAGCGCGCGAAACCAGAACAACTGCGCGCACCCCATCCCCGGCACCCCTTGGCATTTAAACATACTCCTGTGTGAATAATCACAAACACACAGTGCAGAAGAACTGAGCAGCCCCCCCCCCCATCCCCCCTGCGTCCTGTCCAGTGCAGAATTCCAAGTCTGCTCAGTGGATCGAGCTTCAGCCCTCCCACCCCATCCCACCCCCGTTAACCTGACATCAGTACTGGGAGTCAAGCAGGGACTTGGGGTTCCTGTTGCTTGTCTGGCATAGCCTCCATCCTCCACTGTTGTTTAGGAGAGCTCTGTATGACAGAGACTGCTCGTCCGTGTCCACGAATGGGCGAGTGCTCTGTGAGCGTGTGCACGTGTGTACTCACACCCAGGCACACAATCAGACATGAAAGCCTCCGTCCTGCTTCTCCACACCTCGCACCAGGGTGTGGCTCAGCAGTATAGAACTTGCCTAGCGTGTGCAAGGCCCTGGGTTCAAGACCTGGCGCTGCCTGAGGAAACAAAGGAAGGAAAATAAAAAAGAAAGGTGTTTCTGCCTCCATTCCGGAGGACACACCTTGCTTTTGTGGCTTTTTGCACCCCCTAATTGAACATGCTTCATTAAGTTTAAAAAACTAACTTATCATTGGTATGGTCGTTACGATGGTGGTGACCTGTGTGCTGCGGTGGAGCCCGGGGTCTCTCGAGTGCTTAGCTGGCGTTGCCCCGCCCACCCGTGCCCTCCCCACGTCGCCTCTACACTGCGAGCTCGGGCCACGAGTTCCCCACACACCCCAGGCCTCAGCCACACGTATATCCCATGAAGAACATGAACCCGGCATCGTGGCCGTCAGACATCACGGCACCTTGCGTTGCTGCTCAGCACAGACCCTGCACCCAGTAGCAATGAACGGTTTATGGAACTGACGTGCCTTGCTTTGTGGAGACAGTGCGATTGTGGGCTTCATCCAGTGTAGCGGAAACGTAACTTTTCTCCTTGCAGTCCTGGGATTGAACTCAGGGCCTCGCTCTTGCTGGAGAAGCACTCGACACTCGAGTCCCACCGCGTTCTCTTTCCTCTCAGTTTGTTTAGCAGATAGGGCCTGGTGCTTTTGCCCTGGCTCAGCTCGGACCCGCCATCTTCCTACTCCCGCTTCCTGAGCAGCTGGGATTACAGATGTCTACCACTATGGTTGGCCTTTAACTCATAGGCACAGAGCCGCCAGAAAACGTGTGACTCGTTTTCTTGTCTTATTTGCTTTACCCCAAGGTATTTTGGAAAGGAAGCCAGACCCATGAGGCCACAGGATCCACCATCCTTCATCAGTATCCCCAACATGACCAGGGGACTCTGATCCATCCCCTCTCAGTCTTGTAGCCGAGTTTGCTTTACAGTTTCTTGTCTGCACCTCCCGCTTCTCTCCAGCCCAGGTGCTGAGCTGAGCTCGGGATCTGCTAAACCAGAGATGACAAACTCCAGTACCCACAGCAGGTCTGGAAGGGGGTGTGGGGAGGGGAGGGCACGGGGTGGAGCGGGGGGGGGGGAGGTCCCTTCTGGGGAGTGATGGCTGGACGGCATCTTACGGGGGAGAGATCGGATTTGTCTTCCCAGGGCTTCTCCTGTCTTGAGAAGTGACAGGATTTCGCAGGTGTGTGTGCCAATCCCCCAAATTTCAAGCGCTGAAATCCAATGTCACTTTTATTTTCCCCCTTTTGAAACCATTACCCAGGCCCGGTACAGTGATGAATGCCTATAATCCCGTCACTCCAGAGGCTGAGGCAAAGAGGCACACGTGAGGTCCGGCCTGGCTTACTTAAGGACACTCTGTACCCACCAACACAACAGACAACAAAGCCACCCATTGCACGGGGAGGGATCGAATAAAACCCATCCGAGCAGAAAACTGACCCAGGAGGTCGAGCCGGCTGGGCCCGAGCCCCGTTCCCACCGCACCGTGAATGCGCTCAGCTGCACGGTGCGCACACTTGAACCCGGGCCTTGTTTTCCAGTTCTTTCTCATCTCACCCACCCTCCACAAGGAAGTCGCCATGGAGTTCCTGGGAAGGGAGCCCAGGGTCCGGCCAAAGCCTGGCAGGCTCGTTCCTGTGAGCCAGGGGCCCCCTCGAGCCCCCCCAACACAGGAAGGCTTGGGAATAAAGGGGGTCATTATGGACTTGGGCCGGCCGCAGCCCTGAGCACAGGGGCCTGGGTGTTGATTATATCGCAGGCTCTCGCTTGCCCTTGGCATGAAGTCTGGCAAATGCGACTTTCTGGGTGGAGAACCCGTGGCTCCAGAAACCACGCCATTGAGGCGGCGTTGAGGAGCGCCGTCTGTGGTCTGTTCCCTGTGAAGAGAGCTCATTGTGTTCCACCACCGTCCCGGAGACCCCCCAGGCCCCCTTCCCTTCCTCCGGCCTCGTCCTGTCCCGGGCCCCAGCTGGGGCTTTGTGAGCCATTTGCATGCTGCTTTCTTCCCATCTTCCTGCCGCTGCATAAGCTCTGAGCTGCCTGAGCAAGGCCGTTGTCCTGGGTGATGAGGGGTGGGGGTCGGGGCGTGGGGCCGGGGGAGACTTCTGTCCCAGTCGGCCTGGAGAAAAACAGCCCCGCAGTGTGCGGGCAGCTGCTGCAGGCGGCCACAGGAAACGAGGAATCGTGGGTGCCTGTTGCTTCTTCCTGTTCTCTTCCTGTTCCCCTCCTCCCCTCCCCTCCTGCCTGGGTCCCCAAAAGCCTAGAGCTGGACTTAGAGGCTTGCCTTCAACCCGTTACCATGTGTAGTGTGCACTTGAAATGTCTTCTTCTGTCAAGTCATGGGGTGGGTGCGGTGCCCGTGTGCTCGCTGGTGGAGCCGGGGACTGCGTCGGGCCCAGGGCTGGGAGGTGGGACCATCATCGCTGCCTCTGATGCTTTTGACGCCTCAGCCCAGTGGTCCAGACCCGCTGGAGCGTGCTGGCCTCCAGGGCGGCGCCGTGCCCTTGGGTCGCACGCCCTTCCAGCGCTCAGCCTGCCTGACACCACAAACAGCCGTGTGTTGCGCTCTTGTGAAATCATCCAATTTGTAAATGTTGGCAACCAGTTTTAAGAAAAAACACACACACACCCGTTTTGTGCAATAAGAAGGTCAGACCACAGCACAGGCCAGCGCCTGGGTTCTTGTTTTGATTTTCAGTCCTGTGATGACACCGCGCTTCAACAGGCCTGGTCTTGTGGCTTTGGAGCAACTCCCCAAACCTCCATCTCTGCCTCTGTAAAGGACAGAGCCCCCTACTCCAGGGGCTGGAAATCAGAAACGGATGCCAGCTGGTGACGGTGGCTCACGTCTGCAATCCCGGCTACTTCCTCGGGAGGCGGGCACGGGGAGGCCATCACGGTTTGAGGCCAGCAGGGGCCAAAGTTGGTGAGACCCCACCCCAACCAATGGCTCAGGGCAGTAACGTGCCCCTGTTGACTCAGCGGTACGGGAAGCACGATCAGCAGGATTGCAGTCCGCGCCGGCCCTGGTTAAAGAAAACACCCCTAAGAGCCTACCTGTCCCCACCACTAAAACTCACCGAAGCCAAAAAAGGGCTGAGGGTGTGGCTCGAGTGGTGGAAGGCCTGCCTAGCAAGCACAAGGCCCCGGGTGGAAAGCCCAGTGCTGCCCAGAGCTGCAGCTCCCGGGGTGCAGCACAGCATGAGAGCATCTGCTCATAGGCAGCATGGCCATCACATGCCGCAGCCATTTCTGGGGGTGAGAGGAAGGTTACACATGGCAATAGTTAAGATAGCCATCTTCATCATCGTCATCATCATCATCATCGTCATCATCATCATCATCGTCATCATCATCATCATCGTCGTCATCGTCATCATCATCATCATCATCATCATCATCATCATCATTGTCGTCATCATCGTCATCATCGTCATCATCGTCATCATCGTCATCATCGTCATCATCATCGTCATCATCATCGTCATCATCATCATCATCACCATCCTTATTATGAAGAAATAGAGGTAGAAGAGGCAGTTGGAGGCGGAGACCTTCTCTCCCAAGTCTGCTGACTTTTAGTGGACCCTTCAGGGCCGGAAGCCATCTGTGCCTGTGGCCCACGAGTCTCTCTGTCACCGCCCCCCTCTTCCCAAGCCTGGGACACAAACCCAGACACAGCCTGGAGCCCAGAGTCTCTGTCTCTGTCCCTGGCACTGGGGTTCCCCGTGGGAGCGGGTTGTTCTCTGTGTGTGGCCCTGTTGGAAATATTCCACACTTGGAACACCTCCCCCCACCCCCCCCAGTCCTCCCACCTCACAGCTGGGTGGGACATGGGATCTTCTGAACAGAAGACACACTGCTAATAGATAAGTATAAGAAGAAGAAGAAAATGGGGCTGGAGAGGAGCCTTTCTTCCAACAGAAGGGGGTGAACCCACCAGAACTTGGGTGTTATCAAGAAACGGGGGTTGCAGATGGAGTTTCGAGGCGCCTCGAACATGGCCTTTAGGAAACGTGCTCCTTCAGCGTCTCAGATCTCGCGACTCACCAGGCAACATGGGGTTCTGTTCGGGTCGGAGGTGGAACTAGGGTTCATGTAGAATTCTGGGCTGTGCCGCAAGGCACGTGGTGGTGTCGGAACCCGTGGGCCGTCCGCCATCTTGGTGACCAGAATAAGTAGATGCAAGAATGGCAGGTGCGCTGGCCCCTCCGTGCCCGCGCTGAGCTGGATCTGTGGCTGTGTTCCCAGGCTGGGCAGACCCGGGACCAGGCAGAGCCCAAGTGCTGCCTTCAGAGCTTCTGGAGGTCCTGGGGGCGGGCAGCCAGCATCTGCCATCCGGGCTGTGTGGCTGCAGGCAGCATCGCGTAGCCTGTTCTTGTCTGGCACATGGCAGGTCCCGTGACGGTCTGAAACATCTGTGCACTGTGCAAACGATCGTCCTTTTAGGGGAGCGGATGCCTGTGGCTTGTCACTCTGTGCCAATCGGAGCCAGGCTCAGGATGCCACATCGTCAGTCCTCACAGTGACGATGGAAGGTAGTTGTGATGATGATGGTTAATTATTATTTACAAGGGCAATGGGTGAATCAGGTGGCATGGGCGCTTATAGCAAGGAAAAGGAAGATAGGTTTAGGAACATCCTTCGGGAACCAGCAGCTCCCTGGGCTATGCGGGGGGGCGGTTGTTGATTGCCTTTTGTGATGTGGGTGAGCCACTGAGAGGCTGTGTCACTTCAGGCTGTGCCCCAGGATTTCCAGCTCTGCTCCCTTCCATGCTCTGTGGAGAAGTCGCATGACTTCTCCTCTGAGCCTCAGTTTTACCACCTGTAGAATGGGGCTGGTCCTCTCTGTCTCCCAGCGCTGTGGTGGTTAGTACCCGTCATTAGATAGCGCCTATAACCTGCTTACCACACCTTTTGTTTTGCTATTTGTGTTTTGATTTTGTTTTCTTGTTTGGGGGGTTTGAAGTCACGGCCTCTGGCTCGCTAGTAGGCTGGTGCTCTACCCACTGAGCCGCAGCCCAGCTCTGTGGTCATGGCTGGCCTTCGGGGCCATTTGAGGCATTAACCAGAGGGAGACAAATCTAGGCTTTGGTGTCTGCATGGTGTGTGCTCTTCCTGTTCTTACAAGAAGAGACATTGGGACTCCTGTATTTAAACATCTCGGGAGGATTTCAGATATGTCCCCAGTGCCACAGGCCCAAATCAGATGCAGCTTGAGGCTGTCTGCAGGCCCCTCCTGTCCCCCCTGCCCCCTCCCCTCCAATCCAGCCACCTGTCAGCCCGCTCTCCCCCCCCCCCCCCCCCCGCACCCTCCCAGCCCAGGCTGAAGTCCACATGCTCTGCCAAGGCTCTGCAGCTACTCTCTTGGTTTGGACTGGGAAATAGGGAAGGCTTTGCAGAATACAGGGACCTGGTGGGTCTGTGTTTAAAACCCTCGTGCGCAAGAAAGAGGGCGGGAGGGGGGGTGGGTTGCAGGCAGCGAGGGCCTCGACTTACCTGCCAAGCCTCCCGCCCTCCCTGCGGGGTCTCTGGTTTCTCCCTCGAGGCCCTTCCCTCGGTGAGCCCCGGCTTTCTTTGCCTTCAGGTGAAGGCCTGGAGCGGTTCTCCAGCCACCCCTTTCTAAATGAAGCTTTTCTTAGGCAACAAGGAGGGCTCTGTGTGGCTGCGGGCCGCGGGTCCCTGCCAGCCAGCGCCACTCGCTGCGCACGCGCCACCTCCACCTCAGGGGCCACCGATGCCCTCTGCGAACCGAACCCCCGCCCCCCAGGGACAGCAGGGGAGAAAGGGACACCGAGCCTGCAGCGAGGCCTGGACGCAGGAGGGAGCCTCAGAGGAGGAGGGTGGGGAGCGGGCAGGTGCAGGGGACAAGGGGGACCCCTTCATCCCCCCCACTGCGCTCTGCGGTGGGGAGAAAAGGACACTGTGTGGCATTGTGGAAGTGTCTCGAGGACTGGCTGGGTGTCACTGTGGGGAGGAGGGGGTTGCTCTCAGCTCAGCCCACCGACGCCCACCCCGGGGTGTCGGGTAACAGTGCATGCTTGTCCTTCCGACCGTTCTTCCTCGAGTCCAGACTTTGAGTGACACGGGGATTGGGGTTAATGGACCTATTTCTGGCAAGGTACTGATATGCTTCCTAGGATCCCCCCCCCCCGGCCCCGCTCCCCCCTCCTGAGGCCTCAATCGCCCCTCGGGAACATGAGCCGTCGAATGGGCTCCTTCCCCGGCGGGGCTGCAGCACACGCCTGTGCCTGGCACAGAGCCGGCCTTCAAAGCGGAGCAGTGCAATGCGCCCTTTGCCCTGCCACCACCGGGGCGGCCGTAGTCATGTGACTTAGCACAGCACGTGGGGTTGGGTACAGGGGGACACAGCTGAGCTCTCACAGAGGAAGAGTTGGGGGTGGGGTGGGGGCTGGACGCCTGTACCAGGTCCTCTGTCCATCGCCACCCACCAGCTCAGAGCTCCGCCCTTCTCCCCGTGAGGAGACCATGTGGTGTGGTCTGCGTGGCGTCCAGGCTAAACTGGTAGAGGGATTGGTGGTGATGATGACTCCCCCCCTCCGGCAATGGGGGGGTCAGTCCCTCTGGAAACCCGTCTCCTCTCCTCCCAACATGCGGATGGGAGGAACGGGGCTCCCAGAAGCTCAGGACTCCACTGTGGGCATGTGGTCCCCCGATGTTCCCGGATTGAAGTCATAAGCCCTAGTACCTCGGACAGGAAGGATCCTTGAAGAGAGGGTCTCTAAAGAAGCCATTGAGTTCTGTGATGTCTTGGGGCGGCCCTGATACCTTGACCAGAGCTCTTATATGAGGAGCAGGTCTGGACGAGTAGACACGGTGGCGGGGGGGGGGGGGGGTATGTGAGATTTTCTCCCATCCAGCGTGTGAGCCTCACCCTCACCAGGCCCCCAGTGTTTGACGATAACTATAGGTACGGCACAATCTTGATGTTGGAAATTTCCTAGGCCTGTCTCCAATCATGGAGTTGGCAGAGCGAGAGTCCCCCTCACCCCCCTCCCCCCCGTCCTCCTGTCTCTCGGGAGTGACGTCTCCACTGGTGCCCTGGACCTCCTTTGGCACTGAAATGGACCAGGCCTGAGTCACAAAGGTGGTCATCTCCACCCCAAAGCTACTGCCCAACTCCCAGGAGCAAATGCCATGTGCAGTGTTCCCGAAGCAGCCGCAGGAAGAGAGCCAGACCCGCCCACTACGCGCATGGCAGAGTGTCAGCCAGATCCTCCCTCCTCTCTTTATTAAAGCTTAATTGCTTGTTAAAACCAGGCCTTTAGGCCTTACAGGCTGGAAAATAGTTGAGCCCTGCTTTCTGATCTTCTAAGCTAGGGCTCGCGTTGGGCAGTTGAGTGTCATTTTTCCAAGACCTGTAATGAGACAGCGGCCCCCTCTTTATAACCAGTCAGCCCCGGGGACAGAAGTGTACACAGAGTCGCTTTAAACTCACCCCTGCCTCTCGGGGTTGATTGGTTAACACTGCAGGTTCCCTGCTGTGGTAAAATGACTCTGTTTTGTTTTTAGTCAAGACACAGGTCCTCATTTTCATCCCTCGTGTACACAACCTTAAAAAGAAAAAAAAAAAAGCTATGTAGATGCTAAAAAAAAAAAGGGGGGGGGGGGATTCTGGTATTTGCTAAGCTTTCTTTTTATTACTTCAAGTCGTCTCCCTTTCTGTAGACATAATGCACTTGGCAAGATTGCTCTGTCTAAGCCGGGCACTGGTGGCTCACGCTTGTCATCCTAGCTGCTCAGGAGGCTGAGATCTGAGCCTCGTGGATCAAAGCCAGCCCAGGCAGGAAACTCCATGAGATTCTTATCGCCAATAAATTACTAGACAAACAATTAAAAATTTCATAAAGCCAGAAGTGGAGCTATGAGCGCTAGCCTTGAGCAAAACAGCTCAGGCATAGCACACAGGCTCTGATTTCAAGCCCCAGGACTCACGTACGTACACACACACACACACACACACACACACACACACACACACACACACACACACACACACACACACACACGTCTAAGCTCTGGTGGAGCTGCTAGGAGACTTACGTTCCTCCAGTGCAGAGGTCACATCCAGACTCTCAACCCTGCGCGACCTTGGGCAGGTCACGAGCTGACCCTGTTACATTTCTCTCTTCTTGTAAGGAGAATGATGGCAGCACCTTCCTCCCAGGGTTGCTCCAGAGAAACATGGAAAGATACCATGGAAGGCAAGCTGGGGCCTGGAGTATGGTCACAAATACCGTTTGCCATCACAAGTGGAACGTCTAAAATTCAGAAAGCCGATGTTTTTTAATGTACCCTGTCCATGACGACATCACTTGCAAGCATTCCAAGAGCCATACAACTCCCACATGGGAGACACTTTCAGTCCCAATTACTTTGGAGGACAAATCCTATAAAAATACTAAATAATAGTATTAATCCACCTAGGTGTGGATTAAGTATTCGGAAGGCCAGGTGGGAGGACCCTGGGTGGCCAGTCATGCGCTTTAATGTTACTTTAATGCTCCTAATGGCCTCTTTGGGACAAGCTCAGAAGAGCTGCTGTGTGTGTGGCAGAGGAGCCGCTCAGGGTCAGGTGTCGAAGTTATAGCACAGCAGCCTCACCTAGCCAGGCCCTCAAGACTAGTTCCTCTAATTAACGGTATTTCCACATCCCGAGATCGATTTGCAGACTTAGCGGGAGAGGATTTGGAGTCCCAAGGCTATGTGTGGGTCTATGATAATCCTTTCTCATCCTTTCAAAGCCATTGGGGTGAGGGGGGTGTATCAGTCAGCTCTTGCCACAGTAGTAATGCTGTGTAACAAATTACCCCTTGTTACTGAAACAACCAGCCTATCTTGTCCTGAGAGCGAGCCAGAGGCTGTTGGCTGATCTAGGGGGGACCCAGGTCTACTGCACCCCGGCAGGTCTCGGGCTCATGTGCTAATTGCCACACAGAACCCCACGAAATGGTGCAGAAGCTGACTTTGAGCTTCTGTGGAAGTCCCACTGGCTGCAGCAGGTGGAGCGGGCAAACCGGGCTGAGGGCCGGGAAAGGGCACCGCAAAGAACCAGGCCCCCGAGCGAGTCCCCTCCATTCCCCACTTGCCCTCTCCCGCCTGGTCATGCCCCTGTGGGCCCCGGCGGGGTTTTCCTGGCGTCTGTTCCTTCTGTGGGTCTGGGTGGCATTAAGATTCCGGGAACGTTCTGCGGGAGCCGGCCAGCGCCTGGCGAATTCCCCTCGGGTCTGCAGAAGCCGTCTCTCTGACAGACAGGAATTTACTCTACTGTAAACCAGAGGGCCCCAAGTTGGATGGACACGATGGATTCACCAGACAGCATCGCTGACCCAGTTCCGCTTCGTTAGCCTTGCCAATTAAGGAGGATGTTACTGCGAGTGAGACTTACAGATACACGCGCGTGTGCGCTGCGCTACCTGGAATCCCTGGGACTGAGCCTCTTTAGGGAGAGTCTCACATTTCCAACCAGCACCAAGGGAAGAAAACAAAACCAGGTTGGCAGTGTTAATGGCATGGCCACTGTGAGCGCTTTATCCTCTTCCTGGCTAGTTAATTAAGATGCTAAATAGGTAGCATGTGCGCGTCCGCCTTCCAGAAGCTCTTTAATAAGCCTTGGGCCCTCACCATGAGCCAGCAGGGTGTCTGATCTTGGAACACAGATGAAGAGTGGGGACTTCTCTGATGGACGGAATGAGCAGGGTTCCCCCCCCCCACAGGGATTCACACGACCTTCCAAGAAGTGTTCCCCCCACCAAGGTGAAGTTGTTTTTAGGGGTTCAGGATGGATTCCCCCCCACTTCTTGGCCTTGGAGTTCTGAGCAGTGAGGCATAAGCCCTACACAATAGCCAAATGGGCTGTGAAGTATGGCTTAATTAATCCGGGCACGCTCCCAAGCCCGGTGCAATGCTTCGCCAGGATTTGGCTTCGAGAAGGAGGCCGCCTCTGAGGCGGAGATGGATGGAGCCTCTTGTTTTCTAGTCAGCATGGACACGGCGAGATCGAGCGGACAGACACACAGGCACAGACTGACCCGCGCGCGCTGCACAGCGTCCGGGAGGCCGGCGCTGGTCGCTCTGATGGGGATCCCAGAAATACAGGGTGGAGACTCCTCGCCTGGGAAGGGGCGTGAGCTAGTGAGGGGAGCTCTGTAGAGGATGGATAAAATAGTGACCCCCCCCCCCCCGCCTCCGCCTGTGTCTCAATGGACCTTGGGTTCTAGCTGGCACCGTGGTGCGCGCCTGTGACCCCAGCTACCTAGGAGTCCGAGTTCTGGAGGACTGGACTCCAAGGGCAGCTTGGAACAAAACATTTCCCAAGACGCCGATTATGAGGTGGTGTACCTGTTAGCTCAGCAATGAGCAAAGTGCAAATTAATTAGCCGGCCCCAGCCAGCTCCGTCTTAAAAGCCCATTCTGGGGAGAATAAAAAGTAAAGTCCCAAAGAATGAAAATGAGGAGATCATTCTCAAGCTTAAGGTTGTACCCAGAATCCTCTGCCCCAGACGATTCAGTTCAGACAAATATAGTTCGCACAAAAGCCACCTTCACCAAGCGGGTTTCCTCTTTCCCTTGGAAACCACTCCGTGAGCACCCTCCCCTCCCCCTCCCCCCCCCCCCCCCCCCCCGCCTTCCCCTCCTCCATCCCTCCCTGGCCCCTTCCTCAATCCCAAGAGCTCCTGCGTGATGGCCCAGCCGTGGGCGCAGGGCGGCCAGCGGGCTTTTGTGGAGAGCGAATGGGCAGCACGCTGGCCCGCCGGAATGCGCCGCTTGCACGGGCCCCGAGCTCTCTCTCTCTCCCTTCTGGCTGCCTTCATTCTGTGCAGCAGCAGCCCCAGGCCTGACCGCCGCCCGGCTCTGGTGGGGCCTCTGCGCTCTGGCAGGCGCCCTTGTCCACCTGCGTGTGCTGCGTGCACACACACGCCCGTGTACGTGGTGACGGTCCTTCTCCCTTCTCTTCGGCACTTCCTTGTTTTGTGGGATGTCCCTTAAGGAGAAAACTTGGCCCTTCATCCTGTGCCTGGAGGGAGGGGAAGGGGGGGGTAGTGTACAGGGCGTGGGGGGGTGGACAGGGAGGGGGCGGGGGAGCACATCCTGGCATCCTTGAAGAATGGGGGAGACAGTTGGCTGCCCCCCACCCTGCCATTCTCAGTGCTGTCTCTCTTCTTCCCGCAGGACCCGCACCCGAGCCCGCCGATCGCGCTGGGGACCCAGGTGAGTGAGTACCGCCGTGGTCTTGGTCATTCTCCCCGCCTTGATGATCTGGGACCAGAGATCCCGGGCACTTGTGTCCCCTGTGGGCCGCGGGGCACACCCGCGCTGGCTAACCATATACACGTGCGTAACCGCACACACCCTTGCACGCACTTGTTGGGCATTGCGTGTGCTCAGGGCTCTCCGTGTGCCCCTACCTGAGACAAGATCCCCGTGCTCCTCTGTCGAGTTCTCCTCTGCTGTTTGTTCCCGCCCAGCAATGGCGAGGAGCTCAGTGCAGAGGGGGAGGGGAGGCGGGGGTGGGGAGCGTGGGAGATATTTTTCTGGGGTGTTTGCTTCTTGCAACCCCAGCGGCTGGGCTGGGACACAGCGGACTTTCCATGCGGGCACGCGAGGCCCCCTGGAAGAGCCTGGACGGCAACTGCGGTGCGGTGCAGCACGGATGACCAGAGAGCCGAGTACGGGAGGGCAGCGCCCTTCTGTCCTCTTCCTGCTCTCCTGGGGGCCAGGGCAGGCCTGCGCCAGCAGTGCTGATCAGCACGCCATGGAGCGCGTGGACCCTGGCTCTGCGTCTTCTCCCCCCTCTCCTCGGACAGTCATAGGGGATAATCGGGGTCAGCTTCGTGAACCACTGTGCGATGGGGGGGAGGCGTCTCTGCTCATGTCATCGCTGTAGCTCAGTCAGGAAGCGGAAGGAAGGAAGGAAGGAAGGAAGGCAGGCAGGCAGCCCCTCCCCACCCCCGTCCACAGAGCCCCACAGCAAACACCGCATAATCAGGGCCCGCTCCCTGGATGTGAACGTACCAAGGCTGTCCCGTGTATTTGAGTACTGCAGCTTCGGGGTGGGGGGGGTCCTCTGGAGCCATCATCAAAGACAACTTTCCTCACTCGCTCCCCCTTCTCTTCCTCTGGATCCCTCCTTAGATCTTCCTAAGAGCCCAAACCGATGCTGCTTCAGGATGGCCCAGAATATCAGCAAAGCCAAAACTAGGGGACTAAGAGGGGCAGCAGATCTTCGGGGCTCCCTGTGCATGCCTATCCATCTTCCTGTCTCCCAGGACCCACACAGGCCCCACCCCTGGCTCCAGGGAGGGGTAGGCCCCAGGCTGGCAGGGCGTTTTGGAGAGGGTGACACCAACAGGGAAGAGGCCCCGCTTCTCCTGCCTGCCTGGCCATCCTCGGGACTGCTGCGTCCCCTCTCCCATCACACCCACGTCCTGTTTGCACACAGGTCTCCATCTGTTCCGTGAACTCTCCTAAGACATTCACTTGAACACTTAGACCACCCTAGCCCATGGTCCTCAGCCAACCTAGGGGTGGTTTTGATCCCCAGAGGACATTTGGAAACATCTTAAAGACATCTGGGATCATGGGGTCTAGTCAGAGGAAGTGGTTATTCCTAGAGACCAAGGGGGCAACTCAATATCCTGGGGATGTGTGAGGAGCCCCCCCTCCCCCATAGGAATTAATTATTCAGCTCAGAGTGCTGGTGGTGGCCAAGTTGAAAACACTGTCTCAAGCATTCCTATTGGTCAGTTATGGTTGGGTGGGTGGACGGATGGGTTGATGGATGGGTCAGTAGAAAGATGGATGGATGGACATATAGTTGAAAACAGTCCTATGTAATCTTATAGTAAGATATGCTTGGTGAGCGGATGGATGAAGGGATAGGCAGATGGACAGATGAATAGATGTGCATGTTCACACAGACGTGTATTTCCAGTGCATTCAAATACTAATCTGCGAAAACAAGACGAAGCTTTTCATTTGGGTGCCCCTCAGAATGCTCCACAGGTCTCCCCGACGGTTCCTGTGCCCCACTTTAGGGTCTGGCGCATCTGCCCGTCGTGAGCGGGTCTGGAGGATGACAGCTCTGGTCTTGCTCTGCCTGTCCCCTGGGCTAGGAAGGAATATCGCGAGGCTCAGGAGAACCATGAACTCTCAGCTGCGGCCACAGGTCCGGATGCTCCGTCCTCTGGGGGTGGAGCAGCTGCCCCTGGACGGTTCTCTGCATAGACACAAGGGTATCCTTCACCCTTTCTCCAGGGGAAAGAGTCGTGTGTCACGTCCGTGGCTCATGGTTGACAGCTTATCCTGCCTGGTGGCCGCGCGGCCAGCGGGGGATACAGGCTGCTTCGTGTGTTGGTGCTCCATCTCTGGGCAAATGACTCATTGTGTCTGCAAGCACGCCCCCATCGGAGTTATCAGCAGCACGTGGCCTCTTCCCTGTGCTCTGTTCCTGGGTGAAGGAGATGTTGGAAGCCAACCAGAGGCAAATGTCTTTCGTAAGGACCGGCATGACACCGCAGCCCAGTCTGACCTCACTGCAGTCAGACAAGGGGACAAGGAAAGGTGTCCTAATAGGAAGTGGTGCCCCGACGGTCACCCATATGCCATGAGCAGGACGGCAGACGTGGCTGTGCGGCGGTCACAGGTCATGCGAGCTCCAGCGCAGCCCTGGCCTGACCTCATGTCCTGCCCTGGAGCCCAGGGCCGCAGGTGAGCCTGTGGGGCCTTCGTGAGCCATGTGTTCACATCATGAACCAGTAGCCTAGGCAAGAACCCAGGCCACGCGGCCACGCAGGACCTTCTTCCCACGGGCGATGGGTTGACTGCCTGCTCAGGACTCCCTCTGGCAGAGCTCCACGTCTGTTGGCATCAGCAGAGCTCGGCTTCGTGGCTGCCTTCATGGGAAGAGGAAGTGGGGAAGGTTGAGGTCTCCAGTTCAGCTTTCTCCGTAGCTGGGGTGTCCCAGGGAAGCCCCCGATGCTGCTGCGACCTCTTGTCTGTCTCCACATGGTGGTTTACCCAGTAACTAGGTGACCTAAAAATGGAGAAGGAAACAAGCCAGTCCGATTGTCGTCTGGATTTGGTTTGTGGCCTGGTGTCGCTATCAGTATTCATCCTTACTAACAAGTTTTGCTTGGCAACAGCTGGCTTTTCCCATGGAGCCCGCAAATGCCACAGGTCCAGAAGTGTCTCAGGATACCCAGTTTCCAGGAAGCTGAGGGTCAGAGAGGTTGGAGAACCTGCCCCAGGTCACACAGGAGGCCGGGAGCATTGGTGGGCGCACACACCACAGGGGCACGTGACATCAGGATCTCCCTTCCCCACCTCTTTTATGCTTTGCCAGGAAATAAAATTACCTCGATGAATAGAACGACTCACTCATGTCCAGGTGAGGCTAGAGGGACTGGTTTGATATTTGCTAGGTATACAAGGACCAAGCAGCAAGAGAAAGCTGTGCTCAAGAATCCACAGATGTACTTAGGTAAATTAGTAGAGATGAGATAGAAGGATGAATGAGTAGATGGATGGGAGGTAAGAAAGGAAGGAAGAAAGGAAGGAAGGAAGGAAGGAAGGAAGGAAGGAAGGAAGGAAGGAAGGAAGGGAAGGGATTTCAATGGATAAGGGGACAGACATGTGGGTGGGTGGATGGATGGATAGAGGATGACTAGGTAGGTAGGTAGGAAGATGAATGGATGGATGGATGGATGGATGGATGGCGGATGGATGGATGGATGGACAGATGGATGGCGGATGGATGGATGATTACAGAATAATAGCAAAACTTTGGGAGGGAAAGTTAGAAATGTTATCTTCGAGCTCTTTCCCTACACACTGGCAGTATCTTGAGGAACTTGAATGTGCCTTTGATTTTCCCGATCCTTCTCGATCCTCTCAGGAGTTTTCCAGGTCTAAATCTGTTCTGGTAGGCTTGTTCCTAGTCATTGAACTGGGGCTTTCCTGCTCCCTCTCCACCCAGCAGCTCCTCTGTCAATTCGTTAATGGCTGCCAACTCAAACTGGGAGGCACCAGGGGAGTCGATGAGGGAGCTAGGAAGATCGGTCAATCTTGCTGTTTGTAGTCTTGGCTCCCTGGGAAGGGAGGATCCTCTCAGGACCCAGAGATCAAGGGCACTAGGAAGAAAGCTCCTGACTGCTCACTTTCCCACACCAACCAAGTTACCTGACTTTCTTTGATCAACTAACTGGGGATAAGAAGGGAAGGGAATGCCATTCAGATAGTAAAGGTATTTCTGGAGCTCTGAGGATTGAGAGCCAGGCCTGCCTGGAAAATGAATGGTGGATGTAGGAAGACACGAATGCTCTCAGACTTGCGTCGCTAAATCTGCTCATCTCTGCCTATACGACACGGAGAGAGGCCAGGCTGGGGCTAGAGCCAAGGCCGCAGAGGTGAGAAGGTAGAAGGCTCCCGCTGGGGTCATCTGAGCGGGTGAGAGACTTCCAGCCCCACCCCCTCAGTGAGTGAGATCTGATCTCAGGGCATGACTTCCAGCTAGTGCAGTAAAAGAGTAAGCCTGCCAAGCGACTGTAGACAGGGCCATCTGAAATCTCCATCTGGGTTCCTGTGAACACAATGCCAGTTTTCCTTACAACCCATGAAAGCCTTCACTTCTTCAAGCTCCGTCAATGCCTCCTTCCCCATAGGATGGTCAAGATGAAGAAGAAATTAGTTTATCAGCCAAGGGTGAGGGCAGGTGACAGAGGTGGCCTAGAGAGGGATTGGATTCGAGTTCAGGGGCATCCAGGCTAAGGAATGTGCCCTGGGGGGATTTTGCCAGCCCAGGGGAGCTCCGGGTCACAGTCTTGTCTGCCAATCTGATGGCTGGCTGCCACTAGATCAGTAGTGGGCTGCTGATTAGCCAAACTTAAACTTGGGTGTAAACCAAGGCAGCTCCTCACCTGGCGGTGAACTTTTGGTTTCCAAGCTGGTCACAACTTGGAGGCGAGGGGCATGACTGGCATCTAGTGGGTAAAGGTCAGGGTTGCTTCTACACCTTACACGTGTGCACGAGTATAACTTTCCCCTAGGAGAGAATGAGACACCCAAAGAAATCCCCTTGGAGCCCTGCTGGCCCCTGGAGCAGAGATACAGGCAGCAAGGTGGCAAATCTCCCGAGCTCAGCCTTGATGCTGAAGGTCAGGCCTCATCTGGTCTGCAGGCCCTGGGCCCGACACGTCCATCGCCAGGCCATGAAACGTGAGGCCCTTTGCCCAGCGCGTGCTGGGGCCCCGGGTGCTGCACAAACTAATCAAGTGCATCCACGTGGCCGGGGTGTTCTCGGAGGCCTTGTCCAGGTCTTCTGGGGTTAGGGTTTGGCTCCTCTTTCCAGAGCAGAGCCCACCCAGCTTAGCCTGAAGCTCTCTCCCGCTCCCAGCCCCAAGCCTTCGTTCCCTCCATTGACCTTCCCTCCCTGGCAAGCGGTTCTGGAGTCATCAGGAGTTTCTGAATGGTTCCTACCTGAGTCTCTGGACCATTAATTTCCACAGTGCCCAGCATCTGATGAGAGCAAACTGCCTGGCGGGCTCCTCAGAGCATCAGACCCGGGCCGGCACAGGGCAGGACCAGACCCTTTGCCCGAGCCTTTCCATGGCTGTGATTTGTTGGGTGTGCAATTAGCCCTGGTGGAGGCGGAGATGGCCAGGGCAGGGAGTCGGCACTGGGACCGTGGCACTGTTTGGGGGTGGATGTGTGAACACAGTGACTCAGGGGCATGGGTGGTGTGACGTGACACCCCACAAATAGCCAGCAAGCTCCCCAAGGCGGAGCCTTGAAGTCAGAGCTGCTATTCTGGGCGCCAGCGACTTCACCCAAGACCAGAGGTTTGAGTCCCGCCCTACACCTAGGACACGTACAGTGACTGCCCCGGACCTCGGCGACAATGGCCCCGATGTCTGTTAGCTGTGACACAGGCACTGTGCGGACTCGAAGCCAGGCTCCCTTAGCCCTCGGCCACGGGGCTCTTCCACGGAGCTTCTCACGTGATGTCACCCACTCACCTTTCACGGCTGTCCCGTGGCACAGTTGAGACCTGGGGCGGGGGCGGGGGGGACAGGCGGGGAACGCCGCAGCTGCCTGCCCACTGCTGGCATGTGGAACCAACTTTGGCCTTGGCAGTTATGTTTGTCAGTAACCGTAACCCCAGGACGCAGGTACTGAGGTACCCCCATTTTACAGCTGGGCCAACCAAGGCCCAGAGAGACGCAATTTCCTTCTCCAAGTTACTGTGAGTGATTGTGCCCGGACTAGAGACAGGTATGGAAGACCCGTCTCCTCTCCATCACAGAGAGACAGCCACGGAACCTGTACAGTGATTGGTCCATGGGGAAGAGGGCCTCGGGTAGATTACATGCAGATTCACACCCAGTACACTCCCTCTGGGGATAAGTTAGCTATGGATGCAAACCAAGTCGAGATTAGATGCAGATTCGACCAGATATGTTTGGGGAATAGATAGATAGAGATGCAGGTGTGGATATCACTTGGGTGGCGGTTAGATTGGATTCGCTTATACCAGTAGATGCGCATACGGAGGTGGAGGTGAGGAAGGCGTGGGTTATTAGGTGTAGGTTAGATGAGATAGGTTTACAAGGCCTTTCACAGCGTGGGTCTGGGCTGGGTGTAGAGGTGGTGGAGGTGGGCGTGGAGTAGGTGCAGCACTGGCACACGTCTTGCAGACATGGGACTGCTGTGGGTGCAGACACGGATCCCTCACACGACCCGGGGGCACGGGAGCCTCTGTCCACACATGTGACTCGTGTGGGGCTGTGGCAGAGGGGTCCCAGGCACTGCCCGGGGAAGGACAGGTGCCAGGGCCCCGCCTGGTGTCAGCAGGGTCTCTGGAGGCAGTGGGGACTCCTGGCATGAATGCCCCAGGTCCTGGGATGATGAGGGCTCTCGCCAGCCTCGGGGGTGGGCAGGGGGAAGGGTTCTCGCAGTGAGGTTCATCAAAGAGAATGTTCCATGGGGGTGGGTTTGCAGGTCCACGTCAGACAGCAGGAGGAGGCAGGCTGGGTGGACGAGAGCTGACCATCCCTGGATGTGGCCTCAACCACGGTGTGGCCGGCACTCAGGATGCGTGGGCCGGTCTAACAGGCCTGGAGACAGGTGCTCCTGTTCCAAGACAGAGGCAAAGGGCGCAGGCCCAGGTTGGGTTTACAGATGGATGTGCAGAGCATGCAAGTACTGCCTGAGCTCCAGGAGCGGCAGAGCCGCTCCTCAGAGAGACCCTGAAGGACAAGGAAAGAAAGAGCGAAAGCCAGGCACAGGGGGCTCACGCCTGTCATCCTAGCTACTCGGGAAGCTGAGATCTGAGGATCAGGGTTCAAAGCCAGCCCAGGCAGGAAAGTCCTTGAGACTGTAAGCTCCAATTAACCACCAGAAAACTCGAAGTGGCGCTGTGGCCTAAGTGGTAGAGCACTCACCTTGAACTGAAGAGCTGAGGGACAGCGCCCAGGCCCAGAGTTCAAGCCCTATGACCGACAAAAGAAAAAAAAGAATAGGCTTATTTATATTAAAAAATCTTGCTATAAATATTTAATAAAGATTTGACAAGCATATTCTATAAATGCATAATATATAAGAAGTATGTGTTTTATAAACATAAATATTTAACATAATATGATAAATATATTTATAAATATAATTTTAATATAAATTTTCACTATAAAATTTTATATACAATGTACAAATACTTATGTAATACACTATATATGTAAGATATGTATGTAATATATTGATATATAATATTAATATCTAAATTATATTTATACAACACATAATATATAAAGTTATATACTATTTAAATATTTATTGAAAGGCTGGAAGTGGTGCTGTGGCTCAAGTGGTAGAGTGCTTGCCTTGAGCACAAAGAAGCTCAAGGGTAGCAGCTAGGCCCTGAGTTCAAGCCCCAGAACTGGCCAAAAAGAAATTATAAGTTTTTTAAAATCTCAAATTATTAGCAAATCAGACCAACCAGAGTGTGTAGCAGGACTATGATGGTGTTCAAGATTTGTAACTTGGTTCTCAGAACTCACCATGTGAGCCTCCGCAGAGAGAAAACTCCTGAAGGGGAGCTTAGCACCATGTGAGGACAGTTCTTCCTAAAAGTGGTGCTTTTCCCCCACCGTGACAGCAGTGCTGCCAGACGCAGCCCCCCGGGGGGAGGATGCATTCCAGGTCCCAGCATGAGGGTCTTGTGGACAGCTGCGTGGCTGGTCACGTGGCTCGTGTGTCCGTGGCCGCTGGGAAGCAGAGCATCCGGGCAGCTGGAACATAGTCGCAGGGAGACTCCTTCACCCCGCTCCCTACAGGAAGCGTGGAAGGAGGAAGACGAGGAGGAGCCGGGGCAAGAGAGGGACTTCAAGGTCCTGTCCCCAGTGTGTGAGTGAGTGTGCACGTGTGTGCACGTGTGTGTGTGGACGGGGGTAGGTCCTGGGGCTTGAGCCAGTCCTTCTTGAGAGCTTCATCCTGTCAGCAGATGGAGTTGGGTCTGCGCACCCCCCGGAGCCGGTTCAGCCTTTCTCAGAAGCTTTGAGAGGGGGTGGGGAGGGCTCAGGGCTTCAGGCACGCTAGGTAGGCACACTACCACCAAGCCTCATTCCCAGCCCTCACCTGCGTCTGTGGAGGACATGTCCGGCCACTGCGCTGAGCTCTGTCCTTGGATAAACTCACACAGTCTTCCCATGAAGAAGGGTCTTTTCCACCTTCCCTAGTGGAAGGCAGGTTGGCATCTCACTCACAGGCCATAAACGAGAGGCCTGGGGCAAAGGGTGCATGTGTCATCTAGGGTCACACACGCAGGGAGAGAGTGACACTGGGCCTGGGAATTGGGCCATGGTGGTCTTGGGGGAGAGGGGGGAATCTGATGATCACTGTGACTCAGCAGCTGAAGCTCCATACTTTAAAAGTGAGACTCCTTGACTAGACCCAGGCAGGGAGCTAGGGCTGGACTCCAGGCCCAGCCCATGCAGTCTGTGGCAGCTGGAGACAGCTCGGTGCTGCACCTCTGGGGGGAAACCAAGTCGTAGGCACTTTCAATGACAGGCCCAGGGTCACGTGTATCACAGGGAACTGGACCACCTGTTCCCATTCCAGAGCACTTTCCTCCCACCAGATCCCAAGCTGAGATGCAGAAGTAAAACAAGGAGACCGAGTATGGAGGTGTCACCTGTCAGACCTGCATGTGAGCTGGGCCAGATGGAAGGCGGTGGATGATGAAAGAATGAGTGAGGGATGGATGGAGGGATGAGCAAGGGAGGGAGGGATGGGTGATGAATGAATGATCAAGGGATGAATGGATGGGTGGATAGATTATGGATGGATGGATAAATGGAAGGATGGATTATGGAGGGGTGAGCAAGGGATGGATGGATGATCGTTGGATGGATAGATGATGAATGGATGGGTGGGTGGATGGCTAGATGGTGGATAGATGGATGGATGGATGGATGGATAGTGGATGAATGGATGATGATGGATGGACAGATGATGGGTGGATAGATGAGTAATAGATACTAGATGGTGAATGTATGGAAAGAATGAGCGAGGGATGGATAGAGGGATGAGCAAGGGAGGGAGGGATGAGTAATGAATGAATGAATGATCAAGGGACGAATGGATGGATAGGTGGATGGATAGCTAGATGGTGGATGGATGGAGGGTGAATGGATGATGGATGGATAATGGATGGGTGGTGGATGGATAGATGGTGGATGGATGATGGATGATGGTCAATGGATAGATGATGGATGGATAGACGATGGATGGATGACGGATAGATGGTGGATGGATAGGTGATGGGTGGGTGTATGAGTAATGGATACTAGATGATGGATGGATGGATGGATAGCTGGTTGAGTGAGGGATGGATGATAGATGATGGACAGGTGGATGGATGAATGGGTGATGGATGCATGGGTAGTAGATGATCAATAACAGCCGGGTGTTGGGTTGATGAATGGACTGAAAATGGATAGATGAGTAATGGCTGGGTGCAGGACTGCCTGCTGAATGTGTGGAGAGATGGAAGGAAGGATAAACTTTTAGGTACCTGGATAGATTCAGAGACACATAACATCCCAGCTCCTAACCACGGCTTTGGGTACCGGCGCTGGAAGACACAGGTCCCAGGGCCTCATCTCCGTGAGCTCATGGTCTAGGGAAACCCACTGCCACTTTTTCTGTGTCTTGGAACTCTTACTAGGTGGTAAAATATGTGTCATTTATCTCTAAATAATATTTTGAAATGCAAAGGGATGACAAAGGGTGACAATGATGTCAACGTGGAATTATCCAAATATGTAAAAAATAACTCCACGGAGCAGGGGACATCGGGTTCTTTCTTAACACAGCAATTAGCTGGCTTTGGCAGAGGGTCGATAGCTACTGTAATTTGCAAGGAGTGACACGTATAAATAATATTTTGAGAATTTGCCGCCAGTGCAACGTGACATGAACATCTCTGGTAGTTTCTCTCAGTGTCAGAGTTTTGGGCATGGCTAAGACACTCGCTCTTCCGTAAACTTCAGACGTGGATGGCTTGTGAAATCTCACCTCGAATTTGTCTGTGTGGTTATGAGCATAAATATGCCTGTGGTCAGAGAACCCGGAATTCTTTCCCCAGGACCTATAAGTCCCTGGGCTGGACCGTATCCTGGGACTGTGTGGCTAGGAAAATGCCCATGGCCGCCCCACCCCCACCCCTGGACCTGAGATAACCTCAGGGCAGCCCGAACCCCCCAGAACAGTCCCGAAAGGCTTGAGCGGGAGCAAGCCCCCCCCCCCCCCCGCCTTCCCCGCCCTCCTCCCTGCCATCCCCCTCCTCCAGAGTCACCTGACGCATGCGCACGCGAAACCCACCGCCCTGTGGGAGTCAGGGTGTTTTTCTTTCCCTGCCAGAGCAGTGGGATGGAAGGACAGCACTGAGAAGTGCCAGGGACCACCTGGTGGGGGGGAGGGGGAGGGGCTTGGGGCGTGCTGCCCTCTGATTGGCTGGGAGCGACAAGAGCACCTGTGATTTGGTTCTGGGTTTTTTTTTGTTTTGTTTTTTTAATAATTGCAGAGAGTTAGCAGTCCAGCGCCTCGCGTGTTAGATTCACGCCCGGAACAGGATGTGTCTGCAGGGGAGCAGGTAGCACCTGCTCAAATCCCCACCCACACGCCCACCTCGCCTTCCCCGCCTGGGCTACATGCCCCCCAGCAGCACCCCCAGGACCCCCACCCGTGCCCCGGGACCCCCAGCCTTCCAGGCAGAGCTCACTCTCCACTTCTCTGCCGCAGCCCTTCCTACGCGCTCAGCTGCCAGCCAGGGAGCTGAAAGATGTGTCTCCACGGTACACAAGCGAACTTGGGAGGAATGAATAGCTCTGCGCGTTTTCCTAGTTACATTCCGTTTATGGCACATGATACTGGGTGATTCCCCCCCCCCCCCCCCCATCTACTGTGTTTCCTATTTTCATTTAATTCGCCAGAGTAAATACGCAGACAAACTGGTTTTAAAGAGCACTTGGGAAATAATGTTTTAAAACACGATAGGCCTTCCCGGGATGGGGGGGGAGCAGAGACTAGCGGGTGGGGGACGCGGATGTGGGAGGGGGGCTCATGCCACCTCTTCCAGAATCATGGGGGGGTGTCTCATGGAGAGGCACTGGTGAGGCAGCCTCGGGGGGCCCTCCCTCCGGCATGCGCCGGTCCTTGGTGTGGAATTATGGGTAGTCCTTTCTCCAGAGGCAACTCCGGGAGTTCTGATCCTAGCCTCCTGCCTTGATGAGTTGGGGGTCCTGTGGTGGGGGCCGGGGGGGGCTGATGGCGATGGTGCCCATGTCCCACTGCAGAGCCACAGCAGGGCCACAGCCGGACCACAGCTGGGCCATGGCAGCTTGTGATGCCCAGACCTACCGTCCTGGGGAACTGCTGGGTTTGTGCTCAACAGCTGGAGGCATCCACAGGCTGGGTAGGGAGGCTTTCCTGAAGCTGGAGGCTGAGGGACAGGAAGAGGAGGAAGAGGAGGAAGAGGGGGAGGAAGAGGGGGAGGAGGAGGAGGAGGAGGAGGAGGAGGATTTGCCCACCCGTGGACTCCTGAAAGAGGTATAGATCCGGGTAATTGTGAGGGATCCTAGCATTGTGTCTGACTGATTCCACTGGTGGGCAGGAAGCTACCCTGGGCCTCTCAGGGCCTGGTCGCTGTGGTCCTAAGGCTAGAGGAAGGACAAGCAGGGTCGACAGAAACTCCCGCCGAGACCACCAAGACACTAATGTCTCCCCAGGTATCAGGACAGCAGGAAATAGGAAGTGTGGCAGTGGAATCATCGTGTCTAGGTTTCAGTCCTGGCTGTGTTACTAACAGTCGGCCTTAGCGACTCATGCCTGTAATCCCAGCTGGGCAGGAAGCAGAGATGGAAGGATCTCATTTGAGACCTGGGTGGACAGGACGGGAGGAACGGGCCACGCATTCTGGTCCACATCCCAGCTCGAGGGGCGATGGAGGATTATGGTCTGAGGCTGACCTTGCAAAATCCCAAACCCCAGACTGTGGTTTGGGGCTGTACCTGTGGCTCACGTAGTAGAATGCCTGTCTAGCAAGTACAGGGTCCTGAGTTCCAAGCCAGGGCCACCAAACTCTTCCCCACAACACATACACACAAGATCGGTGCACCTCTTGCAATCTCCTTGTGTCTGTGAGGATGTTGTCTATAGTGTGTGTGCATATGTATGTGTGTGTGTGTGTGTGTGTGTGTGTGCATGCGCGCATGTGTGGTGTGCATCCATCCATCAACTATGCATTGCTTTTCCCTTATTGGAAGGGTGCCTTACTCACCCCCTTAGCAACACAACCACAGCCCATCTGGAACTGGCCGAGTCTGGGAAGCAGACATCTCAGCCCAGGGTCTGGGGTCTGTGAGCCAAATCTGCAGCTGCCCCTCTGAGTCCCAGCCCCCCTCCTTCCTCCCCCACCCCCCAACAGCCTGAGGCAGACATTGGCTCACGCTGTTCCCAGCCGAAGAGCCTGGGTGTTCACTCCGGTCACGCTGGGAAAACACGGCCTCCGCCCTGGTTCTGACCTCATGTCCAGGCTCCAAGGCTCTTCCCCTAGGTGTGGCGAAGGGGACCAGCCGCCCTGGGAGGTTATGTTTGCTGCCGGTGGCACACAGAGGCCCCTGGAGACCGCTCAGCGTCCAGCTTCTCCTTCCCAATCGCATGGAGCATCTTTATTCTAAGACAATACATCTTCAACCAGCTGCTGAGATTCCTCAAAGGTTAAAGCCACCTTCTGTGTATTAGAGGGGTCCCCCTCCACCCCGCATTCACCCCCCCCCAGGGGTGAGGCCCATGGCAGCCCAGACAGAACCTCCCCCCCAACCCACCCACCCTGGTGGGGAGGGCGGCGCAGCTGGACGGAGGAGTCCCTGTGGGCCCTCCGCTGGCTGGAGTCTCTCTGAAAGTAGAACTGGCCGGCAGGCCTGTTGCATAACCCCGAGCCTGGACAGAGCGCGCTGCTCCTCCCGGGGCCCAGTGCATGTGGAGGGAGAGGCGCAGAGTCCTCGTGGGCCGTGGCCAGCTCCGGTGGTGGCAGTCATCCATGCTCAGTGAACAGAGTTCTGGAATGAGCACACGCTTCATTGGGTCAGATACAGGGTCCACATGGAACTGAGTGCCGTGTGTGTGTGCGTGCACGCACGAACGTGTGTTTGTGTATGTGATGGTACACACAGAGTCTGTGTGCATGTGTTAGGCACCGCACAAAGGAATCCCCCCCCCCAGTCTGTGTGTGGCAGGGACAAGGCTGGCCTAGGCTGCCCTGGGTCACTCAAGTGGCAGAACACACGCCAGCTAGGAGCCAAACGCTCCACTAGGCCTTTGACATTTGCAGATAGAACTTTCTGGAACTTATTCTGTTGAACTCCCTTTCAGAAATGAGTGAGTATGCACCTTATGGTGGTTCACACACACACACACACACACACACACACACACACACACACAGTAGGTGCTGTGTCTTCTAGTTAGTAAAAGAGAAGGAAACTGAGCCTTAAGCTGTGGATTCACGATTTGAATCTAGAGCCAGCCCTGTGCTGAGCCCACGCTCCTTGTTAGGCACAGTGCGGTCACGAGCCAGGTGCCACCAGCCGTCTGGCTCTGTGGCTGAGGCCGCCATGGCCCGGCCGTCCCCGCTCGGTGGTGCGTGTGTCTGCAGCTCTGGCTGCGATGGGGCTGGGCCCCGGGACTTGCACAGCGAGAACTTCCACCTCAGCAGTTGACTCTGTACTGAATGAAGCTTGCCGGTCCCCATTCTCGACTCTTCCCGGGATATCTGTTCTGGGATGGTGGTTGGAACTGGGGAAGCAGAAATGCTACAGTGGGTAAGCACATGCCCTGCAAAACCTCTCCGCTCCCTGGAGCTTTGACGCTTTATCCCTGAGCAGTCTCCATGTGACACCCCAGCCCCAACCTCCCTGAGCTGCAGGCCCGGCATGTGTTAAACTTCCCTCCGTCAGTCTAACCTTGGTGTGCGGTGCTGGCGCTTGGATTCTGCTACAGAGCTCTGGTCACATCAGAAAACACAATTGCTGCCTTTTCAGATCTGGAGTCCTTTCCCCATCTGTCTCTCTGTCTGTCTGTGACCGTTTTCTTCTGCTCGTCTATTCCTTTGCTATGATCCCTGCAGGTGTGGTAATGAGCCAGTACTCTCCACCCCAGAAATAATCCTGTCCATCACGAGCATCTACAGAATAAATAGGCTCAGGCCGGGCGGCCCAGCCTCTCGGCCCTCTCTGCCGTCCTAGGCTGGTTCTTCGTGCCCTTCTGCAACCGAAGGCAGGCGTGTAGCCGGGTGTGCTTACCACACAACCCAATCTCACCCCAGGTCTGCTGGAGGAACCCTGGATCACAGGTGTCAGCTGGAAAGGAGGATGGAGTCTGGTGCACCACGGGGGAGTTTCAGACTTGGGAGAACACAGACTTGCCTGGAAAATCCAAGTACAGTTTCACAGTCAGGAGATGTGTTTAAAAATAGAAGCGCACCATCGTTCACGTAGCAAAGGGCGAGCATTTTGTTTCCGGTCATTTGGTCCAAGCACGGGTAGCTGCTTTTGCCGGCAGCTGTCTCGTCTCCTTTCGGGTGATTTTTATTTAAATGGGTGCCCTTGGTCTCCTGAACACTTCTTTTAATTAAGTATTCAGTAGACAGTAAAGATGGGAAGTATCCGAGGCAGGGGACGCAGAGATTAGATCTCAACGCACTGTGAAATGAACGGCAGGGCCGTGATGTCAGCGTGTGCCAGGCCGCCATGCTGACCCTGTGAGACCCCAGGACCCATTCATCCATCATCCCAGCTACTCAGCAGGCTGAGATCTAAGGATCACCGTTCAAAGCCAGTCCAGGCAGGAAAGTCCTTGGGACTCTTATCTCCAATAAGCTACTCAGAAAAAGCCAGAAGTGCCACTGTGGCTCAAGTGATAGAGTGCTAGTCTTGAGCACAAAGAGGTCCAGGGACAGAGCCCAGGCCCTGAGTTCAAGCCTCCAAGATTGGCAAAAACAAATAGCAACAACCACAGCTGGGCTTGGTGGCCCATGCCTATAATCTTAGCTGCTAGGGGATTGTGGTCCTAGACCAGCCTAGGGCCACAAAAAGTTCAGAAGACCTCTCAACTGAAGGCTGAGTGCAGTGTGTGCCCACCTTACACCCAGCTACATGAGGAAGCACAGGTAGGAAAATCTCAGCAGTAGGCTGAGGACAAGAAAGGTAAGGAGAACCAAAAGGACTGGAAGGGGGGCAGGGAAGGTTTGTGACTTCAGTGGTAAAGCACCACACTAGCAAACAAGAAATCCTGAGCTCCCACCCTAGTAGCAGAAAAATAATTAATTATTAACTAATTATTAAAGCAAAGCAAGCAACGAGAGGATGGTGGGTGGAGATTCAGGCTCTGGTAGCTGCGGTGCTGTGCTTAGTTCTTGCTCGGTCCAGGGACTTTCCTTCCCCGTTCGTGCTTAGAGAGGATGAGCGAATGAATTCAGCAACAACCCCAGAAGTGCGTCCCAGCCCCCGCCCACACAGCAGCCCCACGCAAGTCCAGAAGGAACGGATTTCGATCATAACATACTGTCTCTACAGTGCAGGATAAAATGTAAAGATTAAACTCTCAAAATCGCCCGCCATTCCCCGGAATCAAACATTTTGAATGGAATTCAGATGCGAAGCCTGAACATTCTCGTGGCTGGAAAGTTGAAGGCTAACCAAGAAGGGGAAAGTTCTGGGTGTGTTTCTTTCTCCAGTCTTAACTTTCCCACTTGCGCCCAGGGCCGGTCCAAGCCTCCCTCTCCCAGTGGATTCTCCATCAGGTGAAACCTCACGAGATCTCCTGCGTTCACGGGCCGACGGGTGCCCAGCTCACAACTGCAGCCCAGCCGTGGAAATCCTTGAATATTCTTTGTAAAAAACATCGATTGCATCGTGGGGCAGCTCTGTGACTTTCCTCAGGCCTCACGCTAGACTGTTACAAATAGGTAATTATAACTCACGTACAGTGAAGTAGAATGAGCTGTAATTCGTGTCATGAGAAAGCATCTTATCTCTCTGCTCTCACGGACAGATGGAGTACTCTCTGTAAAATGGCCCTCTTTAAAATGGGTGTTTTGTGAGAGAGAGAGAAAAAAGAGGCGAGAGAAAGAAAGAGAAGAGAAAAAGGAAGAAAGGGAGGGAGGAACGAATGAATGACTGAATGAATGAATTAGAGCAAAGGAGGAAGATAAGTGAACACGTTATTCTAAGCCAGAAGTTTGTGTCCTTTTTCTTTCAAAGTTACACACAGTTCTTCACCGGACAACACCTAGACATAAGGCAGGAAGTAGAGGCTCCTGGGATGGGGCAGGATTCCATCACACTGCTGAGAATTGTGCCAGTGCAGAATGCCCCGCTAGCATCCGAGTGACAGCGGAGAGCATGGAAACTCACGCTTATAATCCTGGCTATTCAGGTGGCTGAGATCAAGGTCAGCCTGGGAGCAAGGTTAGTGAGAGCCCATCTCAACAGAAGAAGCTAAACAATCCGAGTCTGTGGAAAATCCCCTATGTCACTTGTGGGCAGGGATGCGGAGGGAGAGGGGGAGCGGGAGAATGGGGGGAAGCAAAGCAAGGGGGTGGCATTAACTTATAAAATGGGAACCTCTCCCTACAGCACTGGTGCTTCCTCGGCCTCCCCTTTTTCCTCTGCCCTGTTTCCTTCTTCCTTGTTAATTTTTTCTCCCCCCTCCCCGTTTCTCACGGGAGAGGGAGGGCGAGCTGGTCACCTGAGCCACCACCACGCAGTTACGGTGATGGGACTCTCCATACGAGATGCAGCAGCCAGGCGCATTTTTGTACCCAGCTGTGCTGACCAGCCCTTCGATGGCTCAGGAACAAACAAGTCTCCTCCCGTCCTCCTCTGCTGCTGCCGAGGTTGTAAACTTGGCCAGCCCCGGAAGTAATGAAGGAGGCTTTAAAACCAGCCGGTACCTGTTGGATGTGAGCCGCCCTCCGTCCCTCTGTCCCTCCTGGGAGAATCGGGGTCTGTTCTCAGAGATGGAAGTCCCCGCGATCGGTGAGCTGATGGGTGTTCAGCTGAGGAGCTGCGCCTCCTGCGGTCGGTCCCATGTCCCTGTCCTCTCCCCTGCCTCCCCCACCCCCCGGGCCTGCTGGACATGTCCACCATCGGGGATCTGTGAGCCCTCGATGACGGAATAACTGGCTTTGGTTAAATAATGTTGCTGTTTACGGCCTCTCTGTTTATGAATCCGTTAAAAGCCCTTTTAAGTGAAATTGGATAGACTACAAAGTGTCGGTTTCGTGTGTTTTATTTGCAGTTTAATCAGCGGGATCCAGCTGCCGGCGCGGGGAGCGCCGAGCCGGGGGTTTTTAATTATCCCTGCTTTGCCCGAGTTAGGAATTCCCAGCGGTGCCGTCTCCGCGAAGATGCCAGAAACCGCATTGTTCTTTAATTAGCTGTTGTAATTGTTTCGGTCTAATCTCCGTGATTAGCAGCAACATTAAATACAGCAGGAAGGAGAGGCCGGTCCCCCGCGCTGCCCCCGCGCACACGGTCTCCTCCCTCCTGCCCGGCCCTGTCCCCCAAGCCAGTGCCATCCCAGCAGCGCTGATGGCAAGGGATGGAGCCCAGACGCCGTGAGGCCTGTGGCTTTGGGACTCGGTGGTCAGCTGAGTCACACATGGCATTGCTGCGGCCCGGCGGACGGCCCTGTCCCTCTCAGAGATAGGATTGGCCGCAGTCCCTTGAACAAGGGGTTGTTCGTGAGCATTTCTGTGCCGGAGCCTGAGGAGAGCGCGTTGTACAAAGCGGATGGAGACCCTATCCGCTCAGATGGCAGCATCTACCAGGGGGAGCTCGGAGAGAGTTTAACAGGGGTACTTTCCCTAGTCGAGTGGGTTGGGGGTTTGGGAGGATCTCACAGAGGAGTGTTACCCACCAAGATCCAGTGAGTGAAAAAGAGTTTGTTGGGCAAGGAGGAGTTCCTGGGGTGGAGGGGAGGGCTAGCATGTGCAAAGGTCCTGAGGCAGGTAGGTTTGGATTCTCTAGTTGTTAGCACATTAGAGGCAGGAGAGAATGGTGGACGGGGCCGGGTCTGGATACATGCTCCCTTGAGTGCTTCCTTGTCTCTGAGCCTGCAGAAAGCGACTTCATGGCACCCGCCTCGGTATCCCCAGATCACAAAGGAAAATACTCACAACAGTGACCCTGGGTGGCAGTGAGGATTCCTTTCATTCCTCCACAGTGGGCATCTAGAGCCCGTCCTGACAGATGGAAACGTCTGGAAGCCCAGGCACTGCTAACCCCGCTGGCACTGTCTTCACTCTGATGTCCGACCACACATGGACCCTGTCCATTCGACCTTGGGACTCGGGCTTATTGGCCCTGCGTGTTCTAGGCTGCCTGGAGCTGTCTCTGGTCCGCACCGATGCCCGTAGCTCGAGGTGCTCAGGCTGGGGTGGCCTGGGGGGGCTGTTCGGCCCCCTCGGCCCCCTCTTTGATCTGCTCTGGGGCTTGGGGGGTGGAATTAAGGCAGAGCGCTCCCTGCCCCGTTCCCAGATGAGGCAGACAGTCTTGGGCTGCGCTGTGGGGTGACCCCTTGGGGACAGCTGGACGGGGGACACGGTGGCCTCTGTACTACCTAGGCAACTTGCCGGGAGCCTGTAATCATTAAAAAGGAAAAGCAAAGGAGGGAAGGGAACAGGAGGGCAGGGGAGGGGAGGGCAGGGGAGGGAGGGGAGGGGAGGGCTCCCATGTGGAAGGCTGGGTCCTGGCACCCTGGGGCTGCTGCTGTGCCCAGTGGGGGGCGGAGGAGGGGGCTGGGGCTGGGGACATCCGCCCCTGCCTTGCTGGTCTGGGAGGAAGCGGCCTCCTGCGGACTCCAGACTCCTTGCCCTCCTCCACGCCTGCTCAGCTCTGCCGTGCCTTCCTGCCTGTCCAGCTGTGCAGGCTCCTCTGTCTGTCTGTCTGGCAGGCACCTGTGCATCCTTCCAGCTCCCATCTAGCCTTTCTTTTGCTCTCCTCTCTCTCTCTTTCCCTCCCTCCCTTCCTTCCTTCCTTCCTTCTGCAACGGTGAGGTTTGAACTCAGGGCCTCGTGCTTGCTAGGCACAGGCTCTCTACAGCTGAGCCACGACTCCAGCCCTGCATCAGGTTGTTTTTGAGATACTTTCTCACTTCCCTTTGGGTAACACACCTGACTGTAAACCGTCCACTTTAGGTCCTCCCCTTCGCTCCCCCCCCCCCCATTGCCGCAATTACAGGCATGCACCACCACACCCGACTTCCTTCTCTGAGAAGGAATTGTGGGGACTTTGCTGCCTGGGGCGGCCTGGAAATCCAGCCCGCCTGTCCTCAGTCTCTCGTGTGGCTGGGATGACAGGAGGGAGCCACCGGCCTGGCTTCTAGAAACCCTTCTTTTGATTTCCCAAAGGCTACCGAGTGGTTGGATTCAAAGCTGTGGTCCCTGCTTTCGGGCAGCACCAGCACGGAGAGGGAGCTGGGGAGCAAGGCCTGCTCCCCACCGTGTGAGGACAGAGGGCCTGCCTCGTGGCCGCTATCCCCCGGCGGGGTGCACGGGTCAGGGTCTGCACCCGTAGGGCAGCACGGCACTGAGCAGGAGGTGTGCAGCAGGGGAAGCCAGGGGTTGGCAGACTGTACCTGTGGTTCTTGACCTTGGCAGTTGGGAGTGTTTCTCTGGGAAAGTGACATTAAGGGGTAAGGATTTACTTGGGGAAGAGGAAGCGGCATGTGCAAAGGTCCTGGGGTGAGGGGAGAAGAGGATGATGGGACACAAAGGGGTACTGTGGAGACAGAGAGACACGGAGGAACCCAAGGGGGGCTCAGGACTCGGCGAGGGATTGGAGCTGGGGCTGGAGGCAGAGGGGGTCGATCAAGAAGCCTCCAGAATCAGTGTGGCTGGTTCCTAATTCCACGTGGCTCCTTTCCAGGACAGGGGCTCGAAAGGCTCTCAGCACCGCATTACCTGAGGAAAAATTCTATAGACCGGCAAATACAATGCAACCAACACAGCAGCTTAAACAGCAGCCGGTGAACGTAAGGGCTGTGCCCGTGTTCGTGGTCATACCCCACACGGGAAGGAAAAGGCTTTGCTCGTGGCAAGATGAATGAATGAATGAATCCCTACACTAAATACACCCTGTGTGAGGGCGGGGACCTGTGGTAGATGCTCATGGTAAGCCTGACTGAAGGAATGAGCGAGTGAGCAGAGGATTTGGGGGGGGCTGGCCAGCGTTGAACCCCCATAACCAGTGCTGCTCCGCAGTCCCCAGCCCCGACCCTGCACCCCATAAACCAACAGTGAACTCACTGTCGCCCTCCCTTCATCCGCTCCAGGCTAAAGGCCGCCTGCCCCCCCCTCCAGCCACCCCTGGGGACCTGGGGGACAAAGCCCCACAACTCTGGAACCTCCTGGAGTTCCGCTTGTGCGTTGGCTGATTCATCTCCCCTCCCGCCCCTCCCTTATTCTGGGGAGGGCTTCTGCCTCTTACGGGACAGGGTGAGATCACGCAAACAAAACATCATTGAGGGGCTGGGAAGGTGGCTCAGTGGTAGAGCGCTTGCCTTGCATGCCTGAGGCCCTGGGTTCGATTCCTCAGCACCACATAAGCAAAAAAAAAAGCCGAAAGTGGCACTGTGGCTCAAATGGTAGAGTGCTAGCCTTGAGCTGAAGAGCTGAGGGACAGCGCCCAGGCCCAGAGTTCAGGCCCCACAACCAGACCCAAAAAAAAAAACCATCATTAAGGATCAGCACGGAGGCACAGTGGGTATCTACTTGGACTTGCTGAGATGGGGCCTCCCCCTCGTACAGTGACTGGTGTCAGTAAGTAAGAGTCCTCTGCGTTTTCCAGTCACGGCCGTGGGTCAGGGCCTTGCTTACCAGACACAGTCATGACTTGGATCTGCCCAGGCCTGCCTGGGGAATCCAGAGAGCAGTCAGCCTAACACAGGGAAGAACTTCCGTCAAAGAGATTTCCCGAATGACTTTGCTGTGTGCTGTGGGGGAGCACCACACCCACACTGAGTGTGGAGTTTGGTGTCACCTGTCACAATTTGCACGATTTCTGGTAATGTGTAAATACGGTGGAATGGAAACTCTGGAGGAAGCGAGGGGGCAGGCCTGGAAAGGGGGGAAAGGGGCGACCTCTGGAGTGATGGCATCAGGGAGAAAGTTAGACAGAGGGCTGGCAAACCCGGCCCTCCACTTGCTCTCTATAAATAAAGTTTTATTGGCACAAGCACCGCTCACTTATTTACATGGGACTCCTGATGGCTTTGGCTCTAAGACAAGTTGAGTAATTACAACAGAGATCAAACAGTCTGCAACGCCTAAGATATTTCCCAGCCGGCCCTTTACAAGAATGAACCGTCCTGATTTACAAAGTCCTGCTCCTGGGGCCTAGCTGCTGAGACGCGATCTGAGCGGGCCGGCTCGGGTCCTTGCGCTCAGGGCCGTGCTGGCGTTTGTCTGACCCCAGGGCCTTTCTTTCTGTTTCCGGTCCGGTCCTGAGGACAAGCAGGTAACCCGCAGACCAACGTGGCAGGGGCGTGGTTAACCCGGTGTCTGACGGAGTTGGCTCCTCCTCCACACCAGCCGTTTTCCTGAGCCGATGGGTGTGTGAGTGACTGCCGCCATCATTAATTCCTCCACCTGTCAGGAAGAGCAGCCTCCTCCTCCCTTCTTTATGAGCTCAGGGTCTGCCTGCCACGTGCCTCCCTCCTCATGGAGCCTCTGGCCGTGGCTGCTGGATTGGGGCGGTGGAGAGACGGGGCTACACTGTCCCGGCTACAGATCCCACATACACCTGCTGAGGAGGGAGGGGACGGCTAGAGCCCAAAGTCCCCCCACACAGTCGGCAGGGTGCCCCTACTGCCCAGGGCAAGGGAGGCCGGCGCGGAGGGCTGGACCAGAATTCCCCTGGAGTTGGCAGCAGCCATGGGTGGCTCTAAACTCTGCACCTCAGTTTCCCTACATCTGTAAAGCTAGGACGGGACAGAATTGGATCCTAAGACCAGGATCTGTGAAATGTCCAACACACAATGGCGCCCCCTAGTAGTGCAGGTAGCCGGCGGCCTGGGTTCAAATCCTCACCCTTCTCCTTCCTTGCTTGCTGCCCGTTGGCAACTCTGTCTCTATTTAAATACCTTCAAAATGTGAAGATGGGGTCTCCTTCCGGAGCTCCCCCGGTGGAGTGGGTGTGCTCAGGCCTCTTGCTTGCTGCTTGGTGAGGCCCCAGACTGAAGACAGGCCACTGCTGACCTTCACGGGGTGCTCGGGGCTCAGGCGGGGAGAGGCTCCCAGGAGGATGGAGCCACCGGAGCCGCCAATCGGATCTTTCTCATCCCAAAGCAAAATGTGGATGTCCACTGGATTCTTCTCACTGAGTAGCACACGGCCTAAAGAGTCACAGAAGGTGAAGGGCGTGTGTGCATGTGTGTGTGCGCGCACGCAGGTCTGGCCCACCATGCCCGCCCCCTCCGCGTGCTTCCCAGTAACTGCCACCGGCTTCAGAGTTGACGCTGCTGACAGATATTAAAGAACAATTCACTTATGACAGCTAAACAGCAAAGCATTCGGAGAAAGCAAACTGCATTAACATCTGCTCTCTGGGCTCCATCTGCTCGCTCGGCTGGGCCTCGCCTCCAGGGCCGCGCCTCCCTCCTGCCCTCCCCGGCTCTGGATGCCCAGACCCCCCTCGGGTGCGGGGGAGGTGTGGGGTAAGCCCGGATTGCAGGCAGTCTGGAGGTAGGGGGTCCTGGAATGGACACTGGGTCTGCTGTTCGGTAGCTGTGTGGTTCGGGAGGACCAGTGGCATGTGTGTGCCTCAGTTTCCTCAGCTGTGAAATGGGTGAGCAGGCCCTTGCAGGAGGGGAAGGGGGCGTTGGGTGCGCAGGCCACAGTGTCTGCGTGTCCCTTCTCTTTCCAGTATCTTCTATCTTCCTCCTCCTTCTCTCTCTTCTTTCCCTCCCTCTCTCTTCCTGGGTAAGGGATGGAACCCGGGACCTCGTGCGTGGCATGCAAGTGCTCCGCCACTGAGCGGCATCCACAGCCCGTTTCCTTTTTGACCTTGAGACAGGATGTGCATGCAGCCCAACCTGGCCTCCCATTTGGATCCTCCTACCTCAGCCTCCCGCATAGCTGGGCTTACAGGAATGCACGGCCGTGCCCAGAATTGTTGTCTAGGCTGGCCTTGAACTCTTTTTCCTCTTTTCCATAGTCGGACGCTAAACTGCTCCTTTTGTGCCGATAGTGGGGTGCACACTCCACAACTGGAGCCACACACCCCAGAGCTTGTCCTGAACATGTCTGCGTGTCCTCACTGGGACCCCAGCCGGAGCTGCCCGGGCACCATTTAGTAGTGGGTCTTGGCTGCGGCTGTCCGTCCTGGAGCAGCCCCGTGCCGGCCGAAGCGGCCCTGTCTCCATCTGCCCTCACCCCGTCCCCCTCACACCCGAGTGTTGCGTGCAGCCAGCAAGACAAACCACCTGTTGTGACGGTAGTGTCTGGTCGCCTGTCAGGCACCATTTCTAAACATGTCTTTCTCTTCCTCCCCTGGCCCCTGGCTCCCGGGTGCTGCCCCGGGAGCTACTGACACCACACAGCTGTGAGCCTCTGGCTGAGGGGGAGGGGGGAGAGAGGAGGGGGGAGGGGGGAGAGTCTGGGTCCTTCTGCTTCCTCACCCATAAAATGGAGGTGCCAACAGCCCTGGCATCCAGGCCGCCATGTTCAGTGAGTCATCTCACACCAGGGACCCGGATCACTTGTAGGCACACACAAGGGGGCAGCTCCTAGCACTGTTGTCATTTTGGAAAGTTGGGGTGGCGGGACCCAGGCAGAGGGGTCTAGCCAGGAATTGAGCCTGTCTGGGGAGAGGAGGACGGGGGGGCGGCCAGGAGGCCCGTGCTCTGGGGGCGGGAGGCATCACCCCCTTTCTTGCTCTTCAGCTGGGACAGTCATGGGATAAAGGGGTGCTGACGGGCCCGTGTCTCCCCGAGAGGGGCGTGGGGCGTGTGGAGCCCACTGGGGCTCCTCCCCCCGGAACTAATGACCTCCCGCCTTCAAGGTTCCACGTCTTCCCTCACCCTGGGGACGAAGCCACACCCCGGGCTTAAGATCTAAAAACGACACTTATTAACTAGAAATACAGATACGGGCACTGAAGGGTAGAGACCAGAGCCGAGTCCATTGTCTTTAGTTTCTTCAAAGGATGAGTATTATTCATCCCGAAGTCTGCCGTCCGTTAGTTCACAACGTAAGCTCCACTGTATTAGACATTCTTACACTTGAAAAATAAGAACATTTAAGTCCATTTGAGAAAACCGTTTTAACTATGTGCTTATCCCTTTTAGAAGTCTGTCTGGCAGCCAGGGACGGCCCTGGGGTGTAACCTCGGGGCCCTACACCTGCTACACACGCGTCTGTCATTTGAGCAACGCCCTCACTCCTTTCTGCTCTGGTTATTTTGAGATAGGGCCTCATCTCCCCTTCCCTCCCCCCCCATCCTCCCCTCCAGGCTAGCCTGGATGGTAGGTATGTATCACCATACCATTCCATACCCAGCCTGGAGAGGCAAAGGCAGATTTCCCATCCAGAGCAGTGACTGCAGGGAGCGGGGGAGAGGGGTGTCGTGCACCGAGGTCGCTTGCTGTTATTGAGCAGCAGCCAGGGAGCGTGTTGGGGTTGCTTGACCCCTGGCTGGGAAGGGAAGGCGCCAGGGCTCTCCCACTGGGTGACATCAAGTTGGGAAGTGACTGTCACCAGGCCGTGCGCTCTGAACTCTGGGCCTGGGCGCTGTCCCTCAGCTCTTCAGCTCAAGGCGAGCGCTCTACCCCCTTGAGCCACAGCGCCACTTCCAGTTTTCTGGTGGTTTATTGGAGAGAAGAGTCTCACGGACTTTCCTGCCCGGGCTGGCTTTGAACCGCGATGCTCAGATCTTGGCCTTCTGAGTAGCTAGGACGACAGGCGTGAGCCACGGCACTATTCCTCTAATTCCCCCCAACACCCCTCCACTCTCGTTCTCTGATAGACAGCCGTCCCCGTCACCATGACCAGAAGTGCCCACGGCACACGGGAAGCAGAGGACGGCAGGCGGGCCCCGGCGGGAGCTTGGCCAAGGAAGGAATGATGTGCCAAGGCCGGGTGTGCCAAGGCAAACACAGGCCCATAAAGGAGATTTAGGGGAGACAGCACCACGGTCGTTTGTCCTTCCACGTCGTAGAAGTAATTTATTAGCAGCTGCCAGCAAGGCTCCGTTCTGACCTGGCATGGCGGGCGATTTTAGGAGCTTTCTTCTCCCTCCCGCGCCCCCCCCCCACTCCACCCCACACAGCCCGAGCTCTGAGATGATATAAATTAATTGGGTTTGTGTGCGCATAGTCGTGTGTCTCCATTTCCTTATTTCTGGCGGCCATCCTCCTGTCTGTCTGGGCTCCGTGAGCATTCCTGGCCCTCCAGCCAGAAGAACAAAGCCCATTGCTGTATGCGGAGGGGGGGGTGGCTGGGGGCGAAACTCCAGCAGTGGACGCAGCGGAGAGCGGAGCAGGGTGGCCAGCAGTCCCTCAGCTGGCCCTCTATGCACTGACCACCCTGGTGCAAAGATCTGGCCCTCAGTGATGAGTTCCTCCCCGGGCGGACGTGTCACCCCCTGAGGGTCATTGTGAAAACACAGTTTCTCTCCGTGTCAGTGGGTGAGTCCGACCCAGCTCCTCAGCTGGCCGGGCTCAGGCTGCTCCCTCCGGGGAAGCGGTGCCCACCCTGTCTGCCCAGGGCCAGCGTGGGTTCCCCGGGGACCACGGGGTCGCTGATGTCACCAGGCCTTCAGCACACACCAGGATGACTGCACGGGGTGAACAAGCCAGTGTGGGCCGTGGCTCAGGAGACTGTTCAGTTGGGTGAACCCCGACCTGTTTCTTAAGACCGTTTTCTTTACTCGTGTATTTGTTTGCTAGTTTCTGCCACCAAGCTCATTGTGCATATTTAAGGTTTTTAGCAGGAAGTCGGGGACCGAGGCAGATGCACCTCATTTCTTGCTGAGAAGGAGCTGTCATCTCCGTGACGTGTTTGCAGCCAAAATCTACTGATTTAACGAAAGTCCTGCTACAACGTTGCTCGATTAACGTTAGTCCCGTGCTCTTCATGAGCTCCACGATGCCTCGCGTCTGCCGTGTGGTATTCTTTGGCCTCCAGCCCCCATACGCTCACTCTATGAGTATTTGAGCTTAGAAAACAAGATCCCAGAAGTCAGGTGGAGAGGTCCACACTTGTAATCCCAACACTCTGGAAACTGAGGCAGGAGGCTCCTGAGTGTGAGGCTAGCCTGGACTACATAATGAGACCACCTCAAAAAATAAAGGAAGTGGAGGGGCTGGGAAGGTGGCTCAGTGGTAGAGCGCTCGCCTTGCATGCATGAGGCCCTGGGTTCGATTCCTCAGCACCACATAAGCAGAAAGAGCCGGAAGTGGCGCTGTGGCTCAAGTGGTAGAGCACTCGCCTTGAGCTGAAGAGCTGAGGGACAGCGCCCGGGCCCAGAGTTCAGGCCCCACAACCGACAAAATAAATAAGTCAAAAGGGAGGGGAGGGAAGGGAAAGGGGGGTCCACACAATGGGAGTCCTGCAGTATTTCTCTTCCCGAGCTGGCTTAGCTCACTGGGCTGATGTCCCCAGGTCACTGGGGCTGCACCCATTATCCGGACTCTTTTTCATGGACAGGGCAGACCTGTGCTGTTGCATAGACACGGCTCTTTTGTGCTACCTCTGCCTCCTTGCTTCCCCGCATCTCCACACCACATTGTAAGCTGCCTTGTAGGTGGGCATGGAAAGACCCAGAAGGTTTGGATCCACATTGTCCCTGGCCCTGGGGGAAGGCCCATGCCCTGGCACTCAGCTAGCTGCCACTGGGCTTTTGACCTAGGACTCCGGCCCAGGCTGCGTGGCCTGACCAAGGACAGTGTCATTCATCCACAGGCTGGACGCTGGCTAAAGTGGTAGGCACACGTTTAGTTAGGAATTGACTGTTAACCAGAGGGAGATGGAGGGAGAAGGACGTAGCAGGAATTACACTCCAGGTTTGTCCAGAGGCGGCTGGGCCTTTCCACAGGGAAAGAGGGGAACGTGGGGCTCAGAAGAGTCAGGAAGTGGAAAGTCCCACACTGCAGGAAAGCTGCCTGGGTTTGCTCACCAGTGCTGGTGGACGCCGGGTTTCTACCCAGGCACAGGAAGATGCACCCGCCTTCCGGTGTTGGCTGGAGAAAGCTCATTTGGGGGGTAACCTTGAGTTTTTCTCAGGCAGGTGCTTCAAGGAGAATCGGGTCACAGACACAAGGCCTTGGGCAGCTAGAAACTGTGCTCCTGTCCTGGTTGAGTCTGGACAGAACTAGGCTGAACTCGTGGAGGAGGAAGAGGCTCAGGGCCCTGCCGGAGTCTGAATGGAGCCCCGTGGTGACCTCTGTCAGTGTCTCCCTCCTCTCAAAGCCAGTTCAGGGTTTTGGTTCCTGCTGCTTTGTTCCCATTCACATCTGCATGAGTACCCCAGTTCTAGTCTTCTTCCTGTTTTCTTTTTTTCTTTTTGTCGGTCATGGGGCTTGAACTCAGGTCCTAGCTCTATTGCTCCAGGCTAGCACTCTACCACTTAAACCACAGTGTTATTTCTGGGGGGGTTTTTGGTGGTCAATTGGAGGTAAGAGTCTCAGGGATTTTCCTGCCTGGGCTGGCTTTGAACCGGGATCCTCAGAGCTCAGCCTCTGGAGTAGCCAGGAAGTAGTCATCTTCAGGCGTGAGCCACCGGCGTCCAGCTCTCTGTGGGTTCTTACTGCACATCGAATTGACATCTCAGAAATGGGACGAGGAGGCTGGGATTCAGTTGTGTCTGGGTAGAAATCCATCCTGAGGTCTCAACATCAGAAACCAGGGGCAAAGGTAGGAATAGACCCAGGCACAGACAGAAAGGCAGCGGGGTCACGACCCCCACCACGCTTGGATCCATGCCATGCCTAGCATCTTCCACCCGATGGGACTGGACGAGGAATGGGCACAAGGCTGAACAGAGATGGAGGACATCATCGTATTTAATTCTTCATCTGGAATAAAAATGGATGGCAGGACAGCTGTGAGGGAAGGCAGCAGCCGAGCAATTAGGGTTTTGGAGCTTGCACGCAAAACATTTGAATGTGCAATTATTGTAATAGGTCCATTAAAATAAAATAAGTCAAAGGGCGGGCATGAGCACAAGCAACCCAAGGTGAGAGAGTTGGATGGTGGGTAAGAATAAAAGGGGCAGGGCCAGTTCATCAAAATAGAGAATTCACCAGCACCTCCATCTTCTGCACAGAGACCATCAGATGAGTTGGGTTGTCCTTTTTCCTCTTGTGTTGGGCAGTAGGCCTGTTCCAGAAGTTTCAGATATGATCATGGTCCCCAGAGCACCGGTGAGGTGGCCGCTCCACACCGTCATCTCCTCGTGTTCCCGATGAGGACTCGGAGAGGGACATGAGCACTTCCCTCCTGTTGGCTCTCCTTGGTCATCTTCATGTCCTTCCCTTGCTCCGCTGATTCCCAAAGCACCAGAGCTCGTCCAAGCCTGGGGCGCGTGATGCTTTGGGGGGTGTCTCATGTGTTCAGGTGCACTGATGCCTGCTGAGGGTCTGGTGCCAAGCCTGGAAACCTCCCATGGTTGGCTTCTGAGCAGGGACAGGAATGTGGAGAGTGTGGGTGTCTGGATGGTGGGTTCTGGAGGAGAGGAGAGGAAAGTTCTTTCTTTGCACCTTGGGGTTCAGATGGAGAATTAGGGAGGCTTCTTGGTGGATGGGTTCGTGTAACAAGTACTTTGTTAAAGAGTGGATATTCTTTTAGGTTATTAAATCTCACAATAGCAACCACATGGAGGACTTCTGGGGGGAGGTTTTGCTGGGTGAAATGAGTCAGGGGAGTATTCGTAGCTTACGTTTCTGAAGCAGAAACTGTAACACTCAAAGAGCTGAACGGAGGAGGGAGCAGGAGGAGGGAGCAGGAGGAGGGAGGCTTCGGGAGCTGCTAATCAAAGGGCATCAAGCTGCCGTTGCGCAACCACCCTCCTAGTTGGCAGCACTGTAGTAGATACTGAAAACACGGGTTGACAGGGTAAAGCGCATAAATCAAATTGTTTGATTTTATTCAGAATGATTTTCTTGAAAAGAGTGAGGTGGGAAAACGAGAGAGAGAGAAAGAGCGAGGGGGAAGGGGGGAGGAGGTCCTGTGACTAGGAACCAGCGTTGACCTGGAGGTGACAGATATCCTCAGGCCCCCAGAGGTTGCCTGAAACTCACTGAGACTTTCCTAGAAGCTATTAGGTATCTATGATGTCTTCAGTCCAGAAGACAAGTCCCTTCTTCTGACACCAGAATCGTTCGGCTTCCCTCAGCAGCCGGGGAATATCCGAGGCAGGCGGGAGGTGGCAGGGCCATGCTGAGCCCAGCCTTCCCTTCCCTCCCCTCTGCTGCCCCCCCTGCAGTGGCCTCCCTCCCCCAGCCACACACTGTGCGGCGGGTTGAGATGGATGACGGTGCCATCCCGATACTACGCATTTGCCATCGGCCGCTCTGGGATTGTCAGCTCAGCTTCATTGGCTGTGGCGGATGCAGAGAAATGATGGCCGGGTTTCCCCGCATCTCCTGGTGACGTTTCGTCAGAAACTGGTACAGAATGTCCGCCTTCGAAATAGGGAGCTTCTGGACGTTTTCTGCTCAGGGACCCAACTCGGGAGTGACAACAAGGAAGGATTTCGATCTGCCCTTGCGCTTGGAGCTGGGCCCGTGTGTTAGTCAGGGTGAGCTAGGCCGTGCTGCAGTAACAGAGCTCTCCCGCCCCACCCCATGTGTGTGGTTTGAAGCAGATTTGAAGGAGATTTCTTGGCCTTTGGTTGCTATAAGAGGAGGGTGAAAAAAATCTGAAATAGATACTGGAAAGGAAAGGAGAAAAGCTGAGTTTTGCTCATGGTTTCGGAGGTGTGAGTCCAGGGTTGGGTGCTGCTTTGGGGCCTGCGGTGAGGCAGTTCAGGCGGTAGAGAAACAGCTCCCTGCCTCCCGGCAATGGGTAGTAGAAACAAGAGAGAGGAGAGAGGGCCGGGACTCGACGCACCCTCCCTTTGCAGTACTTCATCCTCCGGGCCTCCCAGCTCCTGTGGCCTTGTGTTCGGCAGTCCCTGCTCCCTGTCCTCTCCCTCTGGGGCCGTGACCCCATGGGCCACTGCCCAGCCTTGACATGGAGTTGAGCTGGAGTCCTCCTCCACCTACGGAAGACCTTTGGCCGTATGTAACCTTGTGGCATGACGCAGCCTGTGGTAAAGAAGGGGACAGAGTGGTGGCGTAAACCGTGTTCTCTGCCTCCTATCCTCACCTCAGGATAGGAAGTATTAAGGCCACAATTCTACCCTCCTTTAAAAAAAATAAATGAAAAGTAACTGGGTGCTAGGGGCTCATGCCTGTGATCGTACCCACATGGGAGGGGAAGGTTGGGAGGATCACAGTTCGAGGCTAGTCTAATTCAAGACCCCATCTCAATTGCTACCTGGATGCAGTAGTGTGCACCTGTCTTCCTAGCTAAGTGAGTAGTGTAATAGGTGGATTGGGATCCAGGCAGGCCTGGGCATACGTGTGAAACTGCTCGTTCTTTCTGACCAAAGCCTCGGGAATGAATGCCAAGCAGAAGGAAGGGGCATGTTCCAGAAGCTATTCAAGGCACCTGACCCAGACTTTGAATACCAGGGACTCTCCATTGTGGTCAGCAGCTGAACAGGGGGGACAGTGTGACAGGTCTCGGGGTTTGCCTTCCTCCTGAGCCGTGCAGCCAAGTTCCTTCTGCACAGGCTCTATAGGTTCCCTTCAGGGAAAAAAAAAAAAAGCCAAAGCCTCTTTGATTTCCACAGAACCAACAGTGGCTCAGTGTGATTTCTCTCATGGGCACAGATACATGAGCGTGTCCTAAAAGCAACGGGATGTATATGATATCCTACCAATATTTTCTCCCTTTATAACTTTACCACACCATTTCCAGCCCTCCCATACACCATCACTGCACTGTCTGCTGCCAGTGGGAGTCTGGAAGAATATGTCAGCCACCCAGTGGCAGAGACATGGTCAAGGGGCATGGAGAATTGTAGCTGTACACTCCTTGGGAGTTTATGAAAGCCTTAGTTTCGGGTGGAAACGTCTCTTATGTCCTGATGGGGGAACCGAGGTCCAAAGAGAAAAGACCTAAGCCACTTAGCAAAGGGAAATTCGGGCTCAGACTCCTCAAACTACGGGTCCAGTCATTTTGTCGCTGGTAGTGATAAAGGTACTGAGATTTTAACTCAAGGCCTTGTACTTGGCACATCCCTCATTCCCTTTGCTTTTTCAGTTTTGTCTTTCAGATCAAGTCTCACTGACTTTGCTCAGGCTTTATTTTTTGCCTCAGGCCATGATTCTCCTACCTCTGCCTCCTGAGTAGCTGGGATTATAGAGTTGAACCACCACACCGTACTTAGCATGATGGCCCAGTGACGTTTCTCCCCTGTATTCCTTTCTGGTCTTGCGCAGGATGGATACTTGTCTCACCGACCCAAGGAGAAAGTACGCACGGACAGCAACAACGAAAACTCAGTCCCTAAGGACTTCGAGAATGTAGACAACAGCAACTTTGCACCCAGGACTCAAAAGCAGAAGCACCAGCCTGAGTCGGCGAAGAGAGCCCCGGTTCGGCTGAAGGAGCGGCTGCAGAGGAAGCTGGAACTTCAGGACAAAGGACAGGGACATTCGGTCCTGGGGAAAGGCTCCAAGGAGCTGCCACCTCCGGGAAGGAGAGCCGCAGCCAACAGCAGCCAGGCAAAGGATGTGCCCAGACAGCCCCACGCCAGGAAAAGTGGCGGTGCCTCTCCCGAGGTCAAATACGACCAGCCACCCAAGTGCGACATCTCGGGCAAAGAGGCCATCTCCGCCCTGTCCCGCGCCAAGTCCAAGCACTGCCGCCAGGAGATCGCAGAGACCTACTGCCGCCACAAGCTGGGCCAGCTGATGCCGGAGAAGGTGACCCGCTTCTGCCCCCTGGAGGGTGAGTGCCCGCCCCTTCCCGGGCGCCCCCCCCCCCCCCGACCACCACCCCTGCCCCATTTGTGTCCCTGCTCGGAGAATTTCTGCAAGGAAAGTTTTATGAAGCGAAATGCCCTTCTGTGACCCGTTCGTGGGCTCCGTGGCTGATGAGTTGGGCTGGTGGGAATGAAGGCTGGGGGCGGTGAGCGGCCCCGCGGCCAGGGGGTGCTTTCTCCGCCAGAACTTTAGGCTGAGAAGCGGTGTGAATGTAAGGTACTGTGCTCGCCTGGGGACTGGAGGCCGCTGGGTGCTGACTCTGGGGCCTCTGTGAGCAACTTTCCTGTTTTCCATGTTCCCTCCCTCCCTCCCTCCCTCCTTCCCTCCCTCCCTCCTTTCTTCTTTCCTCCCTTCCTTCCCCTCCCTCCCTTCCTCTCTTTCTTCCTTCCTCCCTTCCTTCTATCTTTCCTTCCCTCCCTCCTTCCTTTCCTTCCTTCCTTTTCCCTCCCTCCCTCTCTTTCTCCTTATTTGCGTCCACATTCCCCGCTTCCCTCCCGCCGGTGCCACGCACTGTGGACAGCCTCAAGCCTGCCGGGGCCGGTTTTCTACCGCTTGAGTCATAACCCCAGACCTTTTCTCACTTTCAGTCTGTTTATTTTCCACGTAGGGTCAGGGCTGGCCTCGGACCACCCTCCTCTCACCTCTGCCTCCGCTGTAACCGAGGTGAGGGACACACCTCACCATGCCCGGCTGATGGCTCGAGATGGGGTTTTGCTTACTTTCTGCCTAGCTGGCCTCCCGCAGCCCGATAATCGGGGCGTGATGGTTGCTAGTTGGGGAGGAGCTTGATCAGGAAGCTGGGCTGCCTGGGGTCAGGTCTCCCGTGTGTGTGCTGCGGGACTTGGGGCACCTTACTTGACTCCTCTGTGGCTTGGTGTCTCCATTGGCTTGGGGATGTGAGTTTGTGGGGGTCACTTGGAGGCGCCGGCTGCCCTGGCCACGGCACATGCCCTCCAGGGACCCCCGAGCCGGTTAATGGGGTTGGCACTTGTGCCAGGGCCCACACTGCCCCAGCGCCGCGTTCATTTCCTGCATCACAGCCTCCTCCTTTTGCAGTAAATTTACTGTGAATAGACTAATTGCAAAATAACCCTAATTGGGTAGTTATCAATGAGCAACTTCCCGCGGAACAAAACGGCTTACAATTAATAGCATTTAAGCCATAAAGTATTCTTCTACAGAAAGCTAAGATGTAATTACACCCCATAGGGAGAGTCTGCTCCTTTCTGGAAACCATGACACCCACCCGGGATTCCCTCTGCCTCGGAGGGATTTCAGCGTCTGCCCGGTGGGCCTCTTCCTTGCCTGGGAGAGAGGCCAGGGAGACAGGCTGGAGGGCAGCGTGGGGGGCGCGGGCGGGGACGCAGGCCCTGGGACGCTCCAGAAGTTGAGGGCTTTTAAAGAGACGGCCCCCGGGGGATGAAAGTCTGGAAAATTCCGAGGGAGGGAAATGGATTTTTCCACGTGGACTTTTATGAAGAGCTCAACACTGGATTCCCCGGCCTTCCTTCACGGAGCCTGAGTTCCTGGTAGCACAAGTTGCCATCACGTGTGCGCTCACACGCACACACACGCACACACACACACACACACACACAACCTAGGGCCTCCCCTGGGCCTGTGGTCTCTCCACATCCCTCCCTGGGCTTCTGCTCTGTGCTGTAGGGTATGCGGCCATGTTGGATGGAAGGCCAAGGGCAGCCGGAAGTAGAGAGAGGATTTCCGCCCATAGATCCAGGGCCTCTGCAGAGCAGATGGAATCCCAGTCCTGCCTTTTCCTAGCTGCGAGACCCCACCCTCCCACCTCCTCAGCCTCCTCCTCCCACCCCGCTCCCTGCGCGGCCGCTGGCTGGACTGCGGTGCACCGGGGCAGCAGGGACCGGGCTGTGGCCGGTCACAGTGTGGGTGAAGGGGACACACGGGGAGCAGACAGCCTCTGAGACGGGGTGGCCCTGTGTCCCAGGGTTCCTCTGCGCCCCTAGGCTATGCCCTTCATGCATGGGCTGGTAGCGTCCGGCACCTCCCTCCCCAGTCCCTCATGATGCCCCTCACCACCTGCCCTGGCCGCACCTCTGACTGGATGTTAGCGTACATGGAAGCCCTCCAGGATCACCCCTATGCACCCCCCCATCGCCCCAAAAGCTTCAGCCACGGGGGCCGTATTGATGGGAGAGGGGCACGCTCCCATCAGCAAGTGCGCTCTGTGCCGACTGCCAGGCAGTGCCCCTCCTCAGCCTGGCCTGGTGTGCCACGGAGCTCCACCCCATCCCGTGCCCACCAGCTTCCTGGCATTGTTCATCCACAGATCTAAGTACTCAACCACAGACCTAGGTGATCCATTGCAGAGCTTGGTGCTCAACCACCGACTTAGGCGCTCAGGCACTAAGCTAGGTACCCCCGCCACTGAGCTAGGCACTTAACCACAGAGCTAGGAGCTCAGCCAGGAGTTTGCAGCCTGGAGGAGCCATGGAATTTGGCCGCAGGAACCTTGTGTGGCTCCATTCCCCCTGTGTATGGCAGAGTCTGGGCAGCCAGGCCCAGAGGCAGGCTGGTCTCAGTCATCCATCTCATGCTTGGTGTGGAAATGGCCAGTGGTGGCTTCTCCCTGTTTCTCTGCCTGTGTTTCGTCACCATGGGATATCTGTGTTCATGTAAAAATGATAAAGCAATAATTTTTCATTGTATCCTTCAGTCACCCATGAGAGATTGGATTTAGGTCACAATTTATTACTCCGTGGAATTGAATCCAATTTTTAACACCATGTCAGCCTCCCCGGTATTAGAGCCCTTTAATGGCTGTGAAATTTATACAATGATAAAGTAATTTAAAACATATGTAGGAAGAGCGTCAAGCAAATTGATGTGTATAGAAACCCAGGGTAAAAAAATTGAATAGGAGATAAACACAGAAAATGGGGATTGATTAGAGGGGAGTCGAAACAGTGCTCCCGTTGATAAACTCTTAATGGCAAAATTAGTAAACTAATTTATGCCTCGCAACTTTGAGACGGGTTTATGTAGCCCTAAATCAGGATTGAGGCTCAGCCGCAGAGCACAAATTAATGGCTCACTTCGCTGTGGCTTGCTACAGCCGAGTAGCGGAGAGGCCCAGAGCCTGAGGCCAGGCTGCCTGCCTTCAGCCACCAGAGAGGCCCAGAGCCTGAGGCCAGGCTGCCTGCCTTCAGCCACCAGAGAGGAGAGATGGAGAGAAAGAAGAGGCGTGGGAGAGACAGCAGACCCTTGTCCAGTTTTTAAGCCCTACTCAGAAAGCACAGAAGGTATGCTGGCTCTAGTTCTCTTTCATTGTGGTCATATAACAAAACACTGTTGGCCAGGCATGATGGCGCCCATCTGTAATCTCAGCTACTTGGGAAGGATAGACATTCCAGTTGGGGAGACCCCCATCTCAGTGGACAAGCCAGCAACGGTGGGACACACCTTTGGTCGCATTCACATGGGAGGCAGAAGTAAGTGGATTGAGGTCCAAAGCCAGGCCCAGGCAAAAGTGTGAGACCCTACTTGAAAAAGCAGTCAAGCCACGAGAACTAGGAGTCTGGACCAAGTGGTAGAGCATCTGCGTAGCAAGCACAGGGCTCTGAGTTCCCATCCCTGGTAAGGGAAAAAAAAAACTTTTAGAATAATTCCATTGCACCCTATGGGCGTGAACATTTAGGATCGGTTAATCAAAAATTAGAAAATTCAAAAGCTCACCTCCACCCGTTGGTCCACTGGGAGACATGACCACCAAGCGTGTGGTTTTTGTTGGGTCCCTCGATCTAGTGTGCAGGAAAACAGGTTGGCTTTGTGATCGTCGTCATAAATCGTATGAAACGGACAGACAAAATGACAGCATCTGGTATAGGGTGAGGATTCCAGTGCTGCGTGAGGCTGGTTTCCCTTGGGTCCGAGATGCGTCTGGAGGGCTGGCCTGGTAGTGCCCACTTGGTTCAGGAAGTTATGAGCAGTGTGGCGGGGACCGTTGCTTTCAGAGCCTGGGCCTCAAAGGACAATTCACCTGGTTATCTGCCCCAGCCCTTGCGTTGAGTGCCGTGGACACAGGAACATGCTCTCCAGTGCACAGAGTGCTATCAAAGGATTGTCCTGTGATTTAGAAGGCGCCCTGCTGCATAATGCACTTGTAGAGCAGCGAAACTTCTGGTGAATCCATGGAGCTCCAGACCTCATTTGTGCATCTGCAAGGCACTGAGGTTCCTGGAGTTGGGGAGGGGGCTCTACACCGGGGTTCTCTGGCTCCTTGGGCAGGAGCCTCCTGAATGTGAAGTAGGGTAGCATCCTGACCCCCGGTGTCCTCGGGAGCCTGCCTGTGGCACCAGGGGCGTGCGCGTAGCCTCCGTGTACTTCACTTCCTTCATCTGTGACTCGGGCTAACAGTAGCACACAGGAGTTCCTTGCAGTACCAATCTTCCGATCACGGCCCTCCTCCCTCTACCAAACGTCCTATCCCGGTCCTGCTTCTTCGCTTGCCCCGCCCTCCTGGGAGCTCACTTGCCCCGCCCTCCTGGGAGCTCAGGTTGAACTATCAGTTCTTGGTTCCCATGTCTCATCCAGCTTGGAGACTCAGCCCTGCATTCAACTATTCTCTACCAGTGCCCTTCTCCCGTGGATATGTGCATGCACACACGCATTCATACACACACACACACACACACACACACACACAGTGTAGGGCTTGCTCTCCTAGCTCAACTTCTTACACCTGCCTCTGTCCTGGTAGTGTTCTTACAGTCTTCAGTGAACTCTGGCCCATGGGGTTCGTGGTGGTCTGCTCCTCCTCCAGACCCCCCTCCCACCTCCCTACTCCACAGCTCACTGGACCAGCTCTCCTTCCCCACGCTGCCCACCCCACCCCCAGCCCCGCCTCCTGCAGCCCCTTTTCTCTCCACAGAGAAAACGCAAGCCGCAGCAAAGCCTTTCCCACGCACGCACCGTTGTCCCTGCCCACGCCCTGTGCTCATGCCGGTCCTCCAAGCTCCTGTTGTTTCTCTGATCTGGGCTCAATTCAGGATGCCTCTGCCTTTCTTCTGCAGAGCTGATCCCGCTTGGTAACTACTGTGTTGTAGAGCAGCCATCAATTCAGCATCTTCTTAGATCCAAGCTAGACTCGGCCAATCAGGAGGGCAGATCCTGCCTTCTCATTTAAAAACTTAGCCCATTCAGAACAAAGCAGATACCCTGGTGGATGCCGGGGTTGATGGACGGATGCACCAAAGGATGCGTGGATGAATGATGAGAGGATGGATGGATAGGAGAATGGATGCATGGATGGATGGATGGTGATGAGCTGATGGGTGGATGGATATAAATATTGGAGAGAGATAGTTGGACTGCAGCTCATTGTATGAAACCTCACAGCCAGGTGTGGTAGAGCATGCTTATAATCCCAGCTAGTCATAAAGCCTATGTGGGAGATTTTGGTTTGAGGCTACCCTGGACAACATTAGTAAGACCCTATCTCACAAATAGACTAAAGCAAAAAGGGCTGGGTAGGCGGCGTGGTTTAAGTAGTAAAGTGTGTTCCTCACAAGCGTAAAGCCCTGAGTTCAATCCCCAGCACTGCCAAGAAAACTTCAGCCTGTGCCCAGATCCAGCCTGCCCGCTGACAGGTAAAACGTGCCAGACATGTGCCCCATACAACACCGGGGACCTTGGCCTCTGAGCCGGAGCTCTCCAAGGCTGAGTAGACAAGAAGTATCACCGCTGTCTTTGACGGAGGTGAGGACTCAGAGCAGACAGACCGGGCAGTGATGCCGGAGGGGGCCACTCGGAGCCCCCCGGGCGTGGTTCTGCGCTGCATGTAGCACGCAGGAGGGGACCCCATGGGTTCCAGATGGTCCCTTCCCAGCGCTGGTGAGACGCATCGATCACAGCCATCCCCAGCTTCTAATTACCGCTCTGCGCCTGGCAGGAAGGAAGAGACCTTTGGCAGGGGGGCACTTCGCAGCTAATCTGCAACCCAGCGCGGCCGGCCTTAATTACACGTGTGCTTCCTGGAGCCACGAGAAAGGTTCTGGAAAGCGGATCCACTGCCTGTCAGGACAAAGGACGCTGGTCTCCCACCTCAGCGCAACTGGTGTCTTCAGCCTCGACCCCTAGCTGAGCATGGGGTGGGAGTGGGGCGGGGAGGGAAAGCAGGGCTTTCCACCGAGGAGGCCAGTGAGAGGTGAGAAAAGTCCACGTGGGGGGAAAAAGAGAGAGAAATAGTAATTTCTCTGCTAAGTCTTTGAAATTCTTCCCAGTCTGAGAATGGGGGTGGGAGGAACACTGAAAAGCACAGAGCTGACTCCTAATGATGATGACGATGATGACGATGATGATGATGATGACGACGACGACGATGATGATGACAATGATGATGATGACAATGCTGATAGCGTCATCCGTGGACATTAGTTTGTGTTCCATTATTTCCACCTTAGGCGCATTGTTTCAGATGCACGTGGTTTATCGCCAAACCCGAATCTTCTGCACTCCAAATAACATTCACCTGACATTCTTCTCCATCTTCTTTTTGCATGGAAAAGCCATTTAAATGCTGCTGATTCATATGCCAGGAGACTCACGGCCTGTAATCTTAGCTACTCGGGAGGCTAAGAAAGGGAGGCCTGCGGTTCGAGGCCAGCCCATGGCAAAAAGCTCACGAGATCTTTTCTAGCCCCTATCTGGGCATGGTGGTACACACTTCGTGTTCCGGTTTCCTGGGAGGCAGAAAAATCCTGAGGCTCCATCACCACAGAGGGAGCCGTGGGGTGACAGGTGTGTGTGATCCTGGCAGAGATGAGAAGTTTACAGGAGACAGATGGTGGCTCTCAGGTACACCCCTGGATGAGGACGGAGGCTCTGGCTCAAGCATAACCAGCAAAACACAGGACCAGAGGCGTGGCTCAGCAACACAGCAGCCCCCCTAAGTGCCACCAAACACTTTTAAACACTGCCGATTCCCACATCTGACCTCTTCCAAGAGTTTCAGAATCCTGCACGCCATTGCTTGGTAGATATTATGGGGTACATTTCCCCACCTCACCCCTCAAAGATTTTTGCAGGGGAGCGAGTTAACATGAGGTCAGGAGAGCGAGCGGATTGCAATGCCAATGTGTCTTTCTGTAAAAGAAATAGGGGCCGAGCGGCAATGCCCAAATGGAGGAAGCCATGGGACCGGCAACCCCGGTCAGTTCCCTGCGGGGAAGGAAAGAGCGAGCTGGCTTCATTCATTCCAGACAGGCTGGGTGGGGTCCCCCTGCCCTGATTTTGGGCCCTGAGGCTCCAAGCCCACACACCAGCAGGTGCGGGCCAGATGTTGGTTGCTGGCGAATGGCCGGAGATGCTCATGAAGATGCCGGGTGTCCAGCTAGCAGCTTTGCCCTTGGTGGTGGCGCAGGTCTCCAGGGGAATCGGCTCTCACCAGCCCCGAGCGCAGGTCTCCGGCCAGGCCTGCCTCCCTGGGGACGTGACCAGCCTGGTCCCTGTCAGCCTTGCCCTTTCGACTCTGACCACAGTTGACAGATGTGGGGAGAGCCTTCCAGCATCTGGAGGAGAGGACAAGACTCAAGGTTGCCAGCAGGAGGAGACCTGGAAGCATCCCTTCAGCCTCCTCTTGGAACTGCCAGCCCTTTATGACTTCAGCATATCAAAACCCAATCTTCAGGAAGACAAACAAACGAGGGAGGCAGGCAGGTGTGGTTGGTCACGAGCAGGGGCGGCGACTGGGGTCTGGGCTGGGACGGAAGCTGGGTCAAAACTGGCAAGCCTGGAAGCTGCGATCCAGAGGCGCACAATCCTGAAAGGAACCGCTAAGAAAGCCTCTGTGGAACTCTCCATTCAGCCGCCCGAATGCACCCTGTCCACCAGCGACTCGGCCCAACACCGACGGCCTCCTCACATGCAGAAGAATCCTGTGAGGCCCTGAGCACGGGCCCCGCTGAGGGCAGCACGGACCACTACAGATGTCCACCCGCATGACCTTGGCCTCTGGGAGCCCCATTTGTAAACAGGGGCTGTGGTACCTATCTTAACAGGCCGGATGGAAGAACTGGAGGGGGGTGGGAAGACCTCGCTCGGCACTGCGGTTAGCACATAGTAGGTCTTTAAGAAACAGGAAAAGAAGAAGCCATACGGCAGCTCTGTCGCCTTGTCTGAGATCAGGGGCTTTCTTGTCTCCCCTTGAGAGCCACGTTTAATTCCGGCCCCAAGCTGGATTGAAATCAGCAAGAGGGCTGTCCGATTTCTCCCCGCCACCCCCACTGCCACCCCAGGAAGTTTCCCTATTTCCTCATCGTGAGAGATCATTACAATAACCAGAAGACAAATGGCACCAGATTAATAAAAATGTAGATCCAATGATCCTCCGTTACCTACGTTGGCTCGATTGCAATTGAGGAGTACATTGATTAATCTGCCAGCAAAGCATTACGGTCGTATCCATTACAGCGGCATTCTCTATGGTTTATTGCCGTAGGCCGGCGTGGTGAGCACGGCCCTGGAGAGGGACGTTTTCTCTGCGGGCTCAGCAATCGCACACTGGGGATACACGCCGAAGACGCTGGGCTCGCGGGGCGGGCCGTGGAATGGAGCCGAGGCTCAGGGGAGGAGGGGAGGTGCCAGTTACTGTCTCTGTCCTCACCCATGGCTCCGTTCGCCAGGACCCCGCATGGAGGTTGCCCAAGGGCTGACGTGACATAACAAGCCGCTTGCTGGTTTTACTCCAATGGTGGTGTTGCTCTCAACCCTGCCCCGCAGCCGCGGGTGTGATTGATTCCTCTTGTGCTTATTTACCCGTCCGGCTTACTAATTCCGCAGGCACTTACCCATTATTTCTGGGCAGGCGGGGGACGGCCCTGCAGAGGTTGGCATCTGGGGACTTCGAGGCTCACAGGTGGGGAGAGCTGGTGGGCACGAGTGAGCAGCGGGAGAGAGGCGTGCGTGGTGTGCGTGGATTCTGGGCACACGTGGACAGAGGTCTCTGCCCCGGGCACCACTGGCACGGGAATGGAAACATCTGGAGCTGGCAGCGGGGTTGAACTGGGCGCAGGAGGCCGGCGCTCGCCCTTCTGATCTAGACTCCCGCTCACAAGCGCTGAGTTAGTGGTCATTCCTCTCCTCATTTGTAAGATGCGGGGCTCACAGTGTCCACCTAACCGTTGGAACAGGTGCCCAGGGATGGGGGTGCCGCTCACCGGTTGGGTCCCGGACCAGTGGGGCTCGCGTGTGTAGCCCCTCCGTGTGGAAGGGTCATCTGTGGTCATTAGCATGTTTGCTGGACCCACAGGGAGTTAGAACTTAGGGAGAGCAGGAGCCCTACAACAAATGTTGTCCGCACCCCCTACCCACCCGCCCCCCACCCCCAGTCAGCCTGGGCTGTTCCAGTATGTGTGTGTGTGTGTGTGTGTGTGTGTGTGTGTGAGAGAGAGAGAGAGAGAGAGAGATTAATTGGAGATGAGGCTCACAGGCTTACCTACCTAGGCTGATTTCAAACCTCGATCCTCAGATCTCAGCTTCCCATGCAGCGTGAGCCACAGGTACCAGGCTATTTCCATGATTTTTGAAGTCAGAAGCCTGAATTTTTAGCTGAAATCTCTCGATCACGCTGACAACTATTTTAATGGAAAACAAAAAAAAAAGCAGAACAGAGCAAATTTGAAAAGCTGATCTGTGGCTGGGCGAGCCTGGGGACAGGAGGCCTTGAGCTCTGCTTTGAAGCAAGGTCTGTCTGTGCAGCTAGCCTGGCTGCGTGGTGTGTGTGTGTGTGTCAGGGACCAGCTGCTCTGCTGTCCCCAGTTCCTTCTGCCCCAGGCCCTCCCCACTGTGGCCAGTGTGTCACTCCCTGGTCCCTAGCAGGAGGGTCAGACCCTCTCCTTGATGGTCACCTGTCTCCTGGGTCTGGGGACCTGGGGACAAGCGGCCTTGTGGCTTCCTTGGACTGGAGAAGCATGGAAGGTCCAGATAAGCTGCTTGTCCATTTTGTCCTTCGGAGTTGGGAGAGGCAGTTGGAAAGTTCTAGTGCCTTGGTCCTCACCCCATTCAGGGTCAACTTGCAGGCCACAGGTGGGGAGGGAGCCCGTGGAGGGCAGACGGAGCACACGGACCCTGGAGTCCTGATGGACCCGGGAGTCCTGATGGACTGGGAGTCCTGATGGACCCGGGAGTCCTGATGGAATCGGTGGCGCACGGGAGAGGCATAGGAGAACTTGCTGCAGCACAGGGCAGGGCTGAGCAAGACGGAAGGAAGCCACCAGCGCGAGTGGCTCGGGCCGAGTCCGTGCTGTGTGTGAGATCACAGGCCACGGGTGTCAGAGTTCTTGCTGATTCGTGACTGAACCACGGCCCCATGCAGCCACCCCGGCCGGCACACAGCTAGGGGCTGCACAAAGAAGCGGGAGGGCAGCCAACCCAAATCGGCGCGTGCCAGGGAGGACCGCAGATCTGCTGCTGCTCCCCGCAGGACCGCAGGAAGGCCTCCCACCCACGTTAGGACTGGTTATTCCCAGGTAGAAAGGCACACACGGTGCCAGGGGTCCCAGTGCCAGCCTTCGCAGCCAAACACGCGTGACTCTGAGCTCCGGCTCTGGCCCTGGCTAGCTGTATGGCCTGAAACGAATCTCTCAACCTCTCTGAATCATGATTTTCTTGTCCCTACAATGAATCTTATTCAGCCCAGAGATTTTGGAGGGACCAAACGGTCAAGCAATGCTTCAGACTGTGTCAGGAAGGGAGGGTGGCGTGTACTCAATAAATGTCAGTCATCTACAAGTGACGGGCATCTTTACTGTCAGGAGGTGCAGAGTAGATGGGAAGAAGGGAAGACATGGGGTCTCGTCCAATCAGAAGCCTCAGTAGTGAGGACATGGGGTTCTGAGTCACCCATTGGCTGTTGGAGACAGGAAGTTTTCTAAGCCTCAATGAGCCCCTCCCCTCGTCTCCAGTCTTCATCACCATCCTGCGCTCATTGTGTATGCACCAGCCAGTGTTGGAGGTGACACCTTATTAAAACGAGGTTTGTCTGCTACCAGGCAGAGTCACAATGAAGTCAGGAATTAAGATATAGCTTCCCCGCATGGTCTAATTGGATTACAAGGATCATCAGAATGCTGGCTTGACGGTGAAATGTGCGGAGGATTATTCAGTGATGACTTTCTTCTGTCCTCCTTCGCTGGCCCATCAATCAGGAGCAGCTTTAGATCAGGAACGTCCCAGCGGACCAGGCTGCCCTTCTCACTTCCAATTGGGTTTGCGAGGAGCCCCGGGAGAGCAGGGGAGCTGGAGACAGTTCAGTGTCTGGGTGTGCCAGCCACCCTGTCTACACCTGAGTCACCAGGCTGGAATCCTGATCTGAAGGCAAAACAACCTGTTTGGGGTCCCACAGGCATCTTCTCAGTCCCGCAAAGAGCCCACCATCTTCCAGTCTCTCTAGTCCCCTGAGCTTTCTCTTCTGATGAATAACGTCCCCATCCTCCACGCGGCTCAAACCAGATCCCCAGGAGTCCAGTCATTCCCTGCTCTCAGTTCACACCTGAACTCTCTCCCCTACCCAGCTCCCACCCAGCTCCCAGCCGGCCACCCTCTCTCCCCACAAGACTTCTCACGCTTCTCCCTTACAGTTGCTCCCAACTTGTCTTCCTCCCGCCTCTATTTCTGCCCCACTTCACAACAAAAACATGGCTTTCTCTCCTGCTGCTGAACACTCCTCTACCACAAAACCTGTCAACAGATTGCAACCTGCCTCTCATCTACCTTCTTGGGCCCAAGCAGACAGTGCTAATCAATCACTGCATTGCTTCCTGCTGAGCCGAGTGTGGACTGAGCATCGCTGACTTCATTGGATTGGCAAGCCATTGAACCTCTCAGAATTCTGGGTTAGATGTCCTGTCCCGACTCCTCCACCTTTCCCATAGAGTTCACATCCCCACAAATCCCCAAATTTGAGCATTTTTTTCTCCTACCATCCACCCCCCTTCCCCCCCCCCCCGCCCCATCATCCTGCTGCCATTTTGCCAAGTGCGGCTTTGCTCTGACATGGCTGGTTTACACGTCTCCTGCCCACGGGTGTTTCTCAGCCCCTTCGATGGGGCAGGAGGACAAAGCTTAGGCCTAGTCCACCCCCAGCACCAGCCACAAGTGTCAGTGCTGAGGGGAGGATCTGTGTCCTGCCAGTGATGTGCGGCTGAGTTACTGGAATGCTCGCCTTTGACAACACCGGACTAGGCACTGCACATGCATCAGCTCCACACACACCACACCTCTACTGGGTGGGCGTGGCTTCTTCCCACTCCATGCTCTTCCAGTCAGTCCTGCAGGTGATCCGTTGCCGTGTGAACCGTGAGCCACATCCCCACCTGTCCATCCAGGTCGGGTCACCTCTAAACCCGCTACCTGAGGCCGGTCCCCAGCCGCTGACATGATGCAGGCAGTTATGTGTATGTGGGAGGGGGGGGGGGCTTGTTGTGTATTTATTTATTTTGTGGCTGACGTTCTCAGGAGCAAGGTAAATAAGTAATTTAGATGAATCCAGAAATCTCATAATCTGCCTCCGCTCATGCCAAGTGGCGGTGACAGAGAGTTAACGAAGTACCCGGTCCATTTTCATCAAGGAAGTTTGAACTTTAGTCCTCGCGTGCAACTTAGCTGTGATATTCCATTATTTATTATTCACGGGGCATTGTAACTTAGCACAGTCTCTGAGTAATCTTTTTAAGCCTGCCAAAAGAACCGGTGTTAATTGCTTACACTGGAACATATTTGCTGTTGGAAATGTCACACCATAATTATATCCCATTTCGCTGTCTGACAAGTAATATACTAAAAGAAAATTGGGTTTCTTATTTTCTTCTGCTGCTTCTTGTGATGTGTAAAAAAACCATTCTCAGAACCCTTCAGGCAGCACGCAGGTGGCAAGTTTTCCGGACTTGTCACAAACTTTGTCACAAAACTTTCTGAGCTGGTTGGCTGATGGAAGACACAAGCTAGTGTGTGTGTGGAGTCCAGGGAGTCCTGGACTTGGAGGGACCCCAAGCAGCTCCAGGACTTTTTACTCAGAGGAGCCCATGTTGGATTGAGGGTTTCCCTTCAGCTGTCTTGAAATCTTTAATACATTTCCAGCAAGGACCGTGTATACTTCAGCAGTAGGACCTGCAAATTAGAGATCTGGTCCTGCAAAAAAGTAGCAGGAATGGGGAATGACATAGCTCACAGAGCCCGTGGTTAAAGGTCAGGAAGCTGCAGGTATTTAAGGAACTGGGGAGACTTTCAAGGACACAGAGAAATGACCACTTTAGCAAGGTGTGTTACCTGCATAACACATTTGTAAATGTTTTATGTGTACATATACGATACATAATACATTATATATTTGTAAACGTATAGTGTATTTGCAAATGTGTTTTATATCTATATCATGCATATAATATAGGTGAAGGAGCGCACATGTTTCTGTGTATATAGCAACACACACGTGTATATGCATACCTCTGTCTATACTGATCCCTTCATCTTGGGAGACCCATTCCAGAACTGTTGTGCCTAGCAAAATGCAGGGATACTCGAGGCCCTTATATAAAGCGGCACAGCATTTGCCTATAACCTGCATGGCTCCTCCCCTAGAGGGTTAAATCACAGGTTACAGAAAGCATCGCCGTTACCTAACAACACAAGGAAACGTGACGCACATAGTCATCATCCTGCATTGTTTAGGGAATAATACATTCAGAAGAGACGTGATCCGTTTTCCATGTACTTCCGACGTGTGGCTGGTTGAATGTGGAGGAGTGGGCCCGCCCTCTGCGGGCACACACACACACACGTGCGTGCGCATGCACATGCAGACACACATACGTGCTGCATCGCGTTCACCGCACCGCCTGTGAGCGGGGAGGACCAGTGGCTTGTGAGGCTAGGCAGGGCAAAAATCACGTGGCTCTTTCTGGGCGGGTGCTCTGTTTGGTCAGCTGAGCTTCCCTTTACCCAGCAGTTGGCAAACCAGGGCATGGTAGCCAAACACAGTCCCCTGCCACCACCACCACCTGTCCAGAAAGTCCGGGTTGGGCTGGGACATGGCCGCACCCATTTATAACTACTGCTGCCTCCCCGCTCCCAGCAGAGGAGGAAGATGACAGGGAGCCACGGAAGAGGCGGCCGTCACTGACACCTCCATTGTCTCGGCCAGCTGCGAAAGTAGGTTCTGATGCGTGCCAAGGAAAAGGGCAGGAGAGAGACCCGCCCACCCTTCCTGCTCGCTGTCCTGGTGTGGTCAGCCTCGATCCTCCCCTCTTAGGGTTATTTCAGCCAAACCCAAGTCCCCCGGACCCTTCTGACTGTGCGTCCGTCTAGCTGGCCAGACGGGTCACCTTCCCCCATGCCAGGAGCATGTCCCCAGAGAGCTCTCCTTTGTGAGCGTGGCTGCGTGTGACAGGGACGGGGCACAGGGGAGGCAGGGTTAGTAATTTAGTTGTCAGCGGCTGACAGGTTAGTCTTGGAATATGTTCTCTCTGCAATTCAAAGCTCGCAAGAGAGAGATGGGGGGGAGGCACTTAACATGCCAGCCTCTTCCCCCCACCGGCACAGCTGCCTCACGCTGACCCGAGAGCTATGGAGAAGCTGTGGCCACAGACATCCATCAGTGCCTTGTCGCTCTGCAACTGGCCGTCCCGGGAGGTGGCCCTGGGTGCGGGCCACAGGAGCAGCCATCGCTGCCACCTGCAGATCTCGTCCCCACGGAGGAGCCTAGGACTCTGAATTCGTGATCAGCGGGCTCTGCAACTCTGTTGGAGCGTGGCTGGGTTTATATCACCGCCTGACAGCCCTGGAGGCCGGGCTCCGACCCAAAGTGGAGTAGATTCCAGGAGAATCCATCTTGGCTTTGACAACCTCAGACGACTCTGGACCTCCCAAATCATCCAGGGGAGGGGGGTTGGGCTCCACTGAGAGGAGCCAAGGTGGAAGCAGCCTGGGTCCCCCCGGGGGCAGCCTCCCAGGGGAGCAGGCGCGAGAAATGAAGGTGCGTTGTTGAAGCCCTGCAGCTTGGAGGGGCCGGGTGTTAACCTCTGCATTCCTCGTCCACTGAGGACGGGTGGAGGGGAGGTTCTGGCCCCCAACTTCACCCTTGGCTGTGCCATCTCGGCGGTGCTACCCCACCCCTCTGCCTCCATCTCTCCTCCTGGGGAAAACTGGGACAAGGAAGGCACGCGGGTGAGTGGCGGCGGGAACGTTAAATGAAGCAGCTATGATCATCCGACCACGCCTGCCAGAGTGTGAGCGTCTAGTAATACCAGCTTTTCTCCATGCCGCACTCCTGCCAGGCTGGACATGTGTTCTTGGAGTCCTTTTCTCCCCCCTGCCAATCTGCTTCCCGTACCTTAATTGTTGGCCTGGTACTATTGGAAAGGAGAAGAGCAGGGGGCGGGGGGGGGGGGGACCCAGGGGAGAGACTCCCCTAAACAATGTCAGGGGAGCGGCGTGCCCTGGGGGTGCCAACCCCCGCAGCTGGCGGTGACGAACGCTCCGCAGAGCTGCTCTGGTGGCAGCTACGGAATGTCTGCATTATCCACTCTGCGGAAAACATATTCCATCATTATTCCACAGTCTGCGCACCAGGAGACAGGAAGACAAAGGCACGCCAGTCTTGTCACGTCTTTCCAGAGTCCCCCCCACGTCTTGTGTCGTTTGTGTGGCGTTTAAGACAAGGAAATCAACAAGCAAAGACACACTTCCAGCCCCGGCAGAGGGCTGAGAGCGCTCCAAACATCTGCACACCGCTAGCCTAAGCCCACCGACTCGTTCAAATTGTCTCAGCCCAGGCCACCCACAACTCCTTTGGAGCGTGTCCTATCAAAAGACACCGAGTTGGCCCGGCCCAGGTGACAGCTTGCTCAACTTTCCATTGTGCTTATAATTTTTTTTTTTAAATGGCAGTTTCAACAAATTCTACTCACTGATGCATTGTTTAACCAAATGTCATTTCCCTGCCTTTCTCATTGAAGTATCATCTGTTAGTTTTACACGTTGGTACACCCATGAAATTAACATTACACGTGTTTCCTTTTGGAGCTGGCTAAATTTAATTTAATTGAGGTGGTTCTCACTGACACTGGCCTTCGGAAGCTGCAGGAATATGGTCCTGCCTCCTGGACGGCTCATCTTAACCCCTTTCTGTCTAAAAAAAAAACAGGCTCCCCCCTTTCCCGAAGCTCTCTCCAGGACAACATCAGCGGCTTTGTTCATACAAGTCTTTAATTAGAAGAGGATATTCTCAGAAATATCCTAGGTTTACCGGCAGTTCCCAAGCCGGGGGTGAGAAGTCAGGGTCTCTCGGACCGGGTGTGGTTGGGCACTGCTTTAATCAGGAGGCAGAGGCAGGGAATTCATGGTCTTAAGATGGCAGCTTGATCAAGAGTATGAGACTCTTAACGTGAAAAGCAAACTAAAAGCTAGAAGGATTGAGGCGTGGCTCGGAGAGTGGAGCACCTGCTTTAGCAAGCGCGAAGCCCCAGAGTCACTGGCCCCAGATCCCCAGTAACTACCCCCACAAAAAAGAAATCAGGGTGTCTTTGGTGGGCCAGGCTATGTTGAGTTGTGAACTTAAGACACGATCTCCCAAACCAGTGTCAGGCAGGCCATCAGAAGAACAAATCCCAGGCGGGGGTTTTCGGTGCCTCGGCATGCCTTGAGGGTGAAAACCAGGTACCGCTTTCATGCCTTCATCTCCCGTCTACCTGGACACCAGCTAGCTCAGCGTCAGGCCCGGCCAAGGGGCCGGCGGGCCTCAGAGACCCGCCAGCACTGCTAGCTTGCTAGCTCAGGAGGTGGTAGGATGGAGGAACATTCTGGAATCGGGCTGCCTGGACTCAGGTCTCAGCTCTGTCCCCTCCCAGATGCTTAACCTGGGGCAAACCAACCCGTCCCACTCCCGCTCCGTGACTCGGTTTCCCCATTTGTAAAAGGACACGCAGGCAGCAGGTGCAGGCCAGATGCATAAACACTGCACTTTGGAACAACCAGCCTCCGCATCCCAAGACGGGGTGTGACAGCACTAACCCAGCAAAGCAGCGCCGCTGTCGGAATGCACCCCTTTCCAAAGCCGGCACCTGCCACGCGTATTTATGGCTGGTGATCAGGAAGGCAGCGTTAATGGCCCGTAATGTGATTACTATGAGGGTTTTTATTAGGAAAATTCCCACCACTTTGGCATTAATTAATGTACTGTTAACTTTCGAGTGCTACTCACTTAGTCCTTGGAGAGTTGGAGAAAATAAACCTGTTGTCAAAATCCGTACCCTGAGAAGTAAATAAGACTTGTTTCCTCCGCACCAGGCCCCGTTGGTAATAAAAACAGATGAGTTGCTGCGTGTCTCTGTGATGGTATTTATGGAGCCTTCGAGTCTCTTCAAAGGGGGGGGGCAGGGGCAGGCAGAGATGGAAATGTCATGTGATAGGAAGGCTTGGAGGAGAGCTTGAAAAAAAAAAAAGACCACTTCCGGGTCAGAAAGGCTGAGAGCACAGATAAGCCCGGTGCGGGGAGCCCTGCCTCCCGCCTGTCCCCCCCCCAAGGGGCATTGTGTGGGGACACGAGCCACGGCAGTTTCTCCTGGGGACTGCAGAATATGTTCTGCACAGTTCATCCCTCCTGTGTGGATCTAAGCTGGCTTACAGGTTTGTACCTTGTTACTCACTGAAGCCCTTAAAATGGTGCCTATGCCTCTGTGCCAGCCACGCTGGCTTTCTTCTGAACCTCCGTGCTGTGGTTCATCGCAGGGCCTTTGCACATGCTGCTCTGTGGCAGCTGCCTTTGGTTTACCCACTGCCCACCTGTAGCTCATAGACCAAAGGGTGCATCCTGCCACCTTGACTACTGGCTCTGGGAGCAGTTCTTTCTGGCTTTCACAGATGGCTGCCTTCTTGTTGTCTCTTCATGGGGTAAAGTCACCGTTAGCTCCCTGCACTAACCCCAGCAGGCCCCCACTCCGCCCTGTGACCCCATTTATCCTCACTGTCCCCTCAGATGAGCACCCTTCTCTAGCACAGCTGAGTGAGGGGTTAGAGCTTGAACTCTGGGCCTGGGCGCTGTCCCTCAGCTCTTCAGCTCAAGGCAAGCGCTCTACCACTTGAGCCACAGCGCCACTTCCGGTTTTCTGGTGGTTCACTGGAGATAAGAGTCTCACAGACTTTCCTGCCCGGGCTGGCTTTGAACCGTGATCCTCGGATCTCAGCCTCCTGAGTAGCTAGGATGACAGGCGTGAGCCACCGGCACTCCGCTGAGGGGTTTGAACTCTTCACCTGCCAGCAGGTGTGATCTTGACCAAGGAGCCCACTTCTTGAGCGTTGAGACACACAGCTTGGCTCTGTGGATGCTGAGTGACATGGCGGCTCTCTGGGGAGGGGGAGGAGGAGGCTGGAGAGGCTGAGGAGGGAACACGGTGTGAGTCACTGTTTACGATGGCAGCCACGATGTCGACCGTCTCCTCTTCTCGCCTCATGTCCCGGTCCTGCAAATGCTTTCAGCCCCACCGTCTACCCTCCCTGCGCAGCAGAGGGCCCCGCGGGCAGATTTACCCACTTACCCACTCCCAAAGACCTGTCTCCACTCACCGCCATCCCTACAAACCACCCCAGCCTGCATGGCCTATGTGCGCTCCATTACCGGCCGTTTCTGAACACATGACTCCACAGGCTGGTAGGGGCTGGTGCTCACCCTTTCGTCACTGGGGATGAGCTGGAATCTCCCAGAAGCTTCCTCGCTTGCCCGAGGAGTTGGTGAGTGAAGTGTCAAGATCTGCACTCTTCGGATCTGTCGGCCACACCTCTTTTCGCTCGGCCCCCGTGTCCTCTTGCAAGAGTAGCTGCGCATGCGGCCAGAAAAGAAGTCAGCCATCTTGGCAGGGAGCCCCCAGCCTTCCACAGCAGTGAGTGGCTGGTTCTCAGCAGCCAAGCTGGTCTCCGGGGGGGAGGGCTACTAGGACAGGGGGGAGGGGGCACTTGGGGTGTTAAATGCCCTGCAATGCCATGGAGAGACCCTCCTGCTCTCCTCGGAGGTGACTCGGAGCAGCCTCCGGCTCCTGTCCCCTGTAGTGCTTCGTGCATGCCCGGTGCTGGGCTCGGTTCTGGCTGCAACCGCGCAGGTGAGGCAGCTTCTGATCGTGTCTGTCCATCTTACAGAGTGTTTACACAGCTGGCTTAAGGCCACAGGAGCTGCCTACCCAGAAACCATACCCTAACTTAACCTCTGCAACTTGTGTCTCCTTCTGGAGCCTCTTCCTAAAGGCAGCACCCTCCCCCTCCCCCGCCCTCGGGGACCCATCCCAGTGCATCCCACAGTTGTTGAAACCCGCACCCCACCTGGACAGTCACCCTCCGCGTCCACAGACCGGGCGTGCTGGAGCACACCGCATCGGCCTAGAGCCGACCCACCTTGTCTGGGATGTTTCCACTCACCTCTAGATTATTTATAAGACCGAGTACACCCCAAAGGCTCCACCGCCGGTTGTGATGGTCGACACGCCAGCGAATTATGATGACAAAGGGGTCCGAGCGTGTTCTGCTAGATGCATTTCTTACAATACTTTCCGTGCACAGTCGGTTGAGTTCTGGGATGGATGCGGAACACACCGAGACGGCCGGCCGACTCTCCCATCTCCCTCCTGTACGTGTATACTACGAGAGCATTGCATGTATGACTCACCCTCAGCCACAGACGGACAGAAGTGATTAGTAATAAAAATAGAACCATGCGGACAGCCATACTGTAATCCAGATTATTCAAAGCTATTTCTGGAAAATGTTCTGTGTGATATTTTCAGACAGAGGCTGATGGTAGGAAGCAAGTCTCAGCAACTGTAATGGCAGAGGGGCCTGACAGTGGTACACACACACACACACACACACACACGCACACACACACACACACACACACGCACACACACACACACACACGCATGCACGCATGCACGCACTGACCCTGCAAAACACCCACATCTCCGCCATCTCTGGAGACCGGAGATTACAGCGTTCTCATTTGACCTGAGAGCAGATTGAGGGGCGCAGAGCTGGTGTAAGAGGCTTAGCACCGCCCGGCCAGTGACGTGGGGAGCTGGCGCTGGCTTCGGGGCTCAGCCCTGGCACCTGCCAGCAGCAGCGCATTGCTATTCTCCGTGCCTACCTGGCTTGTTAACATTCGTGTGCAGTCGGCCTCTCTCCTGCCTCTAATCACTCTGATGCCTCCACTTATTTGCCATTTTGTGCCACAGGTATCTGATTACAGCGTTCAGCTCAGGCTGCTTTTTTTAGGAGCTGGGCAGTGTTTGGGTGGCGGTGTTTGAAAGTCCCCTGTGTTAAAGACCTGCCCAGCAGGGAGTCGCAACTCATCTGCGTCCACCCTGCAGCCCAGAGTCTCCGGACTGGTGGTCTGGGGCCAGATTTTCCTCTTTCTTAGAATAGTGATGGTGACAGCCATCGAGTTCCGCCAGCACAGGCGCAGCGCATCTGTTGGGTGTTATTTTTTATTTATCTCTTTTTGCTCTTGTTTGTTTGCATGTTCGCTTTCCCCTCCTGGGCTGAGGATGCAGGGCCTTGCACACGCTAGCCAAGTGCTCTGACACCGAGGGACAAACCCAAGCCCTCCGTGGTTTGAGAAAGGGTCTCTCCATGGCTGGCCTCCAACGTGGGAGCCTCTTTGCCTCCGCCTCCCTAGGGCCGGGATGACAAGTGTGCGGGACAGTGCTCAGCAGCTCGGCTGCTTCTTAGTAGGGGCCTCTGAGTCTCGGCCTCCTTGCTGCCTTTCTTCTCACGGAGTTCTGTGTGACTTTGCGATCACACTCAGCCCTTGCTCTGTCCTCGGAACAGCTGTCTGGCCTCCCCTCCTCCCGCCTCACTCCCCCTCGGCCCTGCCAGCCACTCTGTGCGTGTCGCCTTTCTGTGGCCGTGGCTATTCTCTCTCCCCCTCAGCCCTCCCTAAAACAGCTGGGCTGCGGAGCTGTGTTCTTTGCAGCTGTCCAGAGCCACCGTCTGAGCCAAGGACACCTTCATGTAAACAGAGGAAGTGGTTTGTTAGTGTGGCTGCCTCTGATTTCCCAGTGCCGTCTCCCAGCCCTCCCCCACAGGAGAAGCACAGCTCTCGGCGTGTCTGCCTGTGACCCTACATTGCTTTCCAAAACCAGAAAGCTTACAAAACAGTCTTCTCCACCAGCCACCAGTGGCTCACGCCTATAATTTCAGTTACTCGGGGGGGGGGGGGAGAGGGCTGAGATCTTGACGATCGCAGTTCAAAGCCAGCCCAGGCAGGAGAGTTGGTGAGACTCATTTCTAACTGACCACCCACTAGCTGGCCGCAGCATTGTGGCTCCAGTGGTAGAGCACTAGCCTTGACCAAAGGAAGATCAGGGACAGCGCCCAGGTCGTGAGTTCAAGCCCCAGGACCAGTACTCCCCCCCCCCAAAAAAGGGAGAAGCTTTCCTCAGTATCGATGTCCAAATCTTTTCAAAGCTAAGCAGGGCTCAGGGCCTCGCACCAGACTTCTCCAAGTCCCTGTCTCTACAGAGGGCAGGTGGAAATAGCAGGATGGCTTTGAATCATCTGCTTCTCCTCTGCCCTCACTGTGTGACCCAGGGAGTGTGTTGCTCTCTCTGAGCCTCCAGGGTTGGTAATGTTTTGTAGCGAGCCCTCAGGAAACATCCACCCCTCAGGACCACGGTGGCCACTCTTCTTCAGAACCCATTCATTCATTCATTCATTGATCCAGAGACTGTGGCAGGAGGCTGACATGGTTGAAGGGCATGGCAAGATCAGATGGTGTGTGGTTTTTGTCAGCTGTTGGACATTTTGTTGGATGTGTATTTGTGTAGTTTGCTGTGCTTGAGTGGATCGGCAGTTGGATATGGATAGATGGATGAGTGAGTCATAGATGGGTGGGTAGATGGGTAGACAGGTAGATGGATCGATGAATGGATGGATGGGTGTGTGGATAAATGGATGGATGGATGGGTGGATAGATGGATAGGTGTACGGAAGAACAGACAGATGGATGGATGGATGGATGGATGGATGGATGGATGGATGGATGGATGGACGGATAGATGGTTATATGGGTAGATGAAAAGATGTATCAGTATTGGTCACCTAGAATCATCTCCCATCTAATACAGAAATTCTGTGATAACTGTGACCATTTTGAAATTCAACCCCATAACTATCTTAGAGATATTTCGTTAATAAGCACCATCGTTACCCACTTTCCCTTCTAAGCTGATGAAGTCTGTGCTCGTGGCTTAGTGTGATGATGTGGTCTGTGTTTGTGGTTGAGGACATTGTCTTTGGAATGAGACCTGGCTTGAATCTCAGCTTCACTAACTGAAGTCGTGTAACCTTGAGCAAATGCTTTGTAGTGTCTACACTGTGCTTTCTCAGTGAAGAACAGGGATAACAGCATCACCCTGCGGCCCTGTGCCCAGGATTCATGAGAGCTAGTGACTGTCAAGGACAGGTCGGTGCTCAGTAAAAGGCATCGTGATTGGCCCAAGCCAACGCGGGTCCTCCTATCGCTTCTTTTCATCAAGAAGCAGGCCTGTGGCAAGTATGCTTCTGGTGTTGCATACTTGATGGCAAACGTGGTGTTTGGTTCTAGCGTGGCATTCACACAGTAAACCAGAAAACAGACGACCAGTTTCAGCTTCTGTTAAATACTATGCAGAACATTGAAACGGGTATGGTGAACGATGGAAGGCTAGGAGGCGAGGACAGTTCTGTGGGGACGGCGAATTAATGACAGGAAGACCCAGCCCTGGTAAGATCTGGGGAGAGGGTTCTCTAGTAGGAATAGCCTGTGACAAGGTCCTGAGGCAGAAGGAGCTTGTTGAAGGGAAAGCAAGATGGCAGGGAGTAAGATGGAAGGTGAGTTAGGGCAGAGCCCCAAGGATCTTCTCTCTCAGGCCATGGGAGATGTCACAGTGAGTTAGGCAGACATCACCCGAGTTCATTTCACCTGTTCTAGAAGGAGTCGTCTCTGTTTGGCAGCTATTTGCTTTCTGATGACAGCTGACTGGCTGCTGAGTTCCTGGCCTCTGGGCAAAATGGTCTCCATGCTCAGGTGTTGGGGACACATGGCAGTACTGTCCTGACAATATTCTGGATCTTATCAGCACAGAACACACGAGGAAGGCAGCTCGGCCCAGAGGAGCTCAGGCCAAGGCCAGACATCAGAGGTCTGGCTGGAGTCAGCCCTGTGCCACACCGAGCCAGGACGCTGGGTTTCTTGGAGCTCTTCCTCTGGAGCATTTATTTCTAAAGGGAAGGAGGAGAGAGAGAGACAGACAGACACAGGAGACAAGACTACTTCTAGAGCCATTTACCAGCTGGGATCTGGTGTTGGATCTGGCTTTAAAAAAAAAACAAACAAACCAGTAGCAGGGGCTGGGAAGGTGGCTCAGTGGTAGAGTGCTTGCCTTGCATGCATGAGGCCCTGGGTTCGATTCCTCAGCACCACATAAGCAGACAAAGCTGGAAGTGGTGCTGTGGCTCAAATGGTAGAGCGCTAGCCTTGAGCTGAAGAGCTGAGGGACAGCGCCCAGGCCCCGAGTTCAGGCCCCACAACAGACAAAACACAAAAAGCAAAAACAGTTACATATGAGGAGCTGCGGCCTGGGTTGTGCCAGGTTGGACACTGGCCAATCCCAGGGCTCACGCAGGTGGTCAGGACTTGGACACAGGGGACTGTTCTCCAATAATAGATTTTCTTCTGGCAGCTTCTGTCCTTGAGGGAACCCAGAGGCTCTCATGGTCTTCCAGTATGATGTCCAACAGAGCAGAAACTCTCTTATCTAATAAATAGTTCAACAACAACACAGTGTGGAGTTCTCTTCCGGGCTAATTAGCTTGCTGGGGGTCACACATCCAGTCCTGAGGCCAGAGAGAGGCAGTGCTCTGATTGGCCACAGGATGGGCCCTGGGTTGATCATAGAGCCAATCCCCTGCATCCCTGAGCTCAGGCCCTGAGAAGGGGCTCAAAAAGTATCAGCTGATAAGACCACAAGATGTCTGACTCCAGTTCTCGCTAACAATGCCAGACTGGACATTTGGAGACGTGTGCAGAGTTTAGATCGCCTGTACCCATTCCTTCAACAATGGAAGGCAATTGCAAGCAAGCAAGCAGACAAACGCACTGGCTGCTGCTAAGAAAGGAAGAATGGGCACAGTGTGTTAGCTTAGCCTCGTGGTAGCTTAGCTTGCCTAACCCGGAATTCCCTTGACGTCCCCCATTTCCTGCCTGTGCCAGCGAGTGAATACTTGTCAGTGTCCCCATCTACCAGCCGTCTGAAGCGCCTTTTGTGCCCAGACAGCAAACACCAGCTTAGATGTGCTTATTAGTTAAGTTGAATCAAGTTTCAGGGCCCCAAAATAACTCCTGGGCCTCTTAAAGAAAGACTGCAGAAATAATAATAACAAACAACAGCATCAGCAAACATCCCCACTCTTCACGGTGCAGCCGAGCCTTGGTCTCACCTCTGCTGTCTTGGCTCTTCTACCCCCCAGGTAAAGCCAATAGGAATGTCCAGTGGGACGAGGACTCTGTGGAGTACATGCCGGCCAACCCAGTCAGAATCGCCTTCGTCCTGGTCATCCACGGCCGGGCCGCCCGGCAGCTGCAGCGCATGTTCAAGGCCATCTACCACCGGGACCACTTCTACTACATCCACGTGGACAAGGTGAGGGCTGGGCTTCATCCACGATCTGCGCTCTCTCTCTCTCTCTCTCTGTTCCCTCCTGCTGCCCCACGAGTCCAGGCCAAGGCTCAGAGGCTGCCCAAGAGCACGTGTTCCTGAGGTGCTGTGCAAGCATGTATGAGTGTGTACGTGTGTGTGTGTGTGTGTGTGTGTGTGTGTGTGTGTGTGTGCACGTGCACATACTCAAATGCTGGCTTCAGACTTTCCAGCTGTGACTTTCCACTCTCTCCATAAACAGTGTTTTCCTCTTTTTTTCTTTCTTATTCTCATTTGACACATAGCAATTAGACATCTTTCTGGGGTATAATATGCGATTTCAATATCTATATACACGGTGAGCCAATCAGCCTGGGATGATTAGCCTATCCATTTCTCTCTGGTGAGATCATCTAGAATCCTCTTTGGTGCCTTTTATTTGGCAGGGGGGTGGGGGTGGGAAACTCACCGCACTGCTGCTACTTCGGTCGCCACGTGGACAGTGCAATCCAAGCAACACTTTCATTTCTTCCATCTCTCTTCCTCTCCTTGCAGTGCTCCCTACCTGCCCCCCCCCAAGCTTTGTTACACCAGCTCTTCCCAGGTCCCCCCTCCCCATTTCCCTATAAAAGTCAACAAGTTTGGGCTCCTGGAGCCACTGCTACTTAATACTATCCTTGTAGTGTAGCAGCAACTACGAGAAATGTCAACAAAAGGGTGTGGCTGACTGCCAATAAAACTTTATTAACAGAAGCCCACAACCAACACGATTGTGTCTCTCACCAAGAAGGCAAAGGCAGGGAAGGGTGCTGAGCATGGTAACACACACCTGTAACCCCAGCACTCAGGAGGCAGAGGCAGGAGGAGGGTCAAAAGTTTGAGGCCAGTCTAGCCTACAATAGCAAAGCCCTGTCTCCTAAAAAACAAGAGTTAGAAGTAGACTAGCTCACCCCAGGCTCTGGATTCTATCATCAGCACTGCAGAGAAAGGAAAGAGTATCCAAGATTTTCATCTAGCCCATCTGTCCACAGCAGGCATCGGAGGGGGTGAGGACGGGGTGGCGGGCAGTTAAATTCCACATGCAGAAACTCTGCCTCGCAGATTCTTAGCAAGTGCACCCAGCCTTTTTAGCTTTAAAAAAAAAATAATTAGAACTTAGGGCCTGGCACTGTCCCTCAGCCTCTTCGTGCTCATGGCTAATGCTGTACCACTTGAGCCATGGCGCCACTTCTGGCTTTTTCTGAGTAGTTTATTGGAGATAAGAGTCTCACCGACTTTCCTGCCCTGGGCTGGCTTCGAAGCATGATCCTCAGATCTCAGCCACTCAGATCTCAGTAGCTAGGATGACAGGCGTGAGCCACCATTTCTAATGTGTGCAGCGTGCATCTGAGAAATTGCTTTAATGAACCCAATGAAGTGGGTGTAGACCAGTATGGTGCAGAGTGCCTGGCTTTACCGGCCTGAGCCTAGAGAGCTGTAGCTCGGGGTGGGGCTGAGGAGATCTGTGAATGGTGAGGGCTCCCCGCTACCCGGGGCCAGGCCAGTGACATGGGGCAAGCGTGTGGTGCTCACCCAGTTCCCCCAGCAGGGAAGGGGCCTGCGGGAAGGTGTGGTGCCTGAGGTTTTTCTGGGCCGCTGAATGTCACCCTTTCTCTCCCGGGAAAAGCGCTCTAATTACCTGCACCGGCAAGTGCTCCAGTTCGCCACACAGTACAGCAACGTGCGTGTCACCCCCTGGAGGATGGCTACCATCTGGGGCGGAGCCAGCCTCCTGTCCACCTACCTGCAGAGCATGCGCGACCTCCTGCAGATGCCCGACTGGCCCTGGGACTTCTTCATCAACCTCAGCGCGGCCGACTACCCCATCAGGTGAGGCCACGGGGTGGGGCTTTGGGGCGGGACGGTCAGCCAGGGCGGTGGGCCTGCCGCCCCTTGCTCCTCCCTCCTGGGGACACAAGTGAGGCGTGGGAAGGCGTAGGCCTTGGTGAGGTGCTGCAGGGGGGCTCGCTGCTGTCTTTGTAGTCCTGATGCTGACCCCCGCCCCCATTCCTTCACTCGCTCGGCATTTATGGTGAGGGAAAACAACAGGAAACAAAACCAACAAATGGTGCACAGAGGGCACGCGCGGGGAGAGGCCAGGAGGGGAAGGGCTGGAGGCTGATGTGGGCTCGTGCCCTGTGTGTGCTTAAAAAAGAAAAAGGCAGCATTGCTCGAGGGGTAGAGTGTCCAGAGGTGAAAGGTCAGAGAAAACCGGGGCCAATGCAGGAAATGTGCTGTCATTCTGAGCAAAATGGAAGCCACGAGCCCACTGGGAACAGAGGACGGGCTGGCCCCGAACTCGAAGCGGGCAGAATGGAAGAAGGAGGCTGTGTGCCTCAGCCTAGGCCATGTGAGGCCTGTGGGTTCATGGGCTGAAACTGTGGCACCTTCTGCCCACTTGTGCCAGCCACGTCTCCAGACCTGTCCCCTCCACGAGGGAGGACCAGATCACATGCACTGTAGAGCCACCATTTCTTTTCTTTTTTTTTTTTTTGATGGGTCCTGGGGCTTGAACTCAGGGCCTGGGCACTGTCCCTCAGCAGTGCATCCAGCTTTTTTGTTTTTTGTTTGTTTGTTTGTTTTTTATTGTAAAGCTACTATACAGAGGGTTACAGTTACATGAGTGAGGTAATGAGTACACTTCCTCTTGAACATTGTTACCCCCTCCATTGTTTTCCCCCTACCATCCCCTCCCTCCCTCCCTTCCCCGAAGTTCTTTTTTTTTTTTTTTTTTTTTTGATTGTGATTAAATGATTACATAATTTCAAAGTCACAAGTTCATTCTAACTTCCCTGGAGCAAATTGTCTACCACAGTCTGTAATATATAACAGTGTTCACATGTTATATACCATATTTGTGATCAGCAGCATGGGGATATTTAGTAGTGGTTCAACCAGATGAGCGGGAGTTCTTTGTTTCTTAAGTCCTGTTAGTTTTGTCGTATCACCTAACCTTTTGGATTTAGCATCCCCTTATCAGGGAGACCATGTACCGTTTGTCTCTTCGTTCTTGGCTTACCTCGCTCAACATGATTCCTTCTAGCTCCATCCATTTCCCTGCAAATGCCATTATTTTGTCATTTCTAATGGCTGCATAATATTCCATTGTGTATAGATACCACAATTTTTGGATCCATTCATCTGTGGTGGGGCATCTAGGTTGTTTCCATATCCTAGCTATTGCGAACAGTGCTGCAATAAACATGGAGGTGCACGTGTCCTTGTATATTGGTTCCTGTTGTTCAGGGTAGGCATCCAGCTTTTTTGAAGTAGTTTATTGGTGGTAAGAGTCTCATGGACTTTTCTGCCTGGGCTGGCTTCGAACCACAGTCCTCAGATCTCAGCCTCCTGGGTAGTAAGGATGCCCGGCGTGAGCCACCATTTCTAATGTGTGCAGCGCGTAGCTGAGAAATTTCTTTAATGGACTGGATGAAGTAGGTGCAGCCCTCCCCTCTCCCAGGAAGGACCGGGTTCAGAAATGCCCGGCTTGCTGTGCGGGGCTGACGTGGCATGCCCTCCCTTCAGCTTCCACAGCAAACCCAGTCACAGGTGGAGACACTGAGGCCCAGCAGTGCAGAGAACCAGTTCTGACTGGTTGTTGGGCTGGGGCTTTCTCTGTCTCAAGTGAACCTCTTAGCTACAGTCAGCAGGCTCAGGCTAGAGATCGCCTGGGACGCCTGGTAAACACGGATGGCAAAGGTGGAGGCCCTTGAACTTGCGGCTGGGTGGGAGATACTTGTCCCAGGGCAGATGGTGTCCCTGAGTCTGAGCAGCTGCTGCTTCAGGTTCCCGCTCTCCCGGCCCCCAGACCTCCTGTGAGCCCACAGAGGTCAGGTCAGCCTCAGGGGGTTCAAATAGTGTCACTCAGCCAGAGACTGTTGGAGGCCAGGCGAACGTGCCCGCTGCTGCCCCCTAGAGGTGCTGTGCTGCACTGACTGCAAGTTGAGGTGTAACTGGGCAGGTGTCCTTTTCCCTGGGGAGAGCTTCCCCTCTCCCCAGCTCTGCTCAGCCTCCCAGAGGATGATTCCGGGGGCCAGGGAAAGGGGGGGGCATTCACATCTGAATTCCTCTCTCCTGCTAACCGACAGCGAGCCCACCGGCACGCACCGGACTTCCTGGCCTATTCTGAGGTCCAAGGGAAGATGAGCAGCATTTCTACAGCTCTGTTAGCATCTGGGCTGCATCTCTGTTGGTCTGGCTGCCTCTTCCTCTCCCTGCTCTCTTCATGATGCTGCCCAGGCTGCCCGTGCACACGTGCACACACCCCCTCTCCCGCTCAGCCGGCCTCCCCCACCAGAGGTGCTCCGTGCAGTAGGCACCAACAGCTCCGCTCGCTACTGCTGCCACGAAGTCGCCACACACAGAAACATATGAATTTTGCAGATGAATGGTTCCATCCCGGGCAACTCTGATAGGTTTTTCAGTCCCCATCTGCTGCTCCATCTGTAGCTTCCAAAATCCACCACCTCTCCATCCCAGGAAATTGAACCAACGTAGGAGCCTTCTTGAAGGGGCGGCAGGAGCCCCCAAGGTAGCATCGTCAACAGTGATCTCAGAACTTAGGCATCTCCGCGAAGCCCACTGCACCTCCCCAGGCTCCTTACCCTGACTGGGGTCAGACTGGCTTCCTGGGCACTAGCCTCATTTACGCCCCAGGCATAGATGGCTTGGATTAGGCTCTGCCTATACCTCTGTGGCCATGTGAACTGGCATACATTTTCTCCCATTTTGTACATCTCCATTTTTTTCCCCCTCCATAAAACGAGCTGCTGGGAGAGGAACACAACACCTAGAGGTAGAACACGGTGCCCAATACACAGCCAGGGCTGGGTGGGAAGGAAGACGCCAAGAATATTTGATGATGGTGCTAGCTCTGGTAGCAGGTACCGGTCCTTCTCCAGCCCTGTGTCTGAACAACAAGAGGGAGATTGAGAGCAGAGAGCCAAGGCTCCGCCCCGGGCTCTCATTCTGCGTGTGGGGTCTGCCCAGGAGCGTGCACGCAGAGCAGTGAGCATGCGTGAGAACCCAGGCCCTGATTCTTCCGCCTCTTGGGGATCCATATTCACAAAGGATGGCCCAGTCAGGGGCCCGTGTAGACACAGAAGTTGTCTCCTCTGCCTTGGGGTGCCAGCGGGACCGGGTGGGAGCACAGAGCTTGGAGAGGTCTTTTGCCATCCAAGCCCTCCGGTTTGGAGCTGCTCAGGGTTGGAGAGCGCTCAGGCCAGCTGGGACACGGAGGCTGGAAAAGGCCCGTGGATGCGTGAATGGAGATGGCGTACCCCCATCGCTCAGCACGTGTTCCCGGAGCAGCAGCTCCAGGTCGGCCACGTGCTCTCCAGCCACCGGGAAAATCAAATCCGGTTCCGAGCCTCATTGCGGTGGTTAAGGCCCGACCACCCGGGGCCCAAACCCAGCTCCTTCATTCACAAGTTGCGTGAACCTGAACTTGAGCGAATTACCCCTTACCCTTGTGCCTCAGGTTCCCCATCTGTAAAAATGAAGTTTCACCTGAGTTGTGTGCCAGGGGTTGGCGAACACTCGCTAAGGACTGTCTGTGTGATGATCGTGGTGATTAATAGGAAGAAGGGAAGGCCGGCACAAGGATGCGTGCCTGCAGTCCCAGCGGAGGCAGGAAGATCACAAGTGTGAGGCCAGCCTGAGGCTGCATACAAGACACTAGCTCAAAAAGGAGGGCACAGGGAGACACTGAATGCCACAGTAATGAGCATGCCATTCACTCACAAAGATGAGGGGTCTTTGAATCTCCCAGCCTTGGGGTGGGGGTGGGAAGGACCGTGAGTTCCCACCGGGATGTAGCCAGGGCCCTGTGATGTACCCCACAGCATCTCCTGGCTGAGTTCCCAGAAGCCCTGCCGGGGGTGAGGGGGTCTCGGGAAGGCGATCCAGGGAGGCCAGGTGGCCCTCGGCAGGTCTCAGGAGCTGGAAGGAGGCTGCGTGACCGGAAGGCACAGAGCACAGAGCCTACAGGGAGCAGAGCGGGTGGGCGGGCCCAGCACCACCTCACTGTCCATCACCTGAGGGGGCGTGGCTTGGCCAGTGAGCAGGAGGCCTTAAGGGGAGCCATTCATGGAGCTGTTGCAGGCCGGGCGGCCCGTTAGGAGGCAGCAGGCTCTGCTCTCTGTGCTCACAGAACCGTGGTCCTCCAAACCTCCTGGCAGCACATATACCCTGGCAGCAGTAATGAGCTCCCAGAATCCAAGCAGCCACTTAGTCCCTCAGTCACACAGAGCCAGGCAGCACCTTCTGTTTGGGGACCACGAACCTCACACCTGGACAGACAGCCCCATTCACAGATCCACAGAGCGTTTCAGCTGGAGACAGAGCAGGGAACACAGCCACCCAGTGGCCCGGAGCAAGAGTCATAGGAGAAGTGCACTAGTTGTAAGACAGCCTAAGGATTAGAAAGAGAGCGAAGCAAAAGAATGTGCCAGAAAACATTTGAGAGACCCTCTTTGTTTCCTGCCCTTGATTTTTTTTTTTAATCACGGTCGGGCTCCTGTGGCATAGACAGCACTGCCATCGCCGCCATTTTTAAGTGTGCGGCTCTAGTGGTATCAAGTATCTTCACGCCGATGCACAGGCATCTCATCCACTCAGCTGCAGAAGACTTTTCACCTTGCAACATTGAGGTTACTCGTTGAACAGCTCGCTGTTCCCTCCCTCCTCCTCCTCCATTCCTGGTGACCACCATCTTTCCGTCTCTATGAACTGGATTCCTTTACATGTTCTATGTAACTAGTCACCTCGTACTTGTATTTGTGACTAGCTTATGGCGTTCAGCAGTGCGTCCTCAGGGGTCACCCAGGGGGTAGCATGTGTTCGAATTTCATTCCTTCTTAAAGCCGATGGACCACAATTTGTGTATTCACCCATCATGGACTCGTGGATAGCTTCTACCCCTCAGGTGCTATGCCTAACACTGTCATGAGCAAGGCTGTGCAGAGATCGCTTCAAGACCCTGCTTTGAGTCCCTGAGATAAATGCCCAGAAGTGGAATTGCCGTATGCTAATTCTATTTCAGTTTTGGTTTGTTTGGAGGAACCCTCGTCCTGTTTCTCCAGATTGGTTGCACCATTTTACAGCCCCGCTCTCCAGCAGTTGATGAGATTTCAGATTCCTCCACATCCTCACCCACACTTGTGTTCATTTGTCATCCCCATCCTCATGGCTGTGTGATGTCTCTGGCTCTGTCTAAAGATGTAAACTCCCAAAACAAAGGGCCCAAGAACCCTGGGAAAGTTTGGACAACTGGTATACCTGCTGGTCGACACTCTGGCTGTTGGAGCTGTGTCCCTGCCAGAGGCACAGTCTCTCTGGATAGGACTCTCCTGCTCGACAGAAGCCCGCACACACTCTGTCAGCCTCCACCTCATGCCTCCACCCAGGCCCTACACATCCCACCCAAACCCTGACTGACATCTCTTCCTGTGCATCCCTCTCAATCCTCCATCCCACCCGGTGAGACCCTCGTCCGGGTTCTGAGTGATTTTCAGAAACTCAGGGTTCTACCCTGTGCTCAGAGAATATAAATTCGTGTGTGTGTGTGTGTGTGTGTGTGTGTGTGTGTGTGTGTGTGACATAGGGTGAAAGGTTGAAAACAGGTACAGCGAGGGGGTAGACAAGGGGTAGGAGTCTCACACGGTGACAGAAACAAATAACAAAGTAAATAAAGCAAATGCAGCACAGGAAGACCATTCGCCTCGGAGCTTCATGGGAAGTTGGCATTTTGGGGTCCGGTGAGCATCTCTGCTCTCTCAGCAGCCAACCACTTTTGTCCCTGGATGTGCAGAGATGCATGCCCTCTTTTCCTAAGACCCCAGGGCCCCTGGGATAAAAGCATCCGCCAGAAGCTCCACCCAGATAATGTGCAGTATGGAAGGGTCACCTGCCCCGGCCATGGCCCCGCAAGGGGACTGGAAAAAGCACGCCCATAATTATGCTGTTAACAGTGTTGTTTGCCTCTAGTAACAAAATCAACATATTCCCAGCCCTGTTCTTTTTCAAGCTGACAGAGCACAGGCTGGCTTTTGCAGAAATGCACTCTGCTTTCCTCTCGCCAGCTGCTCTGGTCTTCAGAGCTCTATTTCAGGCAGCATGGCTCTAGGGCTTTCTTGAAGCCAAGAGCAGCCCCACACATCCACTGGCCAAGCGGAGAGAGGCCGAGTTCTCCCAGTTCCCCCAAAAGTCTGTGAGGAGAATCCAGGCTCCTCAGGAACGCAGGAGTGGTTAAAAACTCTGAATGAAAGGCAAGAGTTGATGTGTTCCATCCGAACAAATTCCCACCCTATTGTGGAAGGCTTTCTGCTTGAACACCACAAAGATTCAGTGCCTAGGAGGGAAAAAGAGTTGGATGGTTCTGTCTTGAGTCTTCTGTTTTGGCCAACAGTGTAATTCGTTTATCTATGTATCTGTTTATGAAACAAATGATTCTATTAGAATCTATATAGAGGGGCTGGGAAGGTGGCTCAGTGGTAAAGCGCTTGCCTTGCATGCCAGAGGCCCTGGGTTCGATTCCTCAGCACCACATAAGAAAAAAGAAAAAAGCTGGAAGTGGCGCTGTGGCTCAAGTGGTAGAGCGCTAGCCTTGAGCTGAAGAGCTGAGGGACAGCGCCCAGGCCCAGAGTTCAGGCCCCACGACCAAACCCAAAAAAAAAAAAAAAAAGAATCTATATAGAATTTTGAGATTCTATTAGAAAGCAGCATGTTCTTTCTCTAATATCTATGTATATATATATTTATTAATATATAACTCTTCTTCCTTATATGCTACTTGGGCTTAATTCAGGGTCCGTGCAACTTAGCCAGGTCCCCAGTCCTTTTGCTGTTTTTGCAGATAGGGTCTAGAGCTTTTGCCTGGGCTCGCTTCAGACAGTAATCTCTCTACCTCCCAAGTAGCTAAGATTATAGACATGAACCGCCACACTTGGCTTGGTTTTGCTTTTGATTTTTTGTTTGTTTTGTCGGTCATGGGGCTTGAACTCTGGGCCTGGGCGCTGTCCCTCAGCTCTTCAGCTCAAGGCGAGTGCTCTACCACTAGAGCCACAGCGCCACTTCCGGTTTTCTGGTGGTTAATGGGAGACACGAGTCCAGGCTGACTTTGAACCAAGATCCTCCCATCTCAGCCTCCTGAGTAGCTAGAATGACACGCGTGAGCCACCGGCGCCTGGCCAGAATCAGCTTTTAAGGCCAAGAATGTTTGATTGCTGAGTCCGTCTTCGTTTAGAAGTTTGCCACCCTGAGGAAGTTCCTAAGGGGTTACTTTAATCCTTGCCCTGAACAGCCCTGTTCATCTAGATGACCTGGGGGGGAGGGGAGGCACAGTGTCCCCAGACTGACAGGCCTCAGGACCCCTTGAATGGGCCTCATGAGAGCAGAGGCTGTAGCATGGGCGGGGGAAGGGTTCCTGTGTCATGAGCTGAGCTGCTCGCGCCCCCCGCCCCCCAGCCCTGAGCATGTGCACGGTGCTGAGGGCTTCCTGTGGTCTCTGCCCCTGGGCCCCATCGTCCACCAGGAGGGCAGGCCCACCCTCTGGGAGCCATAGCCCAGACTTGAGCTGGCCAGGCAGAGACCGGCCAGTGCCACCCACAGGCCGCTGGTGGGACACGCAGGCAAGTTGTCCGCAAAGCGCCAGCATCTTCAGATTTCTGAAGCCAAAGTTTGCTTTCAAATACACCTGACGTGGCGGGGCACTGGCATCTCACGCCCGTAATCCCGTGTGCTGGGGAACCCGAGAACCGGGGGGTTGTGATTCAAGATCAGCTGGGATGGAAAAGCTTGTGAGACCCCATCTCAACCCCATAGCTGGGCATGGGGGGGGAGAGGGCTGTCACCCCACACTCCATAGGAGCGATTCAGTGGATCCTGGTGCCTCCTGCCATAGCTGAGGTTCTAAGCATGGACCACCAGGCCCAGCCTTCAATTTGTATTTTTAAACTGCTTAAGAAAATCACTTTTACTGTATTGAAATCTCACATCAGACCCCAAATGGCTAGAAAGGAAGACCCCTGTCAAAACTAGGGGGTGGGGGAGGCTCCCCTGGACGGGATCTGAAAACCACTGATCTAGAAGATGCGTCTGGCATCCTTCTGTCCCTAGACACTGCCAGATCCCTGCCTCGAGGCCCAGGGGTTCCTCCACGTACACAGTCTGGGCTTGTTCAACGTCTCCTCCGCTTCTGCGATCAACAAGCGGCAGCCTTGGAAAAGTGTTGGTGGAGAAGGTTCTGGCACAGTAGCTTCAGTCCCCTGGGATCTGTGTCTGTGTGTGCCGGGGGTCGGTGGAGGCGGTGCTGGTGTTGGTTCTCCAGTGGGGGGGGGGGTCTGCCTCATTGTGGGTTCTGACCTCGTCCAGTACGTCAGGAGCGGGGACTGGGCAGGCTGCCCACACAGGGTGAGGTGATCCGCCCCGGCGCCTTACTCCACACCCACCCCAGCCAGTCCCGCAGCACCGGCTGACCCCCCTCGCCTCCACTGGACCCCGCTGTCCACCCTGCAGGTCTTTGAGGTCCTCCCTTGCCCGCCATCCGGAGCCCCACTTCCAGAGCCAGCTCCTCTGCAAGATCAGATCTTCACAGCAGCCACACCCTAGCTTTCCTCCCACAACCGCTTTCAAGATCCAATCTTTTAATGGCCTCCAAAAGGGACCCCCTCTATCCCCGCCCCCATCAAAGAACACGTCAAATAGCAGGCTATGATCCATTGTCACCTCGTGGCGTGTGATTACAATCAGATTTCAGAGAATTAAAACAAGGCCCAGGTGTGTCTGTGCTCGCAGTAGGTTGATATTTGGCGGGGGAGGAGGGGTGAGGGCAGGGTCTCACTGTGCAGTTCAAGACGCCTCAGACTCACTCTATAACCCTGCCTGGCCTTCAACTCCTGTCGCTCCCGCCTCAGCCTCCCAAGTGCCAAGATTACAGGCACGCACCACCATGCTGGTTGCAACTTCTGCTTCTTCATTTATGATTTTCGGTGGTGTTTCTCTAACCAACTGGGCCTGGGTGTGCTGACCCTAGTCAGTGGCCTCTCTGTTCCGGTGGACTGCCCTGAGGAGGGGCTGATGCGTTCAGAGCCTCCATTGATGGACCATCAGATCAACTCACCTGGTAGAACAGCCCCAAGTCACTTGTCCTAGCATCTGACCCCATATTGCCAGAGCCTCATGCCTTCCATCTCTCCCACCGCCGTCCTGTCCACTGCCATTGCCCACGGGAGCCACGGAAGGAGGTCTGGAGGGACACTCATGTTGTAGAGCAATCCAGGAAGGCTGCCTGGAGGTGTGTTCAGAAGCCGGGCAGTGTCTTGGCTGCTTTGCTGCTCCTCGGTGCCCAGTGGTGGCTGTGATGACGTCTGTGGGGTTGGGAAGAACTGTAATGCCGAGCTTCGCACTTTGCACAGTGCAAAACCAAGTCTGCCTGCAGAAGTCTGGCTGCCCTTGAACCAAGGATTCGCCTCATTTCCAGTTCCGGTGTTCTCTCCCCTTCAGGAGCCTTGAACCTGACCTCTCTTCACTCCTGTTCTCAGATCCCTGACATCTCCAGTCCCCCCCCATCTTCCTCCCTCCCCCCGTATTCCCATAGCGGTCAGTAAGAGTCCGTCACGCGGTGCACACAGTGCACACACGGCGGGGTGCGTTCCTGCACCCCGTTCCCCATCTCCCCAGGTCAGGTGGCCAGCAAAGACCTAGGGAGGGGCCGGGATGGAAGGGAGGGCACCTGCCGCTCCGCTCCCCACCCTCAAGCCTCCTCCTTCCTTTTGTTTCGAATGAATGAATGGAGTTATAACTATTCAATTATGTCAGACGCTTACGTCTCGCCTTCACTGCCTTTTAACAAAGCAGTGCGTGAGCACACCTGAGCAGCCGGGCTGAGCCCGCAGCCTGGCGCCCTGCCCCCCCAGCGCATGCGCACCGCGCCCCCTCCGTGTGCCAGGCCCCAGCGCGTGGAGGAGCCGGAGGGAATGAAGCCCAGTGCCAGCCCTTCCCCTCACGCCAGGAGCCCGTCAGTCCAGATGGGAAACCCTGTGCTGTCAACAGATGGGCGCCCGCTGGAGCAGCTGCCCCAGGCCTAGGGATGGATTCAGCCCCTCCACAGCCCACCCCGCTACTCAACAGGAGGTCACTTCCTCCATGTGAGCCTCGCTGGCTGTTAGAATGATGGGCCAGACAGACGCCCTGGGTGTGCACAGATAAATATGAAAGTTTGTGCGTGGAGTGGGGTCTGAGAAGGAGGAACTCCCCCAACGCTGGGGAAGTTGGTTGGGTCCCCCCATATTCTGTGGGCCCCGGGGACTCATCAGACATAGCAGTGGGCTGTGTCCTGTATTCTGCAAAGAATCCTGGGCGGCTCACGCCTGTCATCCCAGCTACTCAGGAGGCCAAGATCTGAGGAGCCTAGTTCAAAGCCAGCCCAGGCAAGAAAGTCCGTGAGACTCTTACCTCCAAGTAACTAACAAAAAGCCAGGCTGGAGGAGTAGCCGAAGTGACAAAGGCCAGCCAAGCCAAGCTCAAGGCCCATGTTCCAACCTCAGTCTTGGCAAAGATCAAAAGAAACCTGTGAATCCGTGTTCCTGTTCATGTCACTGCAAGTAGACTGGCATGGAGCCCCGTAGGTCCTGAGGACTGGGTGGGTTTATAGATGCAGGGTGCCTAGAACCGCGCCTGGCTCACATAGTAGGCCCTCAAGTGTCGTGTTTGCCACTGTTGGTATTTGGTGCTTTGTCTGGCTGCTGCAAGTGAGAACTTTATGGGTGTGGGGGACGGGCCAGCTCCCCCCCCAGTCCCCCACCAGCGACTTCCTGTGTATTTGGCCTGTTCATGAAGTGTGCTGTGCTCCACCACTTACCTGGGTTGGTGAAGGACCATCTTCTTCAACCTGAAACTCCACATCCTGTGGTCACCCGAGTCCTGCACACGTCGCAGCAGTTGAGCCTCCGTAGACCTCGACGGCTTCGTTGGTTTGTGTCGAAAAATCACAGTCGCTATAGGAAAAAAATTTAAAAAACGGTACATGTGGTTTATCAAGTTGGAGTATTACTCAGCCTTGAAAAGGAGAGGAATTCTTGCAGGCACTCCTAATGCGAGCGAAGCTTGAGGATGCTTCCCTGAGCGAAATAAGCCAGTCACAGAAAAAGAAACGATTCTTACAGCTGCCCTTCTATGGAGCTTCTACAGCAAAACGGGGTGGTGGCTGCCAGGGGCGGGGCGGGGGGGGGGCTGATATGTGGAGAGTTACTGTTGTGTGGGGGCAGAGCATTGATGGGGTGCTGGGGAGATGTTCTAGAAGCGGATGGGGTGAATGTCTGTGTTAGCTCCCATCTCCCAGCCTCCGTGTGCATGTCTGCCCCACAGAGGCCCATCCTCTTGCACTGGAGAACGTTCTGGATCTTAATGGGAGGGGCCCGAGAAGCGCAGCCTGCCGCTGCATTCTGCCCGCAGGTGGCCTCGCTTGGCCTGTGAGCCTCCTCTCCCCAGCACCCTGAGTTCTTGGGTGTTGAGGGTTGGTACCCCTCTTCCCGTGTGTCTCCATGCCGGGAACAATTCCAAGTATTCGCTCCACGCGAGGGAGTGAGAACATTTCCTCTGTACAGAACATTCCACGGGTCAATCGGCCCAGAAGCCCTCCGGTGTCCAGTCAGCTTAGCTCCTTCCATCACTTTTCCCATCCACGGAAAGATGAGAACTAGCACCGGGCCTCGCCCCTGCTGTACAGCTGCTCTTCTGAGGTAGCCAAGGCCCAGGGGTCACCTGAGCCTAATTCAGTCAGTTTTGGGGTGAGGCTGGGTCCGTGGACTTCGGCACACCGGCTACGTACCCCAGAGTGGAAGCCGTCCACGCTCGTTCTCTGCCCCGTGTGGAAGCCATGAAGATGCACACATATCGTGCACCTACTGTGTGCCCTCAAAACACACCCTGTGAAGGCCCGGGGCCTCAGCCCAGGTCGGCTGGCTCTGCCCCTCCCTGTGCAGAATGGGAAGGAAATCCGCGTCTCGTAGCCTCGCGGCAGATGACAAGAAAACCCAGCGAGAATCCACTAGGAAGCCAAGGCCGCCATGCACAAGCAACCCTGGTACTTTCCAGGCTGGGTTTTATTGTTCATTTATTTAGGCACATTTAACCCAGAGCTCTGTAACGGTTAACCAGTCAGGTTTTATTTCCGCGTTTCTCTATGGTATTACTTTGTTTCAGGAAGGTTTTTGCATGGCTCCAGTTACTAAGGAGAGATAAGAGGACGTGGTCCGAATCAAAACACGGATGTGTAATCGTGTTCAGTGTTCACAGAGGAAAGGAGGAAATGGATGACTTGATGGGGGAGGGGGGGGGAGGGGGGAGACACTTGGCAAATGCTTCACCAGAGTGAAGGGTGTGTGTGTGTGTGTGTGTGTGTGTGTGTAAGCAGGAGTGAGCAAGGCTGGAATGGGGTGAAATGTCAAACAAGATCTACAGTCATTCATAATCTGGACAGAACTGAATATGGTGTGCGCTGTTATTGACAACCAGGCTTGCAACAGCCACAAGAGGAAAACTTGGGCCCCGGCCGGATTCCGTCTCTGGGAGACTGGACGTTAGCATTCCTAGCAAGCACTTTGCACACAGGGGCGGGAGCGAGGCCCCCCCCCCCCCAGGAGCTCCCAGGAAGAGTGGGAGGCTGGGTCCCCCTCACCCCACCCATGTAGCCAATCCAGGGAGATCCCTGGGCCAGCACACAGGGCTGGGCTGTGAAAAGGGGCTTTCTCCACAAGCTCCCCCCCACACACTCTCTCCCGCCCTTTCTCCCCCAAGATGTCATCTTTTGAAACGATTTCATGTGGAATCATCGCTAAGTAAATTCACTAAATGCCTATTCATCCCCGCCCGATGAGGGCTCGGCCAAGCGGTTAATGTGAAAATGGTCCCCGCTCCTAGACCTGAAAGACCACGTCCGGGGCTGTCGAGCGGAGTCTCGGCGGTGGCTGACCCTGGGAGGCCCCCAGCCTCACCAAGGGGGGCCTGGGAGCCCACCGAGGCCGCCCACCCGGGCCCCGGAGGCCTCTGCGTATTATTCCTGCAGCCCGGATCCCATTCAGAGGCCAACTTGTCCTGTATTCACTGGGACAACAATTATGAACTGTCAGCGTGGTGAGGGGCCGCGTGGGGACACGGAGCCTGAGCAGCCCCTCCACGGCTGGGGACGGGACGGGGCCCGGACCCCTCCCTCAGGCCCATCTCCCCAGGGCACTGAGTTGTGTTTTGGTGGGTGGGCTGAGATGCGGGCAGCACTCCTGTGCCCCTTGACTACTCTGTGCCCCTCTTCTGGAACTAGGAAGTACTCAAGGGAAAGCAAGGACCGGCAAGACTTCCGCCGACGTGAGGGCGGGCGGCTCAGAGCAGAGAGCGGGGCACAGGAAGACGCGCACCTGCACATACCATGCAGCCACTGTGCGCCTTAAAACACACCCCATGGCGGGCGCTTCACACCTGTCATCCTGGCTACTCAGGAGGCTGAGATCGGAGGATCGCAGTTTGAAGCCAGCCCAGGCAGGAAAGTCTGTGAGACTCTTACCTCCAATGAACCACCTCAAAACCTAGGAGTGGCGCTGTGGCTCAAGTGGTAGAGCCTTGAGGCTCAAGGACAGGGCCCGGGCCCTGAGTTCAAGTCCCAGGACCAAGTATATGCACACACAGACATACTCACACACACACACATCTCACCCCATTGCTCACTCATCCATAGATGAACATGCCCTACTATGCCCATTCTGTCGCCTACCTACTGTGTGCCCTGTAAAGCCCACCCCATTACCCACTCAGTATCTATCACAGCAGACCCACTGTGTGCTGGGCATGCTTCCACTGTGGTCACAGCCACAAGGAAAACAAATTCAGAAAAGCCTGCCCACTCAGAGGGGCCACGCGGCTGAGCCTCCACCAGGACAGCTGAGCTCTGTCTCCAGATCTTTCTGCCTTTGGAGCCCAGGCATTTCTTTCTTCCCGTGGGCCCCCACCCTGCTTCTCAGGCCCTGCGTGGCCTTCCCCTGCGGTTCACCCCTTCCTGCTTTGCAAAGCTGGGGGACACGGAGCCCGCCCAGGGAGGCTCGGTCACACCCAGTCCCTTCACCTGCTTGGGTTTATTCAACAAAAAGAAAAGGTGACCGTGTCCCTGGCAGATGGAGGCCCGAGGACGCACTTTTAAAATACTGTCACGGCCGTGCACGCATGCGCGTTGATCAGCTGTGACTGCGCTGCGATCACTGGGATGGTTGGTGATAAATTGGGCATAACAACACTGGAGCAACATCGCTGTGTATGTCCGGTGCCTGGTCCTGGATAGAGACCCCATCAGGAGCCCCCGGGGCTCCCTGCTCAGAATGCCATTGAAGAGTTCCATGCGAGGGCTGGTGGCTTGGACTCCTGCATGTGTTTACTCATTCATTCACTCATTCATACACATTCATTCATTCACACACGCATTCACTCAGCAAACCTGAATGCAGCTCTTCCTGGGAGCCAGGGATGAGCGAAACCCACAGGGCCCCACGCTCGTGGCTGCTACTGCATTGTAGTGCAAGCAAGGTCAGGGCCCTCGGGTGGTGATAAAATGGTGAAGTAACGGGGGGGATGGGGTGACAGAAGGTGGGAGAGGGCCAGAAGGTGGAGCTGCAAGGGAGGCCCCCGCTGAGGTGACATCTGGAGGAGACGTGGACAGCCAGAGATGGGAAGATACAGGACACGTTCCCCAGGCACGGCATGTCCAAAGGCCCTGAGGTTGCTCCGTATTTGGCAGTGGGCTGCACACAGAGGCAGGGCACAGGAATGGAATATATTAAGACACTGGCTTGTCCTCCAGGAATTCCCGATTCAGGGCAGGTCAAGGGAGGGGGACACAAGCACTGTGTCTTTCTTCTTGTCTTTTTAATCAGTCGTGGGTCTTGAACTCTGGGCTTGGGCGCTGTCCCTCAGCTCTTCAGCTCAAGGCCAGCACTTTACTGCTTGCGCCACAGCGCCACTTCCAGTTTTCTGATGGTTCATTGGAGATAAGAGTCTTATGGACTTTCCTGCCAGGGCTGGCTTTGAACCACGATCCTCAGCTCTCAGCCACGAGTAGCTGGGATTACAGGCGTGAGTCATCGGCGTGTCTTAACAGAGTGGCGTGGGAGCTGCAGAGAGGACCCTCAGCAGGCCCTGGGGGAGATCAGGAAGGCAGAGGAAGCAAGAGCGCACGGGGTGCCGATGGCAGGGCAGGGGGCCGAGCCGGGGCATCCCCGCGGGCTCTGCCGAGTCCTGACCTTCCTCTCGGTTTGCTCCCACAGGACGAACGACCAGCTGGTGGCGTTTCTCTCCCGGTACCGAGACATGAATTTCCTGAAATCGCACGGCCGGGACAACGCAAGGTAAGAAACACAGAGTCCCCTACCCCTGCGTGCGTCCAACAGAACGGAAAACCTAAGCGATCGCTGGGTGGAGAGGGGGGTGGGGAGGGAGGCTTCCTTCTAGGCTAGTCGGATGAGCTCAGAGGTGAACCACCACGATTCATTCCTCCACCGGGGGGGGGGGGGGGGGGGGGCAGAGGCCCGCCCTCTGAATGATAGCCATGAATTGTTTAGTCAGTCAACATTCACCAAGGGCCCGTGGTGGGTTGGGCACCGTTCTGTTGGTGAACAACCAGTTCAGGCCTCTCATGGAGTTTCTTTCCTAGCGGAAAAGAGTCTTCTGCCAGCACAGACTCATCATGATGCCCCCCTCTCCCCGCCTCCCCCCAAGTGTCAGCAGAGATCAAAGCCTCAAGCTGGACGCCTGCTTTCTGCACAGGCAGGGAGACTCTGGGATGGGCAGCGGCGATGTCTCAAGCGCCCCCTATAGGCGGTGTCTGGAACCGCGTACCCACCCCGGTAGGCTGGTCAACAGACCGCATCCGGCCCGCTGCTGCTTCATTCTGTTTTAATTCAGGCGTCGCATTTGAACACTAACAGCGGCATTTTCCCCCGGGGGCTGATCCGGGTTTCTAGCTCCTCTGGAGAAAGCCAAAGGCTTACAGTGCCGTGTCTGAATTTTCTCCTGGCAAATCCTTCACGAGCCTTCTTCTCCAGGCAGAGAGGCCTGTCTCCTCCCCCCACCTGCCTTCTCCCCCATCCTTGGCGCTCCTGCTTGCCGTCTCCCCTGGAAACCTTCTCTGCCATTGCTGGCGGCGGTATTTGTTTGGGGCTAGCCTTTTGACCCAGTTTGCCCCAGGGAGAGACAAAAAGCAGGCAACGTGTCCTGGGTCCTAAACTTTTGCAAAGATTTGGTTTCCTTTCATGGGCAAATAAGAGTCATTGCCACTGGGAAAGTCTTCCTTCCAAGTGTCCGTCCCTGTGCCAGGCCCCCCGCTCTTCCCAGAGACACCCGCCCCCCCATCATTCAGCACAGGGACCACCCTCTCTCACCTCACTCTCGGGAAATGAGAGGCAGCTTCGGGACTCGAACCGCTGTGCACTAACATTGCACAGCTGGTTAAATGCTAGAATGTGAAGCCAGGTCTTTCAGCCTCAAAACCAGTGATCGGGAGAGGGCCAGGCATGATTCCATGAAGGGGGAATTGAATGGAGTGACCCCGCTCTCGGTATTGCCCTCCGCTAGGGAGAGAATGAGCACCCATCTTCCCCTCTGGGCAGCCTGGAGTTTGGTTGGTGCAGACAAGCTGCATCATGGGAAAAGAGCTCACTCAAAGTTCGCCCCAGCAGTGTGTTTCCGGCGGAGGCAGAATGCACGCACCTTGGGGTGACGGAGCCCAGTGCTCTGCTAGGACCTGATTCACGTGATGGAGAATTCCCACTTCCTGCATGATGAGCTTTCTGTGTTCCAGTCCTGCTTACATCCCACGCACTGGGTGGCTTGAAAAGTCAAGGGAGTTTGGGCTGGCTGTAGCAATGCACAGCTGCAATCCCAGCTTCTTGGGAGGTGGAGGTCGGAGGATTGCATTCTGAGACCCGCTCAGGAAGCAAACAAGCAAGAAAAAGGGGGGGAGGGGAAGGATCATAGCTCGTATGGTGGAATGCCTAGCTTGTAAGTGTGAGGCCCTGAGTTCAAACCCCATACTACTGAAAAGAAGAGGGAAAAGCAAAGCAAGTTGGCCAAAGGGGAAGCTCTCCACAGTCCCTCTGAGCCTCCGCTCCCCTGCTCCTGGGCCTGCCCTTGTAAGAGGAGAGCCCAAAAGATGGAAAATGGGGAGCAGGAGGCAGGCAGGCAGCGGGGAGCCTCCCTGGGTTTTCTCCATAGCTCCTCTGTCTGGCCTCCGGCTTTCGGCAGCCAATCTGGACTTCCGGCTCGGACTGGAGGAGATGGCAGCTCATATCATCATAGCGGCTAAACTGGGCCTGTCTGTGCTGTAATGAAAGGAGGGCGGAGGGCCGCGGTGTTCACGGTCTCTTCTGCTCTCTGCAAAAACAAAGTCCCCGATAGATGGAGCGAGAGCGGGACCCAGCTGTCATCTTCCCAGGCAGTGTCGGCAAGGCCGAGCCGAAGCAGCTGTCCCGGAGAAAAGGCCAGTATAGTATATTCCGGAAGAGGCCCTGGGACCTCCGGGCGTCTCGGGCAGAGGAGGTATTTCCTGCCCGCTCCATCCAGGGCCTCCACTCATTTTGGGGGGCAGGGAGATCCTGGGGCTCTGGTGTCTAGCACTGGGTCACAGTGCGGTCTAGTCCTAAGAGCAGAGGGGAGTCTGGGTCCAGCCACCGGTGTCAAAACGGCAGCTCTGCACCCCACGCCTGTTCCCCCCCCCACCCCCAGCTGTGAGAATTCAGAGGTTGGAGTTTTGACTGTCACAGCTCTGTTTCTTCCTGTTTTGAGGAGGAATGAGTGCACTGGGATTGTGAACTCGGGCTCTCTCCTCCACCACCACTACCCCCAGCTTTTTCTCACTTTGCTTTTTAGGTAGGGTCTCCTGCTTTTGCACAGGTTGGCCTCAAACCAAGATCCTCCTTATCTCTCCCTCCCGAGGAGCTGAGATGATAGACACCACCAGAGGTTGCCTGCGTTGTTATCTTTAGAAGACCCAGACAGGGACATGGGACCGGAGGACTGAGTATTATAACATTTTTGGGATCTCTTCACTGACCCCAGTTTTGAGGCCAGCTGGGCGATGTTAGTGAGTGCCTGTCTCAGAAACAACTAAAACAAAAGGGCTGGGGGGGGGGTCACGGATCAAGGGGTCGAGTGCTCGCCTAGTATGGACAAGGCCCTGAGTTCAATTCCCACGACCAGCACAAATAAAAAGTACATAAAATGCGGAAAACCATACAGACTGCGGACTCATGGAGGTCCGGCAGGTAGGGACTCAAGCGCTGTGAGGAGCTGGCCCAGGCCGGTTTGAAGAATGACCAGCAGGGAGCATTTGGGGAGGCCCAGCTCAGACCCAGGGAGCTCCTGGTTTGGGGAGACAGGAAGGAGGCTTTTATTTGTGGAACTCAGGCAGAATTGCTCAGAGTCCAACAGGTGTTGTTCCAATAGAAGGCACAGGCGGTGGAGCCCTCCCCGGGCCTTGGGCACTGTCCGTGGTCCTGAAGCTCTACTGCTCTGCAGCTGTGCAAGGGTTTTCTCCAGCCTCAGACCCGCCTCCCACCCCCACCCCCTTCTCATCCACCCAGCCTCAACACGGAGAAGAGGAGGAGACATTTAAATCCGCTGTGGATATTTGTGAGGTGCTTTCTGCATGCTGAGTGCCAGGCTCAGCCCTCTCCCTATCCAATCTCTCTGAAACCTTCTTCACACCCCCTGGTCCGAGGCAGGCATGACTGATCGCTGCTTGCGCTGGAGATGCAGAAACAGGCCGCGTGATTAAATGTGCCTTCGGCTAATAGCTGACACTGCACCTGGCCCCGAGAAGCCGGGCCTGGGCCCTGGGCGTCCAGCTGTGTCACGGTGAGCCTGTCCCCGTCGGGGCTGATTTCATGCGTGTCACGTCTGTCTGCAGGCCTGATTCCCGGACTTGACTTTTAAACTAAAACGTTCGATTTGTAAAGGATCTGGAGGGGAGGGGAAACCACTGGGTGGGAAGACAGAACATCAGGAGGGGTTTCCCCCCGTTGTAGGATTTGGGGTTGTCATCCTGTCTTTGTCTTCTTGTGGTTTCATCTGTGGCTTTAGATATATTAGCTAAATGTTATGATTCCTTCTTGCTCAGACATACTATAAAAATCAAAGGGGCAGATATTTCCTCTTTAAACTCAAAAAGGGGGTAAGACAGTTCTGGAATAATCTCACACTTATGAGTGTGCCAAGATTGTAGACAGGGGGACTGATGAAGAGGGCCTTCATCCAGAGACCAGAGGGGTTCTTTTCTCAGTCCTCCACTCCATGAAAGAGGCCAGGACCGCTCTCCCCTGGCTTCATCCGGCCTTTCTTGTGGATGACAGTCATGCTAAGCTGGTAGATTGGTCCCCATGGCTCCCATTGGATCCCTTTTTAGCTGGGACTCAGTCCCCTGTGGCACTGGAAACTCTCAGGAAGGTAAGCCGTTTGTTTTTGTGAGCCCGGGAAATAAAGCAGGGTGACCCCAGACAGCTCATTCTGGAGCCAAGTCCCCAAATGTCACCAGAGCACCCCTTCCCAGCACCAATAATAAGACCTTTTCTCATGCTTCTCTGTCTCTCTTCTCTGGCCATTGTGTTTTTGAGGTGGTTGAAAGGCTAAAGGCTGGTGTTGGGCCCAGCCAGACCTGGATTCAACCAAGCTTTCTAGCTGTGTGATTTTGGAGGAAATTACCTAACCTTCCTGAGATTCGCTTCCTTCCTCAAGTGCATTATAAGAACTAGTTACCTGGTTACAGATTCCCGGGGTGTCCCAACTGCCAAGAGCTGTGGTGGCTACCCTCCCCTCTGCTCATTTGCTCAGTAATTGTCTATTGAGCACACTGCTTGTGTGCTCAGCGGTGTTCTAGATAGAGCGCCACGAGCACAATTGGACAGACATCTCTTTTACCTTGGGCTCACATGTAGCCGGTAGTACTGGACACATGGAGAGAGTGGAAGGTAAGAATGAAGCTTGAAAGGAGGGTCCGGGATGCCAGGGGAGGCAGGGGATCCTCCCCCCCCCCACGATGTAAGAAGGGACCGGGGGTTGGGTCGGCTCATTGATTGCGTAACCACCGCTCACCACATATCTCGCAAACCCCCCGTGGAGCAGACTCCATCATGCTTTGATTTGTCAGGATGGGGTCGTGGATGCTTGTGTGGCACGCAGGAGTAGGATTAGGACCTGGTTCTGCCCAGTGTCTCTTCTGCTATGGGGCCACCTGTTGCCAGGATGCACGGGGTAACCATGGCAACTGGAAGTGAAGCAGGAGCATCACTGGTCCCCTCCATGTACTGGAGCACTGCTGTGAAGCTGTGTTCACCCCGTAGGGCAGAGAGCTGGGCACCCTCTGCTGGAGAGCCAAGATCAACGAGAGAGCTACAGAATGAGAGAGAGAGAGAGAGAGAGAGAGAGGCATCCCATTGTGTCCTCACTGACTTACCTTATCCTCCTGTTTTACTCTTTCAAGTCATGATTAATGCCCAAATCCAAACATCCTCTCATCTGGTTGTTACCCAGATTCTGGGCCTCTGCCACTTTCTCCCAAGTGAAAACAAAGTCCTCGGCAGGCCCCGTGACCCCAGAAACTTCTAAAACCTAGGGACTCGCTTGTCTATTTACTCATAATTAACCAAAGCATATATTTGCAGCGTATCCAAGTTTGGAACACAGTAAATATAGAGCCAATCTCCCAATGCATGAATATTTCATTTTGGAGATGACTACATAAATATTGCATTTGAATATTATGGCCTGGGACATCACATTAAAATTGCAAGACGACGCTATTATCCCATATAATGGAACATGAACTATAAGAGCCGGTCTAAGGAAGGACCAGCAAGTCCCTGTACCTCTGTTCTCTTATCTCTGTCCCTCTCTCTCTCTCTCTCTCTCTCTCTCTCTCTCTCTCTCTCTCCCTCTCCTCTACCTCCCATGTAAATTTTCACACAAGCTATCTGAAAGTTAAAGTTTTCTGTGTGATGATGCACACGCACCAGCCAAAGCTGAGATAGGATGTTAGATGTTATTTCCCTTTATTGACCCCTTGTGTCTCCATCTGGGTAAAGCTGTGACACAGTAAAGATACCCTCACCAAGCCGCTCCCCAGCAAGAACTTGGCTGTGCTAACAAGCTTAGCTTTTGTATGTGGAGAGAACCAGCCCAGGGACACTGGCTTCTGGGCCTTCTGCCCTTGTGTGAGCCTCAGTGTGTTGCTGGGAAAGTTGCCTGCCCTCTCTGGCCCTCTTTGTCTGCAGGTGTCCTGTGATAACACCTGGCCCACGGGACCCTCTTCTTAGGTATAACCGAGTGACTCCTGGACCATCACTGCTAGAATTCTGGCCAGAGGCCTTAGGACAAGATTCAGCCTGGGGGAGATGTGTTATTCAGCCAGAAACATGTTAAGGGAATGAAATGGTTACAGAACGGCATTACGCTTTCTCCATAGTCCTCAACCCCCCCCCCCACACACACACACACACATACATACTACAACCAGCACACTTCACAGCTTCCCGGATCTATGTGGTCCTTATAAACACCCAGACAAAGATGGAGACCTGGCCCAACTCTGCACTCATACCAAGGGGAAACTGAGGCTCAGAGAGCACTCCTCGCTTTCCAGTGACTCTCAGCTTGTGAGGGGCTTTTGAGCAGATCCTGAAGCCCGGTCCGCCACAGGAGGTGGCACAGACTAGTGGTTGTGTGGATCAGCCATGAGCGGGCAAGGGGCAGAGGTACTCAGCTGCATGCACTGTTCATGGGGTTGCAGAGCACAGATTGCAAAGCACACAAGGCTGAGCTGGCACTTTCATACTATTTTGTGGTCCCCAGCGTCGCATTAAGTCAAGAATCCCTTGAGGCCCAGGGGCCATGGCTCAGCAGTCGAGCGCCTGCCTGGCACGCACGAGGCCCGGCACCACAAACACCAGCCAGAAGTACATGCGTTGCGCCCATGTGCGTTGTGGGCGTGGTCTCTCCATAGGCTGCAGCCACCGCACAAACAATGTGGTCTGGAAAGTGCCGTGGACGTGGCCTGCGATCGTGGCTCTCTGAGCTGCAGTGGCTCCCGGCGTGAGGGGTAACTGAGGGCGCCTGTCCCAGAGGACAGCACAGAGCCCCCAACCCCTGCACAAATGCTCCACAAATGACCCAAGAGCACCTGGGGCTCTGGGCAGCGCTCCCTCCCCGCAGGACTCAGGGCTAGCTGGTCTCCGCAGGTTCATCCGGAAGCAAGGCCTGGACCGGCTCTTCCTGGAGTGTGACACCCGCATGTGGCGCCTGGGGGACCGGCGGATCCCCGAGGGCATCTCGGTGGACGGCGGCTCCGACTGGTTCCTGCTGAACCGCAAGTTCGTGGAATACGTGACGTTCTCCACGGACGACCTGGTGACCAAGATGAAGGAGTTCTACTCTTACACGCTGCTGCCGGCCGAGGTGAGTCCCAGGGACCGTCTGCCCCCCCCCACACACACACACACACAGGCCGGGGCCAGCTGCGGCCTGCAGAGCGGCGGGGTGTTCGACAAAGCTATGTCGAAGGTCTGCCTGCCTTGTCCAGATAAGAATGCGTTGGCCTTGCATTGGCCATGTGGGGACCGCAGCAGGGCCTCTGGGTCCCCTCCAGGCCACCAGAAGCTGTATCACCCCCAGCCGCCTGCGCAATGCATTTGTGTAAACAGAAAAGGCAGCTCTTGCTCAAGATGCTCAGGCCCTTTTGGTTATTTCTTTAAAAAAAAAAAAAAAACACATAATATACCGATTTTGTTAGAGCAAGATACTTTGGTTCCATTTTCCAGGGAGAAAATGTTATTTTTAAAATTACAGGTGTAGGGATGGGAAGGTGGCTCAGTGGTAGAGCGCTCGCCTTGCACACATGAGGCCCTGGGTTCGATTCCTCAGCACCACCTAAGCAGAAAAAGCCAGAAGTGGTGCTGTGGCTCAAGTGGTAGAGTGCTAGCCTTGAGCTGAAGAGCTGAGGGACAGTGCCCAGGCCCGGAGTTCAGGCCCTACAACCGACAAAAACAAACAAACAAACAATACAGGTGTATATGCCTGTAATTCTAGCTACTCTGGTAAGAGCAGGAGGATTGTGGTTTGGACCAGCCTAGACCAAAGGATTTCAAGACACCGCCCCCTGCCCAGCTCAACAGGAAAGGCTGTGTAGAGTGGTTCTTATCTACCATTCCAGTTATAGCAAAAAGTATAAATAGGAAGATCACAGGCCAACCTGGGATGAAAAGGAGAGGCTATAGCTCAAAAACATAACCACGGCAAAAATGTGCTAGAGGTGGATTCAAGTGGTAGAGCACCTGCCAAGCAGGCTCAAAGCCTCAAATCCAGAGCCCAGTACTGAAAATTAAAAAAAAAAAAGCAAGCCTCTAATGCTTTCAGCAATTATGATGCCTCCGGGGAATCTTGCAGTAGAAAGCCTGCACAGCTGTACTTGCTGACCCTTCCAGAGCAGGTAGACAGATCCACTTGACCTTCATCCAGACCCTCTACAGCTACCAATTACATAATGACCACCTGTCAGCACCAGCAGTCCCTTTTCAGTCCTTGATGGAAGTAGTTGTTGGCTGCATAGTCACACCCCAGACACCCGAGCCATCCCAGAGCTGGCCAGCTGTGTTTCCTGCACAGCCCTCTTGCTTGTTATCTACTCAGGCCACCGCCCCGCGTCCTGTGGGGAGCGCTGAAAAGCTTCAGGGAGCCCAAAATCATTTGCTGGCCCCCAGGGTGGGAAACACCCATTGTCTCAGATGGCAGCCCATCCTAAATCATCCCAGACCAGTCTTGAAATGATGCTCCCAGATCTGCATGGACAGCACAGCTGGATCTGTTGCTACTGAGCTTGTAGCTTCATGGTTGAGCCCCCATTACACCCTAGTGGGGCCCCCAGCTGTAAACCATGTGGTCTCCGTGTGTGTGTGTGTGTGTGTGTGTGTGTGTGTGAGAGAGAGAGAGAGAGAGAGAGAGAGAGAGAGCGCATGTGCACTGGTCTTGGGGCTTGAACTCAGGGCCTAGGTACTGTCCCTGAGCTTTTGTGCTCAATGCTAGTGCTCTACCATTTAAGCCATAGTGCCACTTCTGGCATTTTAGTTGTCAATTGGAAATAAGAGTCTCATAGACTTATCTGCCTGGGCTGGCTTTGAACCATGATCCTCAAGCCTCAGCCCCCTGAGTAGCTAGGCTTACAGGCGTGAGCCCCCAGCATGCAGCTGGCCTGAGCCCAGACCAGAGCAGGCGGCTCATGTAGTGATTTTCATCCAGGAAACCCCACAGCACATGTGTTAAGTTGCAGCTTTTAATCCTGCATCAGCAGAATTCTCCCTTTTCTCTCATGCCCTGTCATCCATGATCCCTGGGGAAACTGCATGGTGGGGAAGGAGGAGGTGTGGTTGGGAACTGGGTTCTTGTCTTGTCACTTGGTGGGGAAGGTGTGTCTCTGTGGACCAGGACACCATCCAGTCTGGCTGGCCTGGCACCTTGCATCCCGGGGACCCACAGGGGTGGCACAGTGGCTTCATTTTTCCCACCCACCCTTTAGAGGAGATTCTTTGGGAGTCTGGCTGTTTTTGTCAAGACACTGGCCTCACTGCTGGTGCCCAGGAATCCGTAAGCCCTACCTTTCCTCCCTTGTCCCCCGAGACTGTCGCCCGCTCAGCCCTCCCTTCTCCCGCACACCTCTGGGGACTAGCTGAGGAGACACCAGTGTCTGCGCCCACAAACACGTCCCCGGCAGCCTCTCTTGGGGAGCTGGGGCGGGGGAGGGCTGTCTTCTGTAGGCTGGCCTCACCTTTCTCCTGGCTACTCTGTCAAAAAAAAAAATCTCAGCAGCTCCAACCATTGTACCTCCTCTCTGCTGTCTTTCCACTCTGGCCATTGCCTCTTTCTCAGAGGTTGACCTCCTAGACTATATGATGAATCATGGCTCCTGGTCCAGTACCATGGACAGCAGCCCTTCCCTTGTGGTCACACTGCGTGGCCTCGTTCAGCACCATGGACAGCAAACCCCTCTGGCGTGTCCTCTCCCCCCACCCCCCGCCCCCCGGCTGGCAGGGATCTGGGGCACCTCTGCCCCAGGTTTATGTACCCCTGTGTATCTTCCCTCCCTCGTGGCAGAGTCTGGACCCTTTGGTGGTTATGCCCACGCTCCCTCAGACCCAGAGGTCTGAGCCTCCCTAGCCCAAGGTGTCCTGGTAGATGTCCCCATGTTTGCCTCCAATCCCCATATGTTGACAGCCCTGAGAGGCCCTGGCCGTCTACTGGGCAGACAGCAGCCACCCCGAGCCGTGGGACGTCTTGATGTCAGATTGTAAGCATGGGTTAAAGATGGCACTCTGGGGAGTAGCCAGCTCCCGAGTTGAACCAGCCGCTCAGGACAGAGGCCGGCTCTCCCAGAGCTGGACCCCACTCCACTGAGAGGCGCCGACCCACGTACTCAGGGGAGGACAGGAGGGTTAAGGTTGGCCCCTCTCCCCACCCGGCAGTCCTTCTTCCACACGGTGCTGGAAAATGGCCCCCACTGCGACACCATGGTAGACAACAACCTGCGCATTACCAACTGGAACCGCAAGCTGGGCTGCAAGTGCCAGTACAAGCACATCGTGGACTGGTGCGGCTGCTCCCCCAACGACTTCAAGCCGCAGGACTTCCTCCGCTTCCAGGTGAGCCCGACGCCCGCCCCAGGCCCCGCCCGGGCCTGCCTCCCACAGCCCCTGGTGCCAGGGCGGGTCAGACCGTTCATCAACCCCACGACAGCCTCACAGGATGTACGTTGTGCATGCTCATATTCCATCTTACAGGGAAACTGAGGCACGGGAAGGGCAAAAGCCTTATTCAAGGATCTATTTCCAAGGCCATGCTGCTCCTTTGCACTCCCTTTCAAATCACAATCCTCTAGAACATTCCTCAGTCAGACCCCCCCAAAATATAGAGAGAGAGAGATGCCATCCTGGGGACTGACACCGGCTGTCTCTATTGGATAGAGGTTAGGAAAGTAGCAGCATATGTTTGAATACCTCTTGTAGTCTAGCTTGCTGGTTGAGAGATGGGGCATTGACTCTGTGTGTGTGTGTGTGTGTGTGTGTGTGTCTGTGTGTCTGTGTGTGTGTATTGGGGCTGGGACTGACTGACCTTGAACTATGATTCTCCCAATCTCTGCCCACTACCTCCTTACAGACAGGTACCATCTCATGTGGACCCCAAAATAAATTCTTTTTTTTTTTTTTTTTAACAAATATTCCAGTAGATTTAGCAGTGTGCTTGTCATAGGTAAATCACAGCTCAGACAACACTCCCAGGCTGGAAGTGAGATCCTGTCTCAAAAATAACCGGTAAAAAGCAGGGCTGGAGGCACACTGCCATAGAGTGTCAGCCTAAGGAGTTCCGCCCGCTCCCCCTGCACCAGCAAACCACCAAGAAATAAAGAAAGAATAAGCCTGAAAGAAAGAATGACCAGAAGGAGAGAGAGAGAGAGAGAGAGGGGAAGCGGAGTTAGCTTGGTCAGGGGTCAGGCCACTGCTAAAGCCTGTTAGCAATTCAGACTCCTGGCTGTGATCTGCTGATCTCTCCCTCCCAAGTACAGTCTGGGACTATACCTGTAAACACAGGAAACCAGAAATGGTTGCCCGAAGCTTCCACTTCTTAAACGCTGCCAGAGAGTTCTGTTTCAACACATCCTCCTGGCCACCTAAGACACATCCCCAGGCTATATTTGCCCCGGCTCATCCGTGTGTGTGTGTGTGTGTGTGTGTGTGTGTGTGTGTGTGTGTGTGTGTGTGTGTGTGTGTGTGCCCTTCGATGAATAACTCCTGGAACTCCTCCTCCCCGCTCACAGCTGAGCTGAGGACTCGGTGGATATAGCCGTCGTTTACGAGATGCCGAGGTGTCCCTCCAGGCATGGACTGCTTGGGTCCTCAAGTCCCCTCCCGACACAGAGGGGTCCACCGGTGTGAGAGCAGGGGTTTGGATCCCGGTGCCCCTCGCCGTGGGAAGGGGAGGGTGGTCTCCCCAGCACCTGCTGACGCCCTTTCCCTCTTCAATCTGTGAGCACAGCAGACAGCCCGGCCCACCTTCTTTGCCCGCAAGTTCGAGGCGGTGGTGAATCAGGAGATCATCGGGCAGCTGGACTACTACCTGTACGGGAACTACCCCGCGGGCACGCCGGGCCTCCGAGCCTACTGGGAGAACATCTACGATGAGCCCGAGGGCGTGCACAGCCTCAGCGACGTGATGCTCGGCCTGCTGCACTCCTTCACGCGCCTGGGCCTGCGCCGGGCCGCCGCGGCCGCCCCGCACCCCAACGCCGACGCCGGGGAGAGCAGCTGCAGGTGAGCCCCAGGAACCCCGGCCCGCTGCCCCCCCCCACGTCCTCCCCGCGGGGACCCCAGTGGCTGACCCGCCACCTCCATTGCTGCCTCCCTGTCTCCACCTCCCCCTGACCTTTGCCCCCAGCAGTTCCTTCCGGTTGTGACGCAACCTGATCATCTGATCGCCAGTGGCTTTAAGACAGATGTATGCCACCCTTGGGTGCCCTTGGGGTGGTCTTAAATGACAGGTAACCCTGAAACACAAAACAAAGCAACCTAAGGGTTTTTTAATCAGCCTTCCATGACGGAAGATGTCAAATGCATACAAGGCAGGGAAAATAGCAGAGCCCTGAAGCCATCGACTGCCATCATTACCCCCCCCTTCACCCCCCCCCCACATCCCACTCCTCTCCAGCAGCGGGAAGGAATCCCAGACACGGGTGTCAATTCCCGCCATAAATATTTTAATAGGTACCTCTGAAAAAATAGGGTGTCCTTTAAAATGTATACATGTATATATAATTATGATGTCATTCTCCCACCTAAAAATACAACTCAATCAATCATTAAAAGGCAGAGTTCTGACTCTAAGATGTTCTACCAGCTCTTAGAATCAGCTCACCTCCCACGAGCGGGCAATTTTTTTTTTAAAGGATGTTCTAGAGTTTGAGGGGGGGAGGAGGAAGGGTCGGGGGGGAAAGCAAAATCCCCGCAGCCAGCCACCCCTTTCCCCTGCGCGGGCTTTTCCTCCCGTCCTCTCTGACGGACATTGACATCATGGCAGCAGGAATCTGGTGCCCACCCCTCCCCGTACCACGCCACGGGTCTCAGTGTCCCCGTTCTGTCCAATGAAGAGGAGAGCCCAGACCCTTCCCTGTGGGGAGCAAGGTTCTGATACATCCTATATATGTCTTCTTCTTAATTTACTTCGTCGTTATTACAGAGGTGACAGGCAGAGGGGTGGCATTTCCAGGTGTCTGGTAATGAGCACACTTCCTTCCGTACAGCGTCATCTGTTCCCTCCTTCTCTCCCATTCCCTCCCTCCCCCCTCCACCCACGAGTTTCATAGTCCACTTTCATCAATGTCCAGTGCAGCCAGTGGGCTCCAATGATGCCCCCTTTCACACGTTTTCCTCCAATTCTGTGCCCTCCCCCTTACCCTCCCACAGAGATGCATGTGAATACACCCTATAGAAGGTAAAGCATACAGAACCATGAGACAAAGAAAAAAACAAAGTAAGAAAAGAGTCCTTTGTTTCCATAGCTCTGGAGTTCACTTCAGAATGTGTGTGATGTTATATACATAGGAAGAGGCGCTTGGGCATTGCTCCTTTGTGATTCCCTCCTAAGACTATCCTCTTTGGGCCTCACTATATGCGACTATCTGGAATCCTGTGTAATTTGTCACATCCCAGCGCATTTCAGATCTAACCTCCACATATCAAGGGAGAACATGGCTTACCTCGCTTAACATGATTTGTTCTAGTTCCGTCCATTTCCCTGCAAATGACATTATTTTATTCTTCTGATGAATCCTATATTTGCAAAAAAAAAAAAAAAAAACTGGGGTGTTTTATTTTAATTCTCTTTTCTGATTATTGCTTTAGGAGAGATTCCCAGACGTGCCTCTGATCGCTCTCCTTGCTGCCTCTCTCCCCACCCCTTCTCCTCTCCTAGCTTCCTTTTAACCACGCAGTGAAAAAAGAAATGAGCTCTGAGCCACAGTCCCCTGTCACCGGGCTTGTCTTCCGGTGCCCCTTTTGTTCCCCTCCCTCCTCTTCTTAGGGAAGAAAGGAGAAGGAAGGCTCCTTCCCCACAACTCTCTGAGACACAGGTAGGTTTCCTGCCTGCCGCTTGTCTGTCCCCAGCAGACCCTCTGCTGGGCAGCGGCCACCCCGTTTACCACTTCCTTACCTAACTGGCCTTCTCCCTGCTCACAGGTCTGCTTAGGGTAGAGTAGGCCAGGGACCTGGGACCTGCACTGTGAACTCACCTCTGCTTCCTAGCAGTGGCCCTGAGGCTAATCGTGAGCTACTCGGAGCCTCGGTTTCTCCATGTGTGAAACGAGAGTATTATTCACCACCCTCCCTGGACAACATAACTGTAAAGCTCAGAGGAGAAAATGCTCAAAAGGGTCCGGATGGGTTTTAAGCTTAGTAGCAGTATCCAGGTCTGCTAACGTCTTCCATGCTCGAGGGCCTGGTCCTGCACAGGCCACCATTAGGGGATCTCCTGGGTGAGTGAGTCACTGGCCGTCATCTTTACTCACAGCCTGCTGTGACTGCCATCATCCTAAGGACCATCCTAAACACCACCCACCTTCTAATACTGTTTCGGGGTTCCCCTCTGACAGCCCCATAACCTCTCCCCAGCTGAACGTATCCCAGGGATGTCACCTCCGGCCCACCCCTGGTATGTGGCTGGGGACCCCCGGGGTCCTTTTCCCCTGCCCTCTACGGTAGAGTGGACAGCCTGGCACACAGGCATGTCACCTCCGTACACGGCCCAGCCCGAAAGACAGGCTTTAATCCCAGGCTTCCTAGAGCTCAGAAGATGAATGAGCTGATAGGAAGTTCCAAAAGACACCCCCAATTTATTTAGGGTTGTTGGGATTCTCCCCTGGCACTAGCTTTAGAATAAAGCAATCCACCATGTCCCTCAGGCCTGTAATCCTTTGGCCTGGGCCTCTTTGATTTGGTTTTTTTTTTTTAACCCTTATGGGACCATGTGCCTTGCTGTGGGCAAAGCCGTACATTTATGAATCAGAACTGCACATAAATCAAGACCCTTCTCCCCAAAGGCAAGAAACAGAGAGCAGAAGCAGAGCCTGGGTTTTTTCCTCTAGGCATTTTATGCCTACGTGTATTTCCAGTCCACCATGTTGACCTTTTATTAAAAATAATGTGCATTGACTCATTTTCTCATTATGAAGCGGCACATGTGCATTGCAGGAATGCCTGGAATGGCGGCCTTAAATGTAAGGAAACTGGAGGGTAGAACCGTATTTATTACCCATAGCTCCGTTCAGTGCCAGCTGGCGGTGTGTGCAGTGCCGCATGCTGCCTGCAGGGGGCGCCCGCCACACCCGCCTCCAGTCCCGTAGATTGGAAGTCAGCTGACGTACATGTTTGCAACCAAATCTCCCGACTTTCCAAGAGAGAAATCAGAAACAGGATGCGAGAAAGCCGGGGGACCCAAGGGAGGCTTCTAGAAGCCTCATGCCAAAATGGCAGTCAGTCCCACATGCCACAGGGGATTCAGGGGACAGAGGAATCACCTCTGATGACAAGGCCCCGAGCCCTGGGGACGTCTATAACCGTGAGCCACCAGCGCCTATTTGAGGAGAAACGCAAGGGGAAGTGGCATTCCTCCACCACGAGGCCGAGCTTCAGGTGCTCAACCAGTCCCATGTGGTCCGCCACTGCCTGAGTGGCTAGGACAGACCCGAAGCCTCACCATCAGCTCCAGAAACTCCATGTCCCAGCCCTGCTGTGACCTCCTGCCGCTGGGACTCCTAGATCTGAGCACTGGTGTGAGTCTCCATGGCTCACACCGGGGTTTCCTCCTAGGGCTCCCTGCCCCCACCCTTCCCCAGCCTCCAGTCAGTGCTGCGCACAGATGCACCATGGGAAGGCGGCTTCCCCAGCCATTTAACAGGACAGAGAGATGGAAAACTCCAGCTCCAAAATGAGGCATTTAGCTGGGTGAGGACAGCAGAAAGTAATGAGGGAATCAGTGCTGGGCAAATTCATAGGTGGCCCAAGCAACAGCTTTTTATTTTACAAGCAAGAAGGACAAGGAACCTTTCTCCTCCCCTCGCTCCCTGCTCCCCGCTCCCAGCTCTTTTCCAGCCATCTCGACCTTGCTCTCTCCTCCCATTCCAGCCAGCACACGGTGTGGATGAGGCCAGCCCCGTGCTGAGAGACCCTGCTTGAAAGTAGCAACAGCAGAATAGGACTGCAGACCCAACGCAAGGGGTAGAGCAGCTGCCCAGCAAATGCGAGGCTCTGAGTTCAAATCCCAGAACTACCAATAGAGAAATACACACACGCACATACAGAAAGAAACATTCCAAACATAGTTTTGCTGGAGGAAGTTTAACACAGCACTGTTTTAGACTACGGATAATTATAAATGGTAGACAGGCATGACTAAAAACATACATAAGACATGCCCACACATGCAAACACACACACACACACACACACAATCTATATGTTAAGGCTTGAGGAGTCCCATGGAGCAAAGGCAAGATGCAGCTATGTAATTTATGCAAATGTAGACATAAAAATGAGGCTGCAGGGAAAGTCATCGGTAACCTGTGTTCACACACCGTCTCTGCTCCACTGTACCGAGCACCAGAGGACTCAATGCGTGTCTGTGAATCAATGTTATGTATGGGAACAGGCATCAAAAGGAGTCATTTTATTTCCTCTATTGTGCTTTCCTACAGTCAGCATGTTTTACGTTTATAACTCAGCAAAAAGTTCTTCGTAATTAAGATCAGCCATACAATGGCAGTAGTTTTTAGACTGACGCCGCAGAAGAACGTGGTAAGAAGCTGGACAGAGTAGTGCACACCTGAAGTCCCAGCTACTTGGGAGTCCCTGACCTGTGAGCTCTGTTTTCAGGTACTACCCAATGGGCCACCCGGCATCCGTCCACCTCTACTTCCTTGCTGACCGCTTCCAGGGCTTCCTGATCAAGCACCATGCTACCAACCTGGGTGTGAGCAAGCTCGAGACTCTGGAGACGTGGGTGATGCCAAAGAAAGTCTTCAAGGTCGCCAGCCCCCCAAGCGACTTCGGGAGGCTCCAGTTCTCTGAGGTAAGAGCCGGGCCCTGGGACACATGCTGTCTTCTGCAGCGCCCTGGCCAGGTCCTGTGCCAAGCATGGACCTTGTGTTTCTTGGGTTGCCAACAGGAGGAGATGGCCCTGAACACAGGGTGGAGGGTCACAGCATGAGTGGATAGTATGACCTGGAACCTGGCCTACTTTTTTTTTCTGTCAGTCATGGGGCCTGAACTCTGGGCCTGAGTGCTTTCCCTGAGTTCTTCAGCTCAAGGCGAGCACTCTACCACTTGAGCCACAGCGCCACTTCCGGTTTTCTGGTGGTTCATTGGAGATAAGAGTCTCACGAACTTTCCTGCCCCAACCGCGATCTTCAGATCTCAGCCTCCTGAGTAGCTTGGATTACAGGTGTGAGCCACCAGTGCCCAGCTTAACCTTTTTTTTTTTTTTTTTTTTGGTCCTAACAGGTGCTTCCTCTAAATCTGTGTTAGTAATGGACCAGTAGCAAACCAGTTTGCTAATGAAAAGGTGGCATTAGTACCATTTTTTTACAGATTGAGAAAGGGAGGCCGATGGAGATTTTGAGATTTTTTTTTCCCCCTACATCACTGCTAGAAAGCGGAAGAGTTCAGAATTGATTCCAGGTTTCCTTGGCCACAAATGCTTGGTGTGTTTTTGTGGTCGCACTTCCTGGTGTTGGGGCTGGCTCCGCATGAGCACCGTCAGTCAATGGAGGAGTGGCGGATGGGCAGGTGGGAGGAGGGAGCTTGGCCTAGATGGGAGACAGGGTCTCACCTGCTTCCGTTTCCCTTGCTGGTCCTTCTCTAGCGCCCCGCAGTCCTGCCTTGTTTACCCTCTCCATGCTCAGTAGACCCCCATGGCATATGGGCATGCATGGGAGTTTCTCGTGGAGCCAGCCTTTTCAGCGATGGCTCTGGATGGATTGGTTAGGTCTGAGCCACCACAGATGCTCACTGGATAATCCCCACCTCCCCATTTGACCATGCTCCTGCAGATTCTGGTGACCCTCTAAGGACATTAGTTTCCCATTAAAGTTTCCTGTGCTGAGGGTCTGGGAGCTGACTCTCTACCTGCCTGCCACTGGGTGACCTTCCACAGTGACATGACATTTGATTTTGGCCAGCCTGTGACGAGACACTACTACCACGGGCCTGGTAGGCCCAGCTCCATGAATGTCCTTGGCATGGACTGCAAAGAGCTTGCTGGTACTCATCAAACCCCCATCAGCCTCTACAGAAAAAGCGATGCTGGCGTGAGAGCTTTCAGTTTTTCTACAACACACACACACACAGAGTTCGCTTTGAAAAACACAAAATAAATGTGATGTAGGCTGAGGGACAGCCCCTTACTCACAAGGCCTGGGACTCGGCATACTATAGATTTAATGGGGTGTGCAGAATTGCATGGTTTGGGGGCTTTGATTTGAGAGTAGCTTCACGGCCACTTTTGGTGGGCACATTCTTATTTCCAAAAATATTTGGGGTTTTGCTTCAAAACCCAGGCTGTGCACCAGGCCCGGGGTGCCGCAGCTGAGTTGGAGGCCTCCAGGCCCCGTCATACCCCAGCCCCACTCCACTGCTGGGCAGCCACGCCTAAGCATGGCCCCTCAGTCTCCTCATCTGTGAAATGGGTTTAGGCGTCCCGAGGCCTCCCTGGGCCCAGCCCCAGCCCCACGCCGGCAGCTGACCCGCCGACCAGAGGCCCCAGCACTGACCAGCTTCCCTGTTTCAGGTGGGCACTGACTGGGATGCCAAGGAGAGGCTTTTCCGCAACTTCGGGGGGCTCCTGGGGCCCATGGATGAGCCGGTGGGGATGCAGAGGTGGGGGAAGGGGCCCAACGTGACCGTGACCATCGTGTGGGTGGACCCCGTGAACGTCATCGCCGCCACTTACGACATCCTCATCGAGTCCACCGCGGAGTTCACGCACTACAAGCCCCCCCTGAACTTGCCCCTGAGACCTGGGGTCTGGACGGTGAAAATTCTCCACCACTGGGTGCCGGTGGCTGAGACCAAATTCCTCGTGGCCCCTCTGACCTTCTCCAACAGGCAGCCCATCAAACCGGGTGAGTACCTCCGTGCTCCTGCAGGAGGTGGGACCCTGGGAACTTTTCAGACAGGGTGCTCACCCATGGGCCATGCAGCCCGCCTGGCAGAGCAGTCAAAAGTCACTGGGTTGAGCTTCTTTTTCTGGCTCTTTGCCCTGGACAGCCACGCAGGCTCCTCCCTGCACCGCTGAGGTTGTATCCAGCATGACTGGCCGGCCTCAGAGTTTGGATCGTATTTCCAACAAGATGGAGTCCCAGCAGAGTACTGTTTCCTGGGTAGAAATCGTAGTGGGCATGGGAATCGTGTTCTTCAATACACGATTCACCTAAGCCGAGATCGGGGTGAATGAGCAGCCAGCCCCAGAGAAGAGCACGGGCCGCAGAGACACAGCCAGTGCGTTTCCTACCGGTGTTGTCCATTGTGAGGGTGGACGGACAGACTGGCCTAAGACAGACTCCCAAAACGGGAACCCTCAAAACACTGCTCCCTCCATTTGCACCATACGGCCGGCCGGCCGTGGGAAATGGCTCTGGGAGCTTCTCTGAACACTCACATCCGAGCGGCAGAGCGTTTGCCTATAACCTACATATATAAATCACCTCCACTTGCTCTAATGGCACGCTAATGGTGTGCAAATAGCGGCTGCGCTGTATTGCGGAGGGAGCAAGGACAAGAATTAAAGCAGCCCATTCAGGGTCTGTACAGACATAATTTTTTTCCCCAGCTGTGTTGGCCCTGCGGTAGGCTGGGTCTGTGAGAAAGGTCTAGAGGGCCAGCTGGATCTGGGCTTGTTCCTCTCCCGGAGTCACAAACCCAGGAGCACTTCCCGTCAGACAGGAGGAAAATGATGTCAGCAGGGGAAGAGAGGGGTGTATGCCTGGAGTCCTGGACCGGGCATGATGTCCATGCCTGTCGCCCCAGCTCCTCAGGAGGTAGAGGCCAGGAAGATGGTGGTTCAAGGACAGCCTGGGCAAAAGGAAGGAAAAAAAAGTCAGCAAAGCCCCCCTCTTCAGCAAATAAGCCAGATGTGGTGGTACACGCCTACCATCCCAGTTACATGAGAGGCAGAAGTAGGAGGATCACAGTCTGGGGCTAGTGGGAGACCTTATCTGAACATGAACTCAAGCAAAAAAAAAGAGTCTGAGGACATGATTCAAGTACTAAGGGACTGAAGGCTCTGAGTTCAAACCCCAGTACCACCAAATATATATGCTATAATATATACATATTATATATTTATTTGTTTATTACGTGAGGTGATGCCCCGTGCCCAGCACAGGGCCCACTACGGTGTGAGGAGGCGTCCTGTCAGCTGCACTTCTAATCCAATCCTTGTCCCCTCGGCTTTCAGAGGAGGCGCTGAAGCTGCACAACGGGCCCCCCCGCAGTGCCTACATGGAGCAGAGCTTCCAGAGCCTGAACCCGGTCCTCGGCCTGCCCGTCAGCCCGGCCCAGGTGGAGCAGGCACGGAGGAACGCGGCGTCCACCGGCGTAGCCCTGGAGGGCTGGCTGGACACGCTGGTGGGCGCCATGTGGACGGCCATGGAGGTGTGCTCCGTGGGCCCCTCCGCCTGCCCCACCATGCCGGCCTGCAGCCAGACAGCCTGGAGCTCCTTCAGCCCCGACCCCAAGTCAGAGCTGGGGGCCGTCAAACCCGACGGCCGGCTCAGGTAGCCCCGGCGCGGGCCCCCAAAAAAACCCCACAATCTGATCCCGGTGGAGGAGCAGCCAGAGGCGGCCGGTGGGGCCTGGACCTCGGCCTTTCCCGCCCCCGGGCGAGGTGAGGCGGTACTCCCCCCACCCCCCGGGCAGGGTACCCCACGAGCCCGTAGGGTAATGGAGCCTCGGAAGCCACCGCTGGATTGGCCTGCATTGGGCGTCTGGCCTTTGCGAAGGGGGCGGCGGGTCTCCCTTCTGGTTGACCTCATTCCCACAGGTTCCCATCTCCCCCACCCCTGATCATCCCTGTCCCCCCCCCCCCCCGCCCCGTCCCCACAAGTGAGTTTCAAACTTTGATGCTGAACAGCAGGATTTTGTGCTCTCCACCAGGTGTGGACGCTCACCGTGGGCTGAGCTCCGCTCAGGCCCGTGGGGGCTGAGGAGTCGTGGGGGGGGCCCCTCTGTGGCCCAACCCGGCTGGTCAGCCCTTCGGTACCTCTTCCTGACCAAGGGCTACCGCGTTACCTAGTCGGACAAGTACTGCCCAGACCGTGGGGCCTCCAGCACCAGCCCTGCCCTTCCTCTCCCTACACTCTGGCTGGGGAGCTACTGGGGCCTTGGTCAGGGACAGAAGCAGGCCTGGAGACTCTCATCTCCCGCCCCCCACCAGCCTCCCCCCCGGAGGCTGACTGGAGACCCATCTCCCCCATAGCTGTCACCCGCAGAGCAGGGGGCGGGGGGGGTTGCATCTGAGCTTGGGTCCCGGGGAAACCTCCAGTCCTAGAAAAAGGGCATGGGAGGTGGGGGAGGTTGGGGACCTCCCCAACACATTGCTTGGAGCAGCTCCTGAGCTGGGGGGTCCACAGCAACACCCACTGCCTGCCACGGGCCCCTCCCCCACCCTCAGGCCAGGAGCCCCTAAGTGCTTGTGACTCGGTGCTGCTGGCAACGAGCAAGCCACACGGGCCCACCGTGAACCTCTCCCACCCCAAGGAAGGCATTTCAGAGTCAGTTTTCAACATCCTACCTTCAGGATCCCACGGCCCACCCAGACACGCGCCCCGTGGAACCCGGAAGCCGAGTTCCAACAGAGGGAGAGGCTTGTCCACACGAAGAAACAACAGCTGTCATTCGTTGCTTACCTTCGCAGAAACCGAAAGTGTTTCTTGCCATGGGCACTCTGGGGGGGGGGGGGCACTGCCCTCTAACCTGAGGATCACCCCCCCAGGGGCCCCCCTTTCTCCTCCAGCCCCTCCCCCACCATGACAGGGCTCCCTGGGGAGAGCCATGCTGCGCTTCCCAAGGCAAGCCGGCCAGTCCTCGAGTCCCTCGCGGCCGGGCCCAGTGGTGGCCTGACCCCCACCCTCACCCCGCTGCCCTCACCCGTGAGCAACGGAGGACACAGAGAGGGGACTCTAGATATTTATTATTTATATGTTTTAGTCAATGACTAATTAGTAGGTGCTGTTTTGACAGCTTGTCAATTATGTTATCTTACTAACTGAAGCTGCCTTTATTCACAAAAGGCTCCGTTCCTTTCTCCCATTCCCATCCTCCCCCCCCCCCACACACCCCGTTGCTGCTGCCTTTCCACCTCTGCCCTCCGTCCTCGTCCTCAGAGTAGAGTAGGGGTGATCTGGGTTCCTCCCAGATCATCTGAGCCTCGCTCTTCCTCATACTGGCCCTGTCCCCCCAAACCCAAGACAGGAAACTCTGAGCCACGGGGGGGGGGGGGCTGCCAACACAGGGACGTGACAGGGTGAAGGCTTGGGGAGAGATGGGGTGAGCTAACTGCAGGGCCATCCCCACTTGCTCCACTGAGGGTTTTCCAAGCCCACTGGCCGGGAGGGGGGTCAGGATCACTCAGGAGGCAGCCATGGGGGTTCTGAGGGCCTCGTGGCTTTGTCCCGTGGCCCGTGGCATCTCCACGTGGGTTTATGAGCCCTCGGGTCCAGCACGCAACCTCCCTTGCCCTGAGCTGTCCCGGGCCTGCGGTTTCTCTGTGCCGGTGCTTCCTGCCATGTGATCGGTGACTTTAGGAACGCAGCCCTGGAAGGTGCTGGAAGGTCCCTGCTCACCCAGAGCTGGCTTTCCCTGGGGACCACCCTCCTCCCCTCGGGCTTTGCTCACCACCATTTGCTCACACGCCATTGGTGTGGAAAGGCGGGGGGAGGCGTTGTTCTTTGACTCCTCTGTTGTTGGACCGGAGAACATTTCTGTAGTCTTATATTTGGTTTAAAAAAAAAAAGAGAAAAGAATTCCCAGCAAAGCCCACCGTGATGAGAGAACACGTGGTTTCCTAGGGGAATGGGGATGTTCTGGGGCCTTGCTATTTAATGCCGGCAGCCCTGAGCCATGGCTCCCTGGTGATTTCAAAAGCATGAGTGAGAGCCAGGCCCCGTGGCTCACGCCTGTCATCCTAGCTACTCAGCAGACTGAGATCTGAGGATCATGGTTCGACGCCAGCCCAGGCAGGAAAGGCTGTGAGACTCTTATCTCTGATTAGCTACCCAAAAAAAACAACACAGAAGTAGAGCTGTGGCTCAAGTGATAGAGTGCTAGCCTTGAGCAAAAGAAGCTCAGGGACAGCACCCAGGCCCAGAGTTCAAGCACCAGAATGAGCAAGAAAAGCGTGAGTGAGGCACCATCTACAGAGGGCAGACTGGCCAGGGCTCAGGCCCCAGAGACAGAGATGCAAGGCGAGGTCTGGACTCCTGGGGAGAAGGCAGAGTGTGAAAGGCTCACTGCCCATGCCCTGCACGAAGCAGCCTTCGCAGGAGACCCCCTTGCTTTAGGAAGAGCTGGTCCAAGCCAGAGTCTTCCTCACTCTTTCCCATTCTGTTTAACTTGTGAATTCAACTGGAGGAGGAAAGAGACAGGGAGCAAGACCACACAGCCCCCCCCCCTCAAAAAAAGGTGCAGTCTCTCACCCCAAGCTGGCCGTGTAAGAACAATGGCCTGGTTTTCAGATGGAAGGAAGACAAAGCGGGCAAGATCGGCGGCTCTTGGGAGTTGGGGGTGGTGAGCAAGGATGCCCCTTTCTCGTTCCCTGGGGGTTCAAGATACCAGCAGCATTTACAGGGAGGACATGTTCTAGAAACGGCTGTCCACCGGCTTACCTTGAGAGCGCAACAAAGACATGCCAGATAAAGCATGTGCTCAGTGGTAGGAGTCGCAATTTAGCAAGGCCCAGAGCATGCGTGTGTGGAAGCATTGCTGGAAAACAGAGAACCCTGCATAGGACCCATCCAGAAAGAGCAATTGAGACTGGGCCCCAGCTTGTCACTCTGTGTAAGGATGCCAGCTCAGCCAGGTGCTGGAGGCTCCCACCTGTAACCCTAGATACTCAGGAGATCTGAGGATCATGGTTCAAAGCCAGCCCGGACAGAAAAGTCCCTTTGAGACTCTTACCTCCAATTCACCACTCAAAAACCGCAAGTGGCTCTGGGGTTCAAATGGTAGAGCACTAACCTTGAGCACAAGGAAGCTCAGGGACCACACCCAGGTCCAGAGTTCAAGACCCACCCCACCACCACCACCAACAACAAAATGCTAGCTCAGAGCAGTGGAATCTTCCACTTGGATAAGAGCAGTCACAAGTCCAGATTTTAACAGATTTGAGTTTTTCAGTGTTAGCTACTTATTTTTTTCCTAGCTGAACTGAGGCAAAGGAAAGAATATTCGTAATTCCGCGCAGACATTGCTGGTGAAGTGATTTAAAGAGAAGAAACTAGCATGAGGGAGAAGCAAAAGGAGTATGGCTTATCAGGGAGCTCAGACTCTGACTGCACGTCTCCATCACAGAGCCCGACTCACGGCCGGCCCGTTGGTACCCCCGTGTCTCAGAGGCCCGGACCGCAGCCCCCTGCGTTCCCACGCAGATGCCTCCTCCCCACCCCACCCCTGCCCCCGTCTCCTGGGATCCCATCAAACCCCGCTGCCGTGGCCCAGCCAGAGTCTGGGAGAAGAAGTGGTGGGGAAGCAGCTGGCCTCTCTCCAGATCTCAAAGTCCTGACAGTCACACTGGCACTTCTAGAAACTTCTTTCGGAAGGCACCAGGAGCCATGCTTGCTCAAGGGGGGTCCTCTAGCTTCTGCCTCAGTTCCCTTCCTTTGCCCCATAGGGTCAACCACAGGCGCTACCTCATTGTGTCTGCTGAGAAGTTTACCTGGGGGGGGGGGGTCACGCTGGGATGTCCAGGTGTTCTGGGGCTGAATACAATCTATGCAAATATTCTCTCTCTTTCTCTCTCTCTCCTCTCTCTTCCTCAGTTCCGTCTCTCGAACCTTGAAGTATTAGTATCATTATTATTACCTTGCAAACCAGATACTGTACAGGATCCTCCTGAGACCGAGGGGACCGTCACGTGCGGCCCATGTGCCCCTAGCCTTGTCTCTGGTTCTGTCCTTGCCCCATGCAGGGAGGCAGTGGCCTCTCCCCACCCCCTCCCTGCCGGAAGCACGCCCGCGCCCATCCCCAGCAGGTCTTCACTTTCTGTCAGGTTATGTTTCCCCTCCCTCCCCTCCCCTTCTCCCTCTCCCTCACACCCCTAACCAAAGCCTTAGGCTTTTCCTTTGTTTTTTGGTCTTTTTTTCTTTGAAATGTGGCCTTAACATTATTTTGGGGAAAGCTGCCATCCTCCCCCTCCACACCCCACCCCAGAAAGCAGCCCCGCCTCCGGAAGCTCGCGTGGGATGGGGCTCACGGGTGAGATGGAACAGAGGAGGAGCTTGGGGCGGTTTCCCTCTGGGTGGGATGAAGCCTGGGGTGGGCGGCTCTCCCTCAGCCAGCTCGGTTCCTTGGTACCATGATGGATCTGAGCACCTTTCCAGTCCCCCCCCTCCCCACAAGACTGGGTGACTTCACGGGGTTCGTCCAGGGGTGGACCAGGAGAGTTTCTCCCTGTGGCTCTCGGTCCTCCCTGCCTGGAAAGTGCTAGCATTGAAGATTCCCAGTAGGTTGAGTGCTCAAAGGGACCAGCTCTGCCCACCCCCCCCCCCCGCCTTCGGATGCCATCCTTGACCCCCCTCACCACCACCCCCCATGCTGATGGGAGCCAAAGACAACCCCGGGGGTTCTCACAAGAAACTCACTGGAACCCAGCGCAGTGGTCCGAGTTGTCCGTCCCTTTGTGTTCAGTTGATGTCGCCCACAGCATTGCTTCGGGTATTTGTGTGAAGGGGATGTCTCGCGATAAGTTATTACCGTCGCCTTCATTGTTTTCAAAGACGTGGTGATATAGTTTTAAAGAAAAAAGAATAACTATTTTGTTATAGATCATGATATGCATAAAACTGTACAGAACTATTTTGTAATGTATTGATTTTAAAAGCGAAAGAGAAGCTGTAAATAAAGTTTTAAATAAAAAAAGAAGAAGAAGAAGAGAGAATTCACACGGCACACACTGAAAGATGTAGATATTTTGCTATTTATTTAAAGGATATTTTAAGAGATTTCAAACTCTGGAGTTGACAAAGTTCTAATCATCCGAATGCTTTTCCTGGAGATAGAATGCGATTCTCCGAAGCGATTTCATTACCTGCCCACTTTCCCACTTTTTCTGTCTTTTCATTGATCAGAAAAACAACTACAACAACAACAACAAAATTGTGCCTTAGCTGTCATTTTTCTTTTTGGTCTAGGGGAGTTTGTCCGACAAAGCGACATTCTTGCAGAAAACAGTGGATGTATTAAATACTGTATCATACCAAAAACACCGCAGGTGTACATAGATGCTTTCTGTCATACTGTGTTTTCAGATGCAGAATTTTAAAATAAAATTTAAAAAAAAAAAAGATACTGTCTTTTTGGACCTATGTTGGCTTCCTTTCCCTGTCATTTTGTCTGTCTTCAGTCGACCTTGCATTCTCTTTCATCTGTGTACCATGATGGCTGGGGTGATCATTTAACATCTTTCCCAGCAGGAATACAATTGCAAACACACTTCCTTATATAAAGGCTGCGGCCATCTCCCCACCTAGAGGCCATTTCCTGGGCTGGGGTAGGACTGCCTTCTGCACACTTTGGTGGATCCAACGAGCTGGTTGCCTAACAAGCCTGCTTCCCTTCCCTCTCTACTGGACTACATCTCCCAGACTGCTTTGTTCTTGTGTGTGACCACATGACTGAGTTTTGACCAATGAGATGTAGGTAGAACACCATTGGGACTGGCCCATCAAACCCCTCACCAGAGCCTCTTCTCCCTCAATCATTCCTCATTTGCCAGCCCAGATGTTTTGAATTGTCTTGATTCAGGACATTCCCATATGTGGCTTATACAGTGTTCTCTCCAGACATATGCCAGCAACATACAGGAGGGAAGAGCCACAATGTAGAAGGAGCCTGGGACCCCTCAAGAGCCACATGAAGTATCATCTGACCAGAGAGCGCCCTTTGAAAAGAAACCAGCATCTATATTGTTAAGCTAATGAGAATGTATCTGCTTAGAGTAACAAGTCCATACGTAGAAGCTCTGCTATGCCTCTGGGAAAATCTAAATATTAGTTCCTTCAATCCTTAGAGGAAGATACAGAGAGTGAGACGGGTAAAGAGATTTCCCCACAGCCACTCGTGGTCCCCAAGGCCAGTGCTTAGAGCTTACCTGCTCTCCAGTGAGAATTTGACAAGTCATCGGGAGAAAACAGCTGTCTGTCACTTATCCAGCACTGTTCCTAGTACTTAGCATGATGGATCCATGGTTATCCAAGATACTGTCTTTATACCCATCCTCCGGCCAATCACATTTGCTATTCAAAGCCTAAACCTGCATTTTGCCACCAATAATGAGATTTCTAGGTCACCACAGGGCTGGTTGGAATTCTTTTCTGATTATTTATTAGATCTAAATTTCAAGTGCAGACATGAAGAGCATAGCCCAGTTCCCACCCAACATCCAGTTGTATTTTTCCCCCTTCTTTGGAGAGGAGCCTTTTTTTTCCCTCCCAAACAAATTTGAACATCAAACCTATATAGCATGAAGAGCCCTTTTTTTTGGGGGGGGGTCAATTGTAGGGCTTGAACTCTGGATCTGAGCACTGTCCCTGAGCTCTTCAGCTCAAGATGAGCGCTCTACCACTTGAGCCACAGCGCCACTTCCAGTTTTCTGGTGGTTTATTGGAGGTAAGGGTCTCTTGGACTTTTCTTGCCCAGACTGGCTTTGAACCGTGATCCTCAGATCTCAGCCTCCTGAGTAGCTAGGATTACAGGCGTGAGCCACCGGCGCCCAGCTGAAAGAGACTTTTTATAAATTGAGGAACTGTAGGGTTACTACAGTTGGAGCAGAAAGTTCTGACTTAGCAGTGACTTTTTTTTTTGGAGGGGGTCCAGTCGTGGGGCTTGAACTCTGGGCCTGGGCGCTGTCCCTCAGCTCTTCAGCTCAAGGCTAGCGCTCTACCACTTGAGCTACAGCGCCACTTCCGGCTTTTTTTCTTTTTGCTTATGTGGTGCTGAGGAATCGAACCCAGGGCCTCATGCATGCAAGGCAAGCGCTCTACCACTGAGCCACCTTCCCAGCCCCTTAGCAGTGACTTCTGACCCAACCAGACAACTTCTTTTTTGGGGGGGAGGGGTTTCCAGGAAATGTGTAGACCACCAGGCTTGGAAGGCCATGGCTCTGATCGAAAGCATCCAGGCTTTCTGTGGGATTGGCTTGTATTTCTGCCAGATGCTAGGAAGTGTATTCTAGTCCAGCGGTCTCTTGAGAGTAAGACCAAACAAAACCTCGTGTGTCTTGCAAGTCTGTATGGAAGACATTTCCGGCTGACTGAGAGGGGGTATGGCTGGGCTGAGGCCAAGCTTGCATGGCATAGGTAGCATGTCTGCTCCCTTGTTCTTGCAGCCACACTCTGACTGGAGTACTGGGCTGAGAACCAAGCCTTTCCCCAGCCCCTGGTTTTGACTGACTTCCAGTGTGACTCCAGCAATTCTCTTTCCTGAGATGGGCCTCAGTTTCCCTCAGCTGCCAAAGGAATGAGAAAGAGGCCCCAAGGGCCACTGAGGCCACTTCAAGTCCAGACAGGGCGAACGAACTTGCCTGTGGAGTCGCACAGCATGCCTCCTGCCCAGCGTGCGTACAGAATGCATAAGGTGCCACAAAGAAATCTGAGAAGAAAATGGTCTCAACAGATGATTTTTGGGGGCTAATGAAGATTTGTCCACCAGCAAGCAGCACTAACCCAACCATCTGATGCTTTGTCAGGTGAAGGTCTCTTGAATCACGGATCTCTGGATGATAGAATCGCAATGCAGAATGCAGGAACCAAGGCAGCCTGAGGCTGACTCAAGAGCTAGACCAGAGCCTCCATATCTCCTGACACCCATTTTATATTTGTGCTGGACCCAGTTTCGGTCTAGTGTCTGATTTTTTTGAAGATTTTTATTACCATATATTATTTGTACAAGGGAACTGGCATTTGCATGAAAATATACAAGCAAATATACATACATCATACATCATACATACATACATACATACATACATACATACATACATACAATATGGAACTGGGATTTGAGCTCAGAGCTTCATGCTTGCTAGGCAGAGCTTCATGCTTGCTAGGCAAGTGCTCAACCTTTTGAGCCCCTCAACCTGAATCTAGCGTCTTTTATAGAGAGCTAACTCCCTGCTAGCTTCTCCTCCAAACTCCATGGTTTGAAAATCATCATGTCCTTTGTCCTTACTGCCGAAGAGAGGGCTCTTAACTCATATCACAGAGGTCAGGGTGCTGTAATTGGCTGAGGCTGACTCATGTGCCCACCCCTGTGGCCATAGGATTGGTTGGAATTCTTGATTGGCAGGCCTATCCTTATCATAAGAGTGCTTATGCCCAGAAGGAGAGGATGGCTTTGGATGGCAGAAACAACAGATGCCCATCTACTGCCCAAGCCAATAAAAGGCTCGGGTGGTTTCTCAACTGGCCAGTCCAATCCATTGCTGTTCCTCAAGTGCCCAGCTCCCGTACCTGTCTTAAATCATGTTAAACAATTAAACAAACTGCCCTTTGCCAGTTGGAGTGGGTGGTTCAAAGTCACACCATAAACCAGGGCCTGTGCCCCTGCAGTAAAGAGCAACACCCCCCTCCAGGATGCTTCTCTTAGGGCATCATCATTGCGGCCTCCCTGCTGAGCCTCCACCCACTGCCAGCGAGCTCCTTCCTGTTGCAGGCTGCGGCTGGCTGGCCTGGTGTGTTCAGCAGATGTGTGGGGCAGGTGAGGGAGGCAGGAGAAAGCACTAGGAGGGGGTGGGCTACGCGGCAGACTGAGTGGGAAGAAACAGATGCTTTTGAAGCCTCAGGAAGGAGCCTAGCGCAGTTATTCCCAGCTTCCAGTGCCTCCTGCAAAACAGAGGCGCCTCCCCCAGATAATGTGCCACCAGATAATGATGGGCTCACGGAGGCAGAGTTGGCTCAGGTCCCCTGATCTCTTACGGACCTCGTTTCCCCATCTGCGCCTTGTGAATAACAATTACTAGCCTAGCTACTCTGGAGGCTGAGACCTGAGGATCCTGGTTTGAAGCCAGCCCAAGAAAGGAAAGACTATCGGACTCTTATCTCCAGTTAAGCACCAAAAAAAGAAGCCAGACATGGAGCTGTGGCTCAAGTGGTAGAGCATTAGCCTTCAGCAAAAAAAAAAAAGCTCAGGGACAATGCCTAGGCCTTGAGTTCAAGCCCCACAACTGACCAAAAAAAAAAAAAATGAGAGGGCTGGGAAGGTGGCTCAGTGGTAGAGCGCTTGCCTTGCATGCCTGAGGCCCTGGGTTCAATTCCTCAGCACCACATAAGCAAAAAGAAAAAAAGCCGGAAGTGGCACTGTGGCTCAAGTGGTAGAGCGCTAGCCTTGAGCTGAAGAGCTGAGGGACAGCGCCCAGGCCCAGAGTTCAGGCCCCACGACCGACCAAAAAAAAAGATGGGAATAATATACCACGTATCTCCAGAAGGGGGATTTTTAAAGTTTTCTCTGTCAAGTTGGTAACTGCCATGCACCATATATCAAATCTCACATAGCACCCAATTATAGTTGCAGGGCTTTTTTTTTTTAACCTATTCTGTGTTTGTGTTGTTTTAGAACACCTTAATTGTGCGATGTGGAGGTTTTGTTGTGCTATTTCCATACATGCATATAATCTACTTGGATCATATTCAATTTTATCCCACTTGCAATTTTCAAGTGGGCTTCACTAGGATCTTCTTTTCCTTTCCTTTTTCCCTTTTTAGCTCTACTGGGATTTGAACTACAAGGCCTTATGTTTGCTAGCCAGGTGCTCTACCCCTTGAACCACACCTTCAGCTTGTTTTCCATTATTTTTTCAGATACACGCTTAGAGTTTCGCCGAGTCAGCCTCAAACTGCGATCCTCTTCACTCTGCCTCCCAAGTAGCTGGGACATCAGGCCTCAGCTACCCTGCTCTAAACCTTGTCACTATGCACAACTTGTACATTTTATGTATCCCTTAATAACAAATTATTTTTGTCGGTTGTGGGGCCTGAACTCTGGGCCTGGGCGCTGTCCCTCAGCTCTTCAGCTCAAGGCTAGCGCTCTACCACTTGAGCCACAGCACCACTTCTGGCTTTTTCTGCTTATGTGGTGCTGAGGAATCAAACCCAGGGCCTCATGCATGCGAGGCAAGCACTCTACCCCTGAGCCACCTTCCCAGTCCAACAATAACAATTTTTAAAGGGGGGGGGTAGGGGGAAACTTTTTCTCAGACTTCATGGAGAGAACAAGGTAGCAGGTGTAAACACTGCCTGGTATACCGTCATCATCTGATCCATGTTAACCAACAAGGCGAGCGCTGTACGGACCGTACCCCGCCTGCTTTGTCTGCCGCTTGTTCTTCAGACCTCAACAGAGATCATGGCATATTGTAGGCATTCGAAATTAATGAGTAAATGATTGAGAGGTGAATAACTGAGTGAATGAATGAATGAGGGTGTGAGTGATAAAATGAGGGAAGAAATGAATGAGGGAATGAATGAATATACACATGAATGAATGAGTGACTGAAGTGACCAAAATTCTTGACCAATGGATGACAAGCAAGCCGCCCCCGCCCCGCCCCCGGCCGTTGCAGTGTCCCCCGACCATGGCCAGGTCTGTCCCTTGGAAGTGGGCTGGACGGAGCTGCCGCAAGCCACCCATGTTCTGGACTCCCGTGGGGAAACCCAGCGCCCACAGCACCGCGATCCAACCCTGGTGCCCAGAGCCTCCTGTTCCGTTTGACACCCGCCGAGCCACTGCCAATTAACACTCATTAATCTAATTTTCATGAAATTGGACGCGCAGACAGAGAGGCTCGTGGAGCCAAACACATGGCTAGGGAGCAGACTGAACTCTCTCTTCTGGGCGCGGGAGCCCATTCGTGGGAAGCGGCGAGCAGGTAGAAGTTCCCGATCACCTGGAGTGCAGGCTGCTTTGCTGTCCTCAGAGGGCTGAAGATGGAGTTTGCGGAGGAACCGGCCCTCTTGGATGTGTGCGGAGCCAGAATCTAATGGGAGAATAGCAGGCAGGCTTCTGGCTTGAATCACGCCCTCCATCCACCCTCCACCCCCACCCACAACCACCCCCACCCCCAGCTGTACGCTTGCTGCTGGCTGACCCATGGCTGTCTCCTTCAGCCCGGAGATCAGTAGGACTGGAATCTTCCATCTGGCGAGTGAGAACGGGGAAGGTGTAAGTGTTAACTGTCAGGCTTCGAAGCCCAGAGGTGGTGAAGGAATCTGAAGTCAGAGCCAAGTCTAAAGACTAATCCTGCTTCTGCGGCCAGTTAATGCTTCCATGTCTCCACTTCTGCGTCTACAGACTAGACATCTAGAAGGTAAATAAGTCAGACTCCTTCCGTGATGTATTTCTTTTTTCTTTCTTTCTTTTTTTTTTTTGGGGGGGGGGGTCCGGTTGTGGGGCCTGAACTCTGGGCCTGGGCGCTGTCCCTCAGCTCTTCAGCTCAAGGCTAGCACTCTACCACTTGAGCCACAGCGCCACTTCCGGCTTTTTTCTTTTTGCTTATGTGGTGCTGAGGAATGGAACCCAGGGCCTCAGGCATGCAAAGTAAGCGCTCTACCACTGAGCCACCTTCCCAGCCCCATGTATTTCTAATATTATATATCTATTACAAAAAAAATCATCATGGTCTACTAATGAATAACCATCTTAAGAATTCTCTTTCCTTCCTTAATCTCTCCTGACTAGACCTCAGCCCAGTTAATAAAACCAGAATTAAATCCATAAGCCATGCATCTCCCCAGTAAGTAGAGCTTTACTAAGTAGCTATTGTAGCCAGTACTTGAGACAAGTGGTATCTATATGCTATTTTAGAAATAAAAGGCTTTATACAATAAAAGGTGTATTAGGATAATAGGCAATAAAGGTAAAACAAGAAAGGGTAAGAGACAGTCATGTAACTCAAGTTCCTAATTCTCTAATGTGCCCAAAGGCCTCCCAAGGGACACGTGTCCTAGACTGTCTCATCTTGAGGCTGTTCCTTCGTCTCCCTGAAAAAAAAAAAAACAACAGATGTTGTGTTACTATTCTTTTTGGAGTGTAAGAATCTAGCATAGAAGACAGCTGTTGATATAATACACACAGAAGCCAATGCAACATTGCAATAGAAAGCAGGAAATGAGAGAGAGAAGGAAGGTCAGGGGGCCCACGGTGATGGCAGACTATAGGAGATGAGGTCACAGCACTGATTGAAAGCACTCAGCAAAGAACATGGAGGCCACTTTAGCATTCTTGTCCTCACAACTCTGAGCCATCAGAGCTTTGTAAGGACCAGAGGACCTGGCCAGCACAGAGCCAGTCAGATTCAGGTCTTGAGTTATGATTAACTGTGGGGCAGGTGCAGAGAGGGCCCCAAGGAATCTGGTAGGTGTTGAAGTGAGAGGAAGGGTGGATGATTCCTAACATCAGGGCAAGACCTTGAATTTCAGTCTGAGCTTTGTAGCAAGATTTTGGCCTTGCCCATGCCCAGGATGAGAGGAAGAAAGCAAAGGTACATGTGCACTCTTGTGAGAGTCCTATTTTGGGACTTGATAGCTTGACCAAGATGAGAGTGGGAACGAGAGAGATAGTGGGGATGGGAGGATGGATGGATGGATAGATGGATGGATGGATGGATGGATGGATGGATGGATGGATGGATGGATGGGTGGGTGGATGGGTGGGTGGATGGGTGGATGGATGGATGGACTGAGGCATAGGTAGATGGAGGGATGGGTGTATAGATGGATAGATGGGTGTCATGGGTGGATGGAAGGATGGAGGGATGGATGAATGAATGAGTGGGTGGATGGATGGATGGGTGGGTGGATGGGTTAATGAGTAGATGGATGAATGGGTAGATAGATGGGTGGGTGGGTGAAGGGGTAGATAGTGGATGGATGATTGAATGGATGGATGCATGGGTGAATGGATTAGATCTGAATGGAAAGATGAATGGGGATGATAGATGGACAGAATAGGTGGGTAGATGAATAGATGGGCATATAAGTGATTGAGAATAAGTCAGTGAATTGCTAAGTGAATGAGTAAATAAATAGACAAATGATTTATACTGATGAATGAATGAATAAATAAAGTCAACACATTTTCAGAATTCTCAACCACATGAACACCTTTGTGTGGGATGGTTTGGGATGTTTCTCTGCAGTGGCATTCCCAAGGAGATCATCCAGGATGCTCTCCATACCATGGGCCTCTCTGTCTCCCTCCATTCCATCTGTGAGCAGGGGGCTTTTGTCTATTGACTTGGGTGTCTTCAGCACCATGGACAGTACCCAACACAAAGAGATGATGCTACCACTATTTTTGTTCTTGGTGACAAAACACTAGGGAACCGAAGCTCGAGAATGCCATGTGATTTGTCCACAGACATTCAGGTAGTGAGTGACTGAGCCAGGATCCCTCTTGTCCCAGACTCACATGCTTGTCTGTTGTGCAGTGCCTCCTCTGCTTAGAACAGACGAAGGCAAGGTCAAATCCTGGGAAGACTTTACTTGGCCACCATTGACATCCTAGAGACAGAGCAGTTCTAATCCCTCCCCTATCTCCTACCTGCTTCCCAGGTGGGAAAAAGCAGATACGATTGCTGAGGTCTGGCAAGGAAGAAAAGGCACAAATTCCTGCAGGCTGGCTCTTACAGGGGCAGGTCAGACTCCAAGAAATGGGCCAGTGGAGCGATGGGCTCAAGCCTCTGGGCTTTGGCTTAGGAACTCGGATTGGCTGTGTAGGGACTGTACCAAAGGAGGCCCATTAGCAGGCCTCAGCACCTGCATGCAGTTACATAATACCACCTGTTCTTCGTAGAACAAACCGTGCCGCCCCATGGCCCAATTCCAGCCCAAGCTACGTGCAATAAGGGGTTTCCACCTGCTCCTCCCACCACTACCAAGAAATCCTGTCTCATGGGGGGAGGGGCTGTGTCAGTGTCGCTACCAAAGGTCTTAAATATTCACGAACCAGCCGTCCAATCCCCATCCAGGGTAGGCGGGATTTACATGATGGGTACTCAGAATTCAACAATGCTGTCTTGCTATTTCCAATGTGGCCTTGCTGGTACACCAGCAGGCGGGGGAAACATTTACTTCAAGGCTCCAAACGCTGTGGAATGAGGGCATCAGTGAAGCAGTTTCTCCTCCCTGGGTTTATTTCCTAGCCTGCCCTCATCAAAGCGAACTCAAACTAAGGAGGGGAACTAAGAAACACCTGGGAAGCTCTGGATTCCTCCAGATCTGGCTGGGAATCTACTTCTTAAAGAACGTGGCTCCTGACCCAGCCCCCAAGGGAAGTTATTTTTTCCCAATTCAAAATGACAAAGAGATGTAGAGCTAACGTAACCCATAGCACTCCAAGAAGCTTACATGCAAGGGACGTAGTTTCTCTTTTGCCAGTCCTGGGGTTGGAACTCAGTGCCTCACTGCTTGCTGGGCTTTCTTGCTCAAAATTGGTCCTCTGCCACTTGAACTATGCCTCCAGCCCTGGTCTTTTTTGCCAGTTAATTACAGAAGATGGCCTTCAGACTTTTTTCCCAGGGCTGGCCTCTATCTGTGATCCTCCAGACCTCAACCTCCTGAGTAGCTAGGATTACAGGGGTGAGCCACTGGCACCTCATTTAAGATATTTTAGTTCACGGGCATTTTTATAGAACACAATACGATGTGGTGGACTAAATGGTATCCAAGGAGATGAGGGGCCTAAACCGGAAGGATGCTATCTGTCCCCATTGTCATCAACCATACGTTAAACTGAGATAATAAATATGAACATCGGGTAAAAGCAAGGGCGATACAGACTACAACTCATGGTAACAGCACAGAAACTGAATAATAGGAATTTATCCAGGAAGCTCTCGCTTGAAATCTTCTGTTTGGACTTGATATATCGTCACCTTTCACTCTATAAAGGTTCTAGATTGAGTAGTAAATTATAAACAGCCATAGAATGATGGCTGGGCCAGGGAAGACCACTTTTCAGGAGCTGAAAATCCTGTGGAGGCTAATATGAAACGAAATCAACCGGAGACAGTCCAGAGAAAGAGGCTGAGATCTGGAGATCGCAATTCTAACTTAGCCCAAGCAGGAAAGTCCATGAGACTCCATCTCCAATTAACCACCGACAAAGCCAGACGTGAGTTGTGGCTTAAGTGATAGAGCACCAGCTTTGGGCAAAAAAAAGTTCAGGGAGAACACCCAGACCCTGAGTTCAAAAACCAAGAACTGGTACACACACACACACACACACACACACACACACAAACACACACACAGAGGGCTGAAGGAACCCAGGTCATCAGTCTGGAGGGAAGAATGAGAGAATCTCCTTGGAAGAGCAGAGAAGCAACAGAATGAGGAAAAGAAAGAGGGGTATAAGAAGCGACCGTCCATGTGGTCTGATGGTTTGGAGCCATAAGAACTTGCCAATGGCCAGAGGCTGGTCACTCACCTCTGTCATCCTCGCTACACAGGAGGCTGAGATCTGAGGATCACGGTTCAAAGCCAGCCAGGACAGGAAAGTCCATGAGACTCTTATCTCCAATAACCACCAGAAAACCAGGAGTGGAGCTGTGTTCAAAGTGGAAGACCGCTAGCCTTGAGTAAAAAAGCTCAGGGATGGGGCTGGGAAGGTGGCTCAGTGGTAGAGTGCTTGCCTAGCATGCATGAAACCCGGGGGTCAATTCTTCAGTTCCACATACACAGAAAAAGCTGAAAGTGGTGCTGTGGCTCAAGGGGTAGAGTGCTAGCCTTGAGCAAAAAAAGCAGCTCAGGGACAGCACCCAGGCCCTGAGTTTAAGACCCACAACTGAAAAACAAGCAACAAGAAGAAGAAGAAGATGGCTGTGGAACTTACATTTAATTCTAAGATGCATCAGGGACCGTGGGAACTTACGTTACAGAAAAACTCTGCGACTGAAGGTGTTGCTCTAGTGGTAGAGTACCTGAGTTCAAACCCCGGCTCACCACCAGTCACAACTTAACTAGAAGGGAAAGATGGCGGACCTAAACACAGCTGGGCATGCTCAGTTCAGTGCTGGGTCACCTAAAATGAAGCCCTGGGTTGAATCTCCCATAGCTCCTCAAAGAGTCTTAGGGGAAACTAAAGAACAGCTTTGAAGGCGAGCTGTCCTGTGTGTGTTTCTTGGTTTTTGTTTTTAGTTGGAGGTGGTGGGGCAGGGGCTTGAACTCATGGCTCTGCACTCCAGCAGCCCGAAGGGGTGAGGCCCCGCTGTTGTCTGTGTCCGACAGGTGCAGGAGATGAGCAGTGCAGGTGCGGTGCGTGTTCTTTTCCAACTCGTGATTCACATGCAGCTCAAGCGGGCCAATGAAGCTAAGGCAATATTAGGTCCCACAGGTGACAGAGCGGAATTCCACAAAAGCCCCCACCCAGCCCCCACCCCAGCCCCCTCAGACCCGGGGTTTGGTGGGGTTTTTCGGCTTAGAAATGACTCATGACCTGTAATAAATATTTAAGTAGCCGGTCTCACAGGGAGCTGCTGAGACACGCTATTTGAGAGACAGAAGAAGAAAGAAATATCTAGATCCTGATCTTCCTTGCACACTGAAGGACAGGAGGCTTGGACTAAAGCCATGAAAGGAGGAATTAGGAGGCTGGGAAGGTGGCTCAGTGGTGGACTGCTTGCCTTGCATGCATGAGGCCCTGGGTTCGATTCCTCAGCACCACATAAGCAGAAAAAAAGCTGGAAGTGGTGCTGTGGCTCAAGTGGTAGAGCGCTAGCCTTGAGCGGAAGAGCTGAGGGACAGCGCCCAGCCCAGAGTTCAAGCCCCACGACCAGCAAAAAAGAAAGAAAAAGAAAGGAGGAATTAGAATGACCCCATGGGGTGGGGGGGTAGGATGAGGAGCTCCACCCCTTTCGGGGAGGAGGTGGGAATCAGGATAGGGGGGAATGTGGCCCCCACTGTCTAGCAGAGAACCCGTTCCTTTGCAGAACTCTAGGTTAGGCTGTGCTGAAGGGAGACTCAGCACACACACAGGGAGCGTGCATGCGCGTGCAGCCAGAGAGGAATGCCGTCAGCGCTGGCACAGACCTGGGCAGAGACGCGGCTAAACCACTGGGAGGACACACAGGGGAGCGTGGCAGGTCAGATGATAGCGACGGTTCTTCCCTTTCTCTCTTCTAGATGTGGGATTAGGACCAGCATCGTGTCCTCCCTCCCTCAGGGAGACAATGGCCACACATTCTCAAGCCATGGATGAATCCCTCTTTGTGTGTTTTATTATTACAATGTTGACTCTGTGTGTACTGGAACTTGAACTCAGGGCTTTGTTGGCATTCTTGCTTGGCTTTTTCCCCCGGCTACTGCATGAGCCAAACCACTTCTAGCCTTTTGGTGGTTCATTGGAGATCAGAGGCTCTTGGATTTGTTCTACCAGGGCTGGCTTTGAACTGTGGTCTCCAGACTTCAGCCTCCCGAGTAGCCAGGGTCACAGGCAATTGCCAACCGGTGCAGAAGAGAGGAGAGAATTCTAGAAAGCTTCACGGGCCTCTTTTAACAAGGGGAAGGGGCCATTCGTTGCTTGCTTCTGGAGGTCGTGGGGCCCAGCCACAGCACTGGAAGCCCCTGGTGCATTCCCAGGGGCCGACCGTGGGTTCCAGGGGAAGTAGCTGGCCCCTACCCATCGGCCCATCGCCCCTGTGCCTCAATTTCCCCCAGCTGAGAGGCAGCCGAGACCCTGGAGAGAGAGGCGTTTGTCTCCGAGGGCCGTTGGATTTGAGTAGCAATGTTCTCCTTTGCGAGCCATTTCCCCTTGAATATCAGCCGTTGCTTTTCTATCCTATCGGCATTCACCGCAAAGGCTGATCCCCCCAGCACGTCCCCACACTGTTACACAAAACAGAGCAGCACGTAGCGCCCGTGAGCCTGGCGGCTGCAGGACAGTCTCCTCATCTGCTGGCTTCCGGAGCATCTGCAGCCGCCCGCAAAGAAGGAAAAGCTGATCCACTCCAGTTCTGCAGCCACGGGGCTCTCCCAGAACTGGGATCAGCCCTACCACTGATGGCCAGGGACCCACTCGGTTGATACTTAGGGGCTGGATACGGTGGCTCACGCCTGTAATCCCAGCTACTCAGGAGGCGGTGATCATGGTCCAGACCAGTCCTCAGGCAAAAATGTAGGATTCTATCTGGAAAATAATGAAAGCACAGAAAGAAAAAGGCTGGGGTGTGACATAAGTGATTGAGAGTACTTCTTACCTAGGAAATGCAAGGCCCCAAGTTCTACCTATCATCAACCAGTCTATCATCTATTATCTACCTCTATCTAGCTCTATCCACCACATCGATCTACCTATCTCTAGCTATCATCTTTCTGTCTACATTAGATATAGATAGATCTTCTATATGTATGGATTACGAATTGATATAGATCCTATACGTATGTTATCTATAGATTGTATAGGTTAACTATAGATTATATATAAATATTAATAGGTATGGGTACCTTTTATAGAGGTCTATTATTCATTATAGATTATTATAGGTTATCTATAGATGATGGATAGATATAAATTATATATATCATCTATCTCTCCAAGATAGACAATCTATAGATAGATAGATAGATAGACAGACAGACAGACAGATAGACAGACAGATGTTGGGTAGATAAATTATATATATGCTAAATACAAGGAATATAGTATCAAGCAAGACTCCGAATAAAGAGTAGATAAATGTGTTCCTCGTTTGGGGCACATATAAACAAATTGCAGAAGAACACTTCAGTTTTTAAACACTTCAGCTTTCCATCTTGCTGGGCTCAGTCTCCAACTGTCTCTAACGAGCCATCTTCTATTAGCTTGTTACTGCGCCTCCAGAACCCAACAGAAGCAATTCTGCATCCTCAATATCCCATAATTCAAGTTTTTCCTTAGCCCTCATTTGTTTCCAGATGAGTGCTTCTGACATGTTTGCAGTTTACAAAGGTAAATACTCAGAGCATGCATTTATTTACTTATTCATTCATTTCCTTCCTTCCTTCCTTCTTTCCTTCCTTCCTTCCTTCCTTCCTTCCTTTCTTGTGCAAGTCCTGGGGCTTGAATCCTGGGCCTGCGTGCTGTCCCTGAGCTGGCTTTTGTGTTCAAGGCTAGCTCTCTTCCACTTGAGCCACAGCTCCAGTTCTGGCTTTTAGGGGTAGTTAATTGGAGATTAAAATCTCACAGACTTTCCTGCCAGCCCAGACTGGCTTTGAACCATGATCCTCAGATGTCAGCCTCCTGAGTATTTAGGATTACAGGTGTGAGCTACCGGCACCCAGAGCCTGGCTTGTTACTTATATATGAGACATAGCCCAGTACAGGGCCTGGAATACAGCAAGTGGTCCATCATTGTCATCACTACCATCATCACCATCATCACCACCACCACCACCATCAACAGCATCATCAGCTTACTCTGGTTGGATATTAGCTGTCCTCCTTTGTAAAAAGATCACTTATTATTCACCCAGACCTCGTGTAGAAGAAGTTGGATCATCACAGAGATGAAGGTTTGACGAAAATGATCGGGTTGTGAATGACCCGCAGCTCGAACGATTTTCTGAGTTCCCATCCTCCACCCCTCTGGGGTTCCACATTCTTGTCATAAACCTTGTGATTGCAGCCACACACACAAAATCAAGGGTGAGGTTACCGTGGGCCACACTATGCGACTTGCTTTGCCAAAGGGATCTTAGCAGCTGTGGCACAGGAAGGGCCTGAAATGGACTCCTACCACTGGACATGGTCTTTAGTGGCTGTGCCACCACTGGAAGAACCGTTTTCCCCAAGGGCAACCTGAGGATGGACACATGCAGACTAGAACCAACCTATTCTGCAGCGAAATCAATGACAATGGTTTATATCATTGAGATCTTTGTGGACATTTGTTACGCAGCCATAGCTGACTGACACATGACAGCCCTGGTAAAGATGCTTACAAAAGATGTGTCTTCTTCCACTTATTCAGAGTAAAATTCCAATAACAGAGAAGACAGGAAGTACACGTACGTGTTCCTGGACCTGGCTCAACCAGGCTGTGTAACCAAACGCCTCTCTTCCACACACTAGGAATAAGGTTTGTCCTTAAATTTGGTCAGGAAGAAAAATGGAGGATAAGTTAAATGCTCCCTATCAGATTCAGCATTTAACCAGCAGGAAGGGAAGGAAGACAGGATGGTCATGAAAACAGAAAGTTCTAACACAGAGGCAAAGTTACCCAGCTCATACTTCACCGGCCTCTGACCTCTCCTTAACCCAACTCAGACTCTAAGACAAACGCTGTGCTGTGTTTTCTCCCTGGGCCTCTCCTCTCTTCTCCTCCCATCCCCGCCCCTCCCCTTCCCCGCCTGCTGCCCCTCTAGGGCACCACGCCAGGCCTTTGATTCCTTGGTAAGACTGCTCTTCCCTGTAAACCTGTTGCCACAGGAATAGGCCATCCTGGCAGAAGACGGGCAGAAAGCAGGAGGAAGGGGGAGAAAGCCACCCTCCTGTATTCTTGCTGGGAAATTATCCCCAGCCTTTGATATATTAAAATGGAAGTGCTGTAACTGCCCGTTGCCATGGCGACGCTTTGCATGCCGCCCTGTGATTGGCTGGTTGTGAGTTCACTTTCCTTCGGGCCTTGCAGCCTAATTAACTGTTATTTTTGTCAGTACGGAGGAAGAGTCCACACTTGGGGCTTTTTTTTTTTTTTTTTTTTTTTGCCAGTGATGGTAACCCTGTGGGGATGGAGTTAATTTTCAGAGACTACAAAAGACAGAAATGGCTGGGGCTCCCATTGCAGGTCTCCTCTCGGAAAAGTTGCCAACGGGTTAAGTGAAGAGTCAGAGTTAGAGAAAATGTGAGTGTACTCCCCAACTTGTCTTTGGAAAGTTCAGGGTCTCCAGCAATCGGACAACTTCTGGGAAAAAGGGACAGTAGCTAAACCCCAAACTAAAGAATAGGGTGAAAGCTGGGCGCCCGGTGGGGCTCACGCCTGTCATCCCAGCTACTCAGGAGACTGAGATCTGAGGACCCTGGTTTGAAGCCAGCCCCGGGCGGGAAAGTCTGGGAGACTCTTATCTCCAAATTACCACTCAAAAACCAGAAGTGGTGCTGTGGCTCAAGTGGTAAGAGCACTCGCCCTGAGCTGAAGAACTCAGAGACGGCACCCAGGCCCAGGGTTCAAGCCCCAGGACCAGCACAACCTCTGCCATGCTCTTCAGTACCTGTCTGGCCTTAGATCCCGGAGCTCTGAAGATCCTGTGTGCAGCAGCACCGTGCGGCCTTGTCTGTGGATCTCGTGTGAGATCATGGGTGGGGTCACTCAAGAGGTCACGGGTGGGGTCACGGGTGGGGTCACGGGTGGGGTCGCGTGGGTCTGCCCAGCCGTAGGGTGGAGCTTCCCCTTCAACAAAATAAACTCGTCAAGCCCAGCTGTCTCCACAGCTCTCCTCTCGGGAAGCCCTTTAACCTGAGAAACACAAGCTCCCCATCTCTCTCTCTCTCTCTCTCTCCCAAGTCCTGTTTTCTTTCTGCATCTATGAACATGACCCCCAGCTTCAGCTACAGTACTTGCCCTTCTTTGCCTGGCTGACTTCGCCTTGCACAGATGCCCTCAAGGTTCACCCACATCATCGTGCCAAGGGTTGGCAACTGCCGCCCCCGAAGCTCCGCCTCCTGAGTGTCCCACCTCCTCCCAACCTGGCCTACTGAGCCGCCCCCAGCTCCCCACAGGACACACCACACCACAACCCCGCCAGGGCAGCCTGCACCCTCTGCCTGGCCCAGAGCCTTGTGGGAAATGCAGACTATCGGCTCCCACCTCAGCCCTGCTGCCTTAGTTTACCCGGAGCGCAAAGTGACGTCCACACACCTGAGACCGCATCCCCTGTAAGCTCTCTGGGACCTGCGAGCAAGCGGCTGGACGCTCACCGTCCACGCCGTCCACGCTGTCCACCCCCCAGGGCGCCCAGAGGCTCAGCCTTGTCTCAATCTGCCCAAGGCACAGCCAGGCCCAGGGTCCCCCGAGGCTCCAAAGCGCCAACTATGGAAATTGGATTTTCCTGCAAATCAAACCTTACAAAGTGTTTAAAATACATTTAGAGATGCCAGGGAACCTCACTCACCTGCTGAAGGAAATTGTGCAGCTGCAAGCAGGGAGGGGAGGGGAGAGGAAGCTATTGAAGGGATCCAAACTCGGGAAGGGAAGAGGAGAAGGGGAGGGGAAGGGAGAGGGGAGGGGAGGAGACAGGAAGGGGGGGAGATGGGAGGGGAGGGGAGAAGAGGGGAGGAGAGGAGAGGAGAGAGGAGGAGAGGAGAGGGGAGAGTCAAGAAGGAGGGGCTTGGGGCAGAGGGGAGAGACAGAGTCAGGGAAGGAGAGGAGAGGTGGGAGGGATGAAGAGCAATGGGAGGAAGTAGACGGATGAGAGTAGCAGGAGAAGGAGAAGTGGCTGGGGAGAGAAACGGGGAAGAGAGGAAGACATGGAAGGCATGTCTCAGAAGTGGGAGAGAGGGAGCTGACAGGGAAGAAAGCAGCTTTCCTCAGGAAAGCCCACGCGTGTCCGCTGATGGATGGGTGGGTGGAGGAAGTGTGGTAATCATGCCTGCACACATAGGTACAGGCACACCCGGTGGAATAGCACTCAGCGGGTAAAAAGAAACCCTGTCCTTTGTGAACCCATTGGGTGGAGGCGGGGGCACTTCTAGGGAAGAAATAATGTGTAAATTCCACAGCCTCCTATTCAGATTTAGGTTCGACGTTATTACCCTGTCATGATGAATCTTCACTTTGGCATTCGGTTTATTTGTTTGTGGTGCCAGTCCCAGGACTTGAACTCAGGGCCTGGGTGCTGTCTTTGAGCTATTTTCTTTTATTTTTATTTTTTTGCCCAAAGCTGACTGTCTACCACCAGAGTCACAGCTCCACTTCTGGCTTTTTCTTAGTTCATTGGGAGATCAGAGTCTCATGGACTTCCCTGCTCTGGCTGGCTTTGAACGGCCATCCTCAGATCTCAGCCTCCTGAGTAGCTAGGATGACAGACGTGAGCCACCGGCGCCCGGCCTTGTCACTGTTTATTAAAAGTCACATCAGAGAGGCACTCGGACCTTTTTTGCAGGATGGATTTCAGCTGTTTTATAAATAGCTGTCAGTCCCCCCGGGAGCTCCCAGTGCGTTAAATAGATACAGCTTCCTTCTTCCTAAGATCCGATAGGGAAATAAAGGTGAGCTGTTCGCATTACAAATGCAGAAACTGAGGCTTTGTGAGTGTTCAAAAACCAGTCGGAGGATGCACAGCCCAGCAGCTGGGATTTGAACTCGGCCCCCTGGGCGTCGGCATTTCTTATCCCCCTCAAATCTCCATAAACATGCAGGAGGAAAGATAAAAACACATCCCCCCCCACACACACACAAACACATGAATTTGTTTTTACTTCCTGGTGAAATTGTTTCCCCAGTACTGACTTACTTAGCAAAATGTTAGGTTCTTGGTTTTGTTTTGTGGGTTTTTTTTTAAAGCCCATCTTTTTCTGCTTTAGTTAAACTAATTACCATTCTCTGCCTATAATTTTCAAATTCCCATTTTCCACTTCAAATCTACCGTGGAAACCCACGTGGCGGGGGAGAAGCAGAGGCCTCCGTGGTGGCCGCCAGCCTGCTCTGCTCCACCCCGGGGTTCACTCTCCACCTGCCTGGCAGAGGCTGGATAGAAAGCCCCCATGGGCCCTTCCCTGCTGCTCTTCCCCAGGGAGGCTCAGCCTATGGGAGAAGAAGCAGGGCTGACCTCAGGGCAAAGACCCAACAGAGAAGAGAGGATGTGAGGCCAGGACTCCAAACCCAGCTTTGCCATCCCTAGCAGTGGGGCCTGGGGATGTTCATCAGTCTCTCTGAGCTTCGCATTCCTTACCTGCAAAATAGGGGGACAGAACTGCAGAAAGCAGTTATGCATTCCTGCCACGTCAAAAGCTTTTTTAGGAAGAGGAGCTGTATTAGCACAGCAGGGCGAAGGTAACCAAGGTGAGCTTCAAGTAAGGACTTGCCAGATGTGGTGGCTCACTCCTGTCATCCTAGCTACTCAGGAGGCTGAGATCTGAGGATCAAGGGTCAAAGCCAGCCCAGGCAGGAAAGACTGTGAGACTCTTATCTCCAATTAATCACTAAGCGTTCAAAAGTGGGGCTGTGGCTTAGGTGGTAGAGCATTATCCTTGAGTGAAAAAAGCTCAGGAACAGTGCCCAGGCCTGAGTTCAAACACCATGACTCACATACACATGTACACACCACACACACACACACACACACACACACACACACACACACACACACAAAGTAGAGACTCTCTGTTGTGGCAATTCAGGAGGATTCTAGGGGTCCCCCAACCTCCTCTTCCAGGACACCCCTCCTTCCTACCCTGTCCAAACCCCGTCCATGTGGTTTACCTGGAATGACAAAGAGGATGGCTCAGAATACATTCAGGACCACCGCAATGTCCATTCTACATTCCAGGCCCAGGGGACAAACCATCCGTGCATTCCTTTACCTTCCCAGAAGTAATAAGATCCACACAGGGTCTCCATTCCCCCAGAGAAGTCTGAGGATGGTCAGGAATGTGCTCAGGGTCCCCCAGGCAAATGACAGAACCAGGATTTGAAACATTGACACTGTTTGTGCCTAGTTCCATCCCTTGAGCTCCCCTTTGCAGGCGGCTCTTGTTGCTCACCTGACCACTACTACCACCACTATCACCAGGGGCAGCATTAGAGACATGTCAAAAAAAGATGGGACTATTTGAGGAAGAGGGCCTAGGAGCCAGGAGAGGGAAAAGGAAAGAGTTCAAACACAACAAGGAAAGAGAAGGGCATCAGGTATGTACAGTGGAGCTCCTCACCATGGTGGCCAACGAGGGTACAATTCTGCCAGCAAGAGGCAGGACCTGGGATTGATCTGGGCACTCTGGTTGCTCTTATGGGTTTGAGAGGGGTGAAAATAGAGAACACAGAGAAATGCACACTGTACCTGTGCTTGCACCTGAGTTGGGGAGGGAAGGGGAAGAGAAGGGAGGGGAGGGAAAAGTCCCCGCTCTGAAGATAGGGATAGGTTTCTCAGAGTGTTTTCCCTCTCTTACTGTGATATGGTAGAGGAAGTAAAGGTGGAATATAATATTGGACTTGGATTGTGTAAAATGGATAATGAATGATTTTAAGATATAAATGTAAGTGTGCTGTGGATAAGACTTCCCTGGTAACTAGCTATTTTAGCTAGTAACTGTAATTATAACTCTGTAATCCTGTAACTCTGTAACTCTGCTTCTGCTGTTTTCTGAACAACGCAAGCCCTAACCCAGCTGAACCATCACCACCCTTTGTTCTATTCCCCTGCTTCCCACCAGAAAAACCTTGGCAGGAAATTTAAACTTAAAGTGCAAATTTCTTGTAACAATTATAGGCTAAAACCAACACCCAGCCTCCTCCTTTCCCCTCCCTAGCCCAAAATGCTTAAAAGCTGATGTGGGCTGGCCCTCAGGGCTGTTTCCTGGGATCCCGACTCCAGGTGCAGTCCTGGCATGTCAGCACTTTTCACTCAATAAAATCTTTTACATTTTCACTCTGGTCTGAGTGGTCCCACTGCCCCTCCCCACTACAACTGAGGCTGCAGGAGAAAACTTAATTAAATGTGAGACTCAATTCAGACAGGGCTGTGAGGCTGTGACACTTTAAATATACCTCTGGGTTGGGCTCTGGCAGTGACTAAAAAAATGCCTTCCCAAGGCGTTGGGCGTCTGCACACAGAGACTTCTATGGGAAGGCATTTCACTAGAAAACACATTCTAACACAGAGCCCTGATGAAATCTACTTAACCCAGCCCAAACCCCCACCACCACCACCACAGCCTCCTGTAGCTTCAGCCTCGGCTTCTAGCTGCCTCCGCAAACACTGCCACACCTTCCTCAGGCCTCCAACTAAATAGGTAAGAGCCAGCCCTGAGTTCTCACCGCCCATCCTAGGGCCTGACATATTTAAGTGCTGACCACTCTCCATCTAAGATAGATCTCTAATGTGTCCATTTATTTCCACCTCCCTGGAGACCCTTCCCACCCCCAGTATCCTCAACTCCTGCAGGGGTTACAGCTGCCCCCTCCTGGTATTTCCCACAGCCCCTCACCACTTCAGGGTGAGGTGCTTCTTATGAATGAATCCTCCTTTGAAGGGGTTCACGGGCAACTTTATCTCAAGGTGTCTGATGGCAGCACCAATGGCTGTAGGCACTGTGGCTCATCCTTCGACCTCTCTAAATGCCCAGAGTGTCGACTGCTTTCCATGTTGGGACCAGCAAGAATGTCTCTGACTGAGCACCAGTGCGGCTCACACCTGTCATCCCAGCTACTCAGAAGGCTGGGATCTGAGAATCCTGGTTCAAAGTTAGCTGGGGATAAAAAAAAAATTTAATGAAATTCTTATCTCCAATGAGCCACCCAAAAGCCAGAAGTGGAGCAATGGTTCAAATAGCAGAGCAGCAGCATTGAGTGGAAAAGCTAAGAGATAGTACTCTCACCCTGAGTTCAAGTCCCAGTACTAATGTATACACACACACACACACACACACACACACACACACAGGGTCTCTGGACATTGCCAAAAGCCCTTGCGGTGAGGTGGACAGGTGGGAAAGCCGTCCCTCATCGATGTGTCCTCTCCAGCGCTGCCCTTCATCACGTAACCCCCCTGTGGCTTCCTTTACACATGCAGCCTCAACTACAATTAACTCTGCATCCATTGTGTGTTATAGCAAAGACTGCCCCTCCCCCTTTCACCGTGCAGTAACTTGGACTCTCTGATCTGTGGGCTGTATTTCCAGGAGCTACGAGAGTCCAGCAGAAGGCGTGAGGTGGATGGAAGGAAGTGTCCAGTCGATGTTCACTGGGTGAATGAACAAGCTGGACTCTGTGCTCAGCCCTGTCCACTCTCCCTCCTCTCCTCTGTTTGGTTTTCAAGGGTGTCACACCCTGCCTCCATGTCCACGCCTGCCCAGCAGAGGGCAGTGTGCTGACTTCCCTTGCTGATCTAAGGGCCGCGCTGCTCCATCATGGTGAATCATTAAGGAGTGAATGGATTGGGGAGAAGGAAAGCACTTTCTTACTGCAAGCTGGCTACTGAAAGGGGAACAAGGCAGGCCCAGAGAGACGCTGGATCTATGCGATGCCTTTCTATGTGGAAGCTAGATTTAGCTTATAAACTCATAAGTAAATACGTGGGAGTGGTACGCAGGGGTATACAAATGTATTAATGGAAATACAGAAGGTTCAAGGGAGAACTCAGTGCAATTCCATAGAAAGGCAAAATCGGAGTTCAATAAAATAAAACCCCAGGGAATGGGTATTCGAAAGAGGTGGGGTGGGGCCAAGAGGAAAGGAGTGGATGAATGGAGAGGAGAAGAGGAGGAGAACGTGGACAAGAATCCAACGTATATCCTATAAAATTAAGCAGTGTAAAGGAGGTGGGCAGGGAGGGGAGGGGTGGCATGGGTCAGGATATATTGTATTTATCAACTGCTTTGTTAAATGACAACTCCTTTGTACAACTACTTGAAAATAGTAATTTAAGGCTGGGAAGGTGGCTCAGTGGTAGAGTGCTTGCCTTGCATGCATGAGGCCCTGGGTTCGATTCCTCAGCACCACATAAGCAGAAAAAGCCGGAAGTGGTGCTGTGGCTCAAGTGGTAGAAAGTTAGCCTTGAGCTGAAGAGCTGGGGGACAGCACCCAGGCCCAGAGTTCAGGCCCCACAACCAACAAGAAAAAAAAAAAAAAGTAATTTAGCCAGGTGCCAGTGGCTCACATCTGTAATCCTAGCTACTCAGGAGGCTGAGATCTGAGGGTCATGGTTTGAAGCCAGCCTGGGCAGAAATGTCTGTGAGGTTTTTTTTTTTTTTTATCCCGATCATGGGGCCTGAATTCTGGGCCTGGGTGCTGCCCCTCAGCTCTTCAGCTCAAAGCTAGCGCTCTACCACTTGAGCCATAGGGTCACTTCTGGCTCTTTCTGCTTATTTGGTGCTGAGGAATCGAACCCAGGGCCTCATTCATGCAAGGCAAGCGCTCTACCTCTGAGCCACCTTCATCTCCAATAAACCACTCAGAAAAGAACCAGAAGTGGTACTGTGGCTGAGGTGGTAGAGCGCTATCCTTTAGCACAAAGAGGCTCAGGAACAGTGCCCAGGCCCTGAGTTCAAGTCCCAGGACTGGCAAAAAAAAATTAAATTAAGATAAAATAATAAGTTGGAAAAGTATGCTAGTCAGATATGAGGTGCATAACACACAACCGGATATGGTAACCTTGTCCACAGATACTTTAAAAGGAGAAGAAAGGTAAGCAAGGCAAGCCTTGGTGGAGATGTAGAGGACCTTGCAAAGGGCGGTAGGACTTGTTACCGCCCCTTGGGGAAAGCCTTTGGCACCGACTGCTCAACCCGGCACCGGTGGCTCACGCCTGCAGTCCTAACTACTTGGAGGCTGAGTTCTGAGGCTGGTTTGTTCAAAGCCAGCCCCAGGCACGCAAATCTGTGAGACTCCTGTCTCCGATTAATGGCCAAAAAAGCTGGAAGTGGAGCTGTGGCTCAGGTGGTAGAGCATTAGCCTTGAGCAAACGAAGCTCAGGGCCAGCGCCCAGGCCCTGAGTTCAAACCCCAGGACCAGCAAGACAAAACAACAACAAAACCCTATCCCAAATCTCCAGAAGAATACATGATAACAACCTCTCCCTTAGAAGCAGAAATGTCGGTCAAAATCATCATGAGTAAACCAATTAGAATCAAATCTGCACTCTACAGCAGTGAAAAATGGATTCTTTCTCCTGACCCACATGGGGACTGCTCCGCCCAAATATTAAGCATTGGCGATCAGGCAGAGTGACTTGTGATGGAAACATCTCCATTCCTATGAAGTGCAGAAACTGATCCAACTTGGCGGCTGCGCAGCAGAGGAGCGGCTGTCCCCGGGGCGTGAGGGTTGGGATGGGAGAGGGTGGGAACACGTGTTACCAGACTCTCAAAACTCCTCGAGCTCCCTTAGGATCAGAGCACTTTTCCACACCATTCTTCACCAATAGACAATGATGGCGACGTCTAATTCTACATTCAGGGTGTGATTGCCAGGGATTTCCCACGAAGGCAGGGCAGTGGTACCCCGAGGTTGCTATGGACACAGCCCCTCCCCAAGTTGACCAGTTGGCCAGGAAGAGAGATGCTGAGCAGAACTCAGGACGCTAGGCCGGCCTCTGGCGTGGCTTCCCACAGAAGCCCTCATAAAGGGTCCCTTGGGTATAAAGCAGACCTCCTTCGGGCCTGCATCAAAGAGCCTCTCTCGAACAAGCCCAGGATGTTAGGAATTATGCAAATGAGCTCAAGAATCAGAGGCTCTTTGCTAATAAAGACAGAGAGAGGATCAGGGCGCCACACTGCAACGTGATAATGAGGCTGATCTTGATGGTACTTCTCAGCCCTTATTTGCAAAATTAAGATCTAAGGGGAAAGGAGGGGAAGATGGGGGGGGGGGCACTCATCCCAACCATAAAAGGGAGATATACCCATGAGAAAAGATGGTGGAAAAAGCACTAATGATCCAATTAAAAGAAAGGAGGGGGGGAAAAATAGGAAAGAAAGAAATGGAAGGCAGCTCTGAGAGCCTGGTTCCAATTACCACAGAATCTGAGGCCCATGGATTCCCTCCCCGCCCCCCGCCCCCCCTCGCCCCCACCCTTGGCAGCCAAGAGCAGAGATGGAGAATTAATGGTTTGATTTTATTTTCTTCTACCTGTGGAGGATAACTTTTTTGAATTATTCATCTGTTTTCTTTGCCAGATGTTTGGTCTTCCATCCTAAAGACATTTCAGGGATTTTTCCCCCCTTAGAGGGGAAGGGGCTGCACAGGCTGCAGAATAAAGGAAAGAGGAAGAGAAGCCAATAGGACCAAAGAAGGGGCTCCCTCCCCTCTCCTCCCCCTTTCTCCTCTGCATGGGGGGGGGGGTGGAATGCAGAGGGAGAATGTCACACTAAATAGAAGCTTTGTTCTTGTGAAGAAGCCGTCCCTGGGCAAATCAGATGGCAGAAGACCAAGCTATAAAGGACCCCTCTCAAAGCTGGAACCTGACAGGTGCTGGTGGCTCACACCTGTCATCCTAGCTACTCAGGAGGCTGAGATCTGAGGATCGTGATCCAAAGCCAGCCCAGGCAGGAAAGTCCCTGTGAGACCTTCAATAAACCACCAGAAAACCGGAAGTGGCGCTGTGGCTCAAAGAGGTAGAGCTCTCGCCTTAAGCTGAAGAGCTGAAGGACAGCGCCCAGGTTCAAGCTCCATGACTAACCAATAAAATAATAATAATAATAATGATAATAATAATAATGGTTGGGGGGGCTGTCGTCTCCTGTCTCCTTTGCTTCTTCCGATGGGCTGCGATGGGCTGGCAAGGCTGGATATGATTACACACCCCCTTCCCCGCTCCCCGCTTTGTCTTGATCTTGGCTCTTGCAGCTCATGAATTCTGCTGCCAGTGTGTGCATCAGGGAGGGCTGAATGGAAACGACTCAAGGTTGAGCCAACCTGAAGCAAATATTCAACCAGGCGTTTGTGTCCCCAGTGAATAAAGTTGGGATGAAAACTTCCGTGGTGACTTGCCAGCACCTTCTTGCTTATAAACCCAGGCTTTATCAAGCGGGACGTTCCACTATTTTACTGAGAAGCTCACGGTTCCTGCACGGGGCAGGAGGCGCGCTCACCAGCACCGGTGCTCAGCACCCGTGCTCAGAGGCTGCAGAGTGGCAGAGATGCCCTTCCTCCGGCAGGACAGGAAAGTTCTCCAGGGGGGCAGGGAGAAGAAGGGGGGGTGACACACTTTGGTGGCCACCACCTGGGTCTGAGAAAAGTGTATTTGTTCCCAGTAATATTGCCTGCCAGGATGAAGATACCAGAACCTTCCATGCAGAGTAGATGGCCAATAACAAGAAGAACCATTGTTGGGACACCAGAGAAGACATTCTCTGTTCCTTTGGCTTTTTCTCCTTCTTTCTTCTTTTCTTTCTTTTTTTTTTTTCTATCTTGGTGGTAGTGGGATTTGAGCTCAAGACCATGAACTTGCTAGGCGGTGGCTCTATCACTTTACACACACACACCATACACACACACCATACACACACACCATACACACACACCATACACACACACCATACACACACACACCATACACACACCATACACACACACCATACACACACACACACACCATGCACACACACCATACATAGACACACTCCACACACACCATACACACACACCATACACACACACACACACACACACCACACACACACACCATACACACACACCATACACACACACCATACACACCATACACACACACCATACACACACACACCATACACACACACCATACACACACACACCATACACACACACACCATACACACACCATACACACACACCATACACACACACACACACCATACACACACACCATACACACACCATACACACACACCACACACACACCATACACACACACCATGCACACACACCATACACACACACACCATACACACACACCATACACACACACCATACACACACACCACACACACACCATACACACACACCATACACACACACACCATACACACACACACACACACACACACACCATACACACACACCATGCACACACACCATACACACACACCACACACACACCATACACACACACCATACACACACACCATACACACACACACCATACACACACACCATACACACACACCATGCACACACACCATACACACACACACCATACACACCATACACACACACACCATACACACACACACCATACACACCATACACACACACCATACACACACACCATACATAGACACACTCCACACACCATACACACACACCATGCACACACACCATACACACACACCATACACACACACCATACACACACACACCATACACACACACCATACACACACACCATACACACACACCATACACACACACACCATACACACACACCATACACACACACCATACACACACACCATACACACACACACCATACACATACACACCATACACACACACCATACACACACACCATACACACACACCATGCATAGACACACCATACACACACACCATACACACACACACACCATACACACACACCATACACACACACCATACACACACACCATACACACACACCATACATAGACACACTCCACACACCATACACACACACCATGCACACACACCATACACACACACCATGCACACACACACCATGCACACACACCATACACACACACCATGTACACACACACCATACACACACACCATACACACACACCATACACACACACCATACACACACACCATACACACACACACCATACACACACACCATACGCACACACACACACACACACACCACACACACACACCATACACACACACCATACACACACACCATACACACCATACACACACACCATACACACACACACCATACACACACACCATACACACACACACCATACACACACACACCATACACACACACACACACACCATACACACACACCATACATAGACACACTCCACACACACCATACACACACACCATACACACACACACCATACACACACACACACACACCATACACACACACCATACATAGACACACTCCACACACACCATACACACACACCATACACACACACACCATACACACACACACACACCATACACACACACCATACATAGACACACTCCACACACACCATACACACACACCATACACACACACACCATACACACACACACACACACACCATACACACACACCATACATAGACACACTCCACACACACCATACACACACACACCATACACACACACACCATACACACACACACCATACACACACCATACACACACACACACACACACCATACACACACACCATACATAGACACACACCATACATAGACACACTCCACACACACCATACACACACACCATACACACACACCATACATAGACACACTCCACACACACCATACACACACACCATGCACACACACACCATACACACACATACCATACACACACACCATACACACACACCATGCACACACACACCATACACACACACACCATACACACACACCATACACACACAAACCATACACACACACAGTACACAAACACACACACACCATACACACACACAGAGTCCTGATTTAACTGGGCATTTCTTATACGTTTCTTACACATGAATTGGCCTTTATCTTTTTTTGTAAGTTTCTGCTTTTAACTCATCATAAAAATAATCCTTTCTAGCCTGGCACCAGTGGCTCACGCCTGTAATCCTAGCTGCTCAGGAGGCTGAGATCTGAAGATCGAAGTTCAAAGCCAGCCCAGGCAGGAAACTCCGTGAAACTCTTATCTCCAATAAACCATCAGAAAACCAGAAGTGGTGCTGTGGCTCAAATGGTAGAGCACTTGCCTTGAGCTGAAGAGCTGAGGGACTACACCCAGGCCCAGAGTTCAAGCCCCATGACTGACAAAAAAAATAATAATAATCCTTCCCTTCCATTATAGTTTCAGTATTACTTAATATTTATATATTTATTATATACTTAATAATTATACTGTTATATGATGTATTATATACTTATGTTTCAAATGTGTATTTGCTGTATATTGAATACACAATTACGTAGTGTATTTAATATAGATTTAACGCATATCATTATATAAGTTTTTTTATCTTTGTGGACGCACTCCACATACATGCCACCCCTGAGATAACTACAATTTCCAGCCACCCACATGCCAAAGCCTGCCCATCTTTCTGGGAGCTTCTCTACCTCTTTGAGCTCTGGTTTCACACCTGAAATGTAGGGACAGGATCGCTTCTCCAGCTACCATGTGATGGGGGGGAAGCCAGGAGGGAAACCCCGAAGGTGAGGGTCCAGCCGCCGGCCCGGGCCTGGTCACTGATCCTGGCTGTGGTTTCTAAGCCCCAAGGCTGTCACTCGCAGGGCCGTGAAGGACGCCGCGCCTCGGCCAGGCTGTGGCTTTGGGTATTAACCAGCTGTGGTTACTCCACCATAGACAGCACAGCCTGCCCGCACCCGGGGCCTGGTGAGCCCCTCGGAGCTGCAGGTGCGCCCAGCTTCGCAGCCCCATCCCCAGCCCACAGGGGCAAGGCTCAGGAGTAGCAGCTCCCCCACCAGCCCAGCCAGGACACACACCCCCATCCCTGCCGGCCCAGCATGGCCAGTCTCTGCCCCCCACCAATGTCTGTGGAACCCCCTCTCCCCACATAGAAGAAGCGACACGGGCCGTGGACGGCCTCCTGTGATCGTTGCTATGGCAGACACGACTGGAAACGCCACGCACACTTATCAGGAGACAGCAGAAGAGCGGCAGCCGGCAGCTGTCACGGCCGCCCACAGGTGACACGGCGAAGAAAGGGAGATTAAAAGCCAGGACTTGTGAGGCACGAGGCCGAGTGACACTTAGCAATGGCAGGACACGGAAGGCCGCCCGCGCGGGACGGGCCACTGCTCACCCAGGGGATCCTGGGCGGTTTTCTCCAGGGGGTAAAAAGAAAGAAAGAAAAGAGGAAAGAAGTAAAACAAGACCCAGGGCAGGGCTCGGCGGGGGCTTGAGCTTTGATTTACTGATCGCCTTCCCGCCCGGAAAGGTCAGTGCTGGGAAGGGCATTTTCTCTTCTCTTCATCTTCTCCTCTCTGAGCTCTGAACATCATCCGTGGGTTCAGCACGCAGGCGCACAATGAACCTTCCTCCATCCACATCAAACAGCATCAGGACCACATTCCCCCCCCCCCCACTCAGCCCCCCCTGCCAGGGGGTAGTACCATCTGTGTTGTCTTCCCGACATTCTTATTTTTGTGCCAGTCCTGGGGGCTGGAACTCAGAGCCTGAGCACCATTCCCTGAGCCTTTCTCACTCAAGGCTAGGGGCTCTACCACCTGAGCCACAGCCCCACCTCTGGCTTTTTGGCAGTTTGTTGGAGATAAGAGTCTCACGGACTTTCCTACCCCAGCTGGCTTCGCACCTCAAACCTCGATCCTCAGGTCTTAGCCTCCCGGGCAGCTAGGATGACAGGAGCGAGTCATTGGCGCCCGGTGGAGGGTTTTTGGAAACTGGCATCAGAGTCACATTGGGAGCAGGGGTCAGGGACGGACCTCGTTGAGAACACAGAGCCACTAAAATAGTTGGGATCCTAAATGAGTTTGACCCAGAGGCCTCTATTTCTGACATTTCCCCCATGCTTCCTGCCCCACAGATCTATCATTGTCAACATTTTGGGGGCGACCATGACACCCCCCCCCAAAGGGTTCTATCACAGCAAGAAAGATCCAGAAGGGGTCTTTCCCCGCCACACCAATCCCTTTAGAGCTGCATACTCAAGACATCTCAGTCTTTCTGACTCTCCAGTGTCAAACTCGTGCGACCTCAAGAACTGGGCAAAGGAGCCCCGCTCCAGCCACTGTGCGTCCCCCCCCCCCCCCCGGTTGCTTACCATAAGCTCATTCCTACCCCAGGGCCTTTGCACTTGCTAGATGAGCATCCTCACACCTGTGGCTCAGCATCTTGAGCCCAGAGCTACCACGTGACAAGTGCATGTTTCCGGTGCTGGAGCCGATCCACCGCTTATTTCCTCCACTAGCGTTTCTCATTCCGGCACCCATGTCAATGTGACAGCTTCAGGGCAGAGAATGAAGCCTGAGGAGCGAAGAGCTTGACTTTCACAGCCACGCCGCAGCGTTCACCTCCTCCTCCCACACAGACGCGTCGGACCTTTCTCCTGCCTGGGAATAGGTTACCACTGATCTCTTTGGTTTAACCACAAAACAGAACGAGGAAATTCAGAAAAGTCAGCTGCGGGCGGTGGCTCACGCCCGGCCCATCATCCAAGCCGCTTTCTCACCCGGGAGGCCGAGAGTGGAGGATCATGGGGGGAGGCCGAGAGTGGAGGATCATGGGGGGAGGCCGAGAGTGGAGGATCATGGGGGGAGGCCGAGAGTGGAGGATCATGGGGGGAGGCTGAGAGTGGAGGACCACAGCTTGAGGCCAGACCAGGCAGAGACGTCCCTAAGCCTCCGGTCCCCCATGAAGCAGCCACGAACCAGCTGTTCCGCAGAGGTGAGGGGCAGGATGCCACGAGGCCTTTCAAGGGCCTGACCACCCTCCGCCGTGGGTCCCCCGTGGGGGGTTCACCACCCGAGCCCTGGAGACCGACAAGCCAGGTTCCTGGCCTGGAGTGATGATAGATGATCTCCAACAATGTCAACAGCAGCCATCATACCCTGATGCCTGGCTCCAGATGTGAGGGATGGGAGCGTGGAGCCCCCGTTCTAGAAAGTTCCATGAGCACGGCACCCTGATCTCAGCAATGTAGTTAACACCCTTTCTGAGATCATCAGGGCCGACACATGAGCAGAGGTTTCGGAGTCTTTGACCCTCTCTCCAGGACGCATTCTCTCTCTCTCTCTCCCTCTCTCTCTCTCTCTCTCTCTCTCTCTCTCTCTCTCCCCTTCTTCCCCAAATAGAGATCTATTTGCTAAAATAAATTGAAATGGGTAAAGAATATGAGTGCAATTTACTGAAATCTATCTGCAATTACTTGTTCTGAATTAAACATATCCCCTTCATGAATAATGAAGCAGAAATAGGCCAAAGGAAAAAAAAAAACGAGATAAGATCTTAAATCCATGTATTTTTAATTGCTTCATTATCTCAGATTTTTGCTATGAATAGCAGTGGATACAGTTTGCTGTTTAAAGCACAAAGGGAAAATAAGAATTTCCAGCTGGATCACAAAAGGCTATCAAAAATTAATTTTGTGTGCTGTGATCACTGAAAATGTAAGTGATTTGGGGGGCAGAGTGACATTTTAAAAATGCCATTTATATGCTAATAATAAGTGAGTCCCTTTTTTTTCATTGTGATGCAAAATAAATTTTATTTTCATTTTAATGAACTGTAATGAATTGCTAGCTTTTTCTCTTTCTCTTTAGGTGAAAGTTGGGGCTGGAGAGCAAAGGGGTGACGGTCTGAGAGGGACTGAAAATTTTCCAGTTGGCTGCTACCAACTTCCTAAGGCAGACAGAACACTCCGGAGTTGAGGTGGTCACCTCTGGGATTCTAGAAGTTCATGAAAGCAGGGTTTACTCACGAGGTGGCAAACGGTCAGTGCTATATTCAAAAAGGCATGTGGCTGAGCATGGTGGCACACTCCTATAATCCCAGCTACCTAGGAGGCAGCAGTAGGAGGATCACAGTACGAGGCCAGCCCCAGGGGAAAATCCCAAGATTTTAACTGAAAAAAACTAAATACGTAGAATAGATGAATACATCAATAAAAGCGAAAGGGCTGTGGTCACCGTTTGACTGCCTAGCATGGAGGAGGTCCTGACTTCAATCCCCAGTGCCAACCAATAAATGTATTAATTAATACATTAGTACCTAAATAAATGTGGGGGGGGAAGGCAGGGGTGAATCCTATGGAATTAATCATCCTTCTTTTCTTTCTTGGAACAACATCAGCATCTTCTAGAATCCCAAAGAAGAACGCAGCCCACTTATGCGATTCTTGGCATGCGCAGGGCTGGCTCTCTGAAGGATATTTTTTAAAAAAATAATAGTGTTTATTCTCGAGGACGTCTTCTTTGACTCCGAGCACTGTGCGCAGCTTCACCCCCATTCTTTGATCTCGTCTGCAGGATGGCCTGTGAGGCCCGTACCAAGACAACCCCCGGCAAGGCTCAAACCCGGAGCCCGAGGGCGGAACGGCTGGGCACAGCTCGCGGACCACCGGCTTTTTATTGGTGTGTCGGGACTGGGATTTGAACTCGGGACCTTGCGCTTGCTAGGCAGACGCTCTGCTGCTGAGTCACCTCCGTAGCCCATTTTGCACGGCTCGTTTTTGAGCCGGGGTCTGGATTCCCATGCAGATCATGCGACCAGACCACCATCTGCCTCTGCCAGGACTCTCCTCATAGCTGGATGATGATACCTGCCATGCTGGCCAGCTGCTTTCCACTGAGATGGGGTCACAGAGCTTATTTTCCCCAGACTGGCTCGGACCCCCTAATCCTCCCAGTTTCAGCCTCTAGTTTAGGATTACAGGTGTGTGTCACTGCCTCCAGCTGTAGGTTGAGATGGGGGAAAGGGGGGGGGTCTTACCAATTTTTCTATCCAGGTTGGCCTTAGACCCATAATCCTCTCCTTCTCAGCCTCCCAAGTATCTAGGATTACAGATGTGAGCCAGCAGTGCCTGAGTGTTCATTTCTTTTTTAAAGAGAGGAAGAAGAAGGATGTCAGCATTTAGCCCGAGTAAACAAAGTTAAAGTTTAATTCGATATCTTGTCAGCTCTAAAAGGAAGGAATGCTCTGTGTGTGTGAGTGTGTGCGTGGTGTGTGTGTGTGTGTGTATGTGTGTGTGTGTGTGTGTGTGTGTGTATGTGGACACAGGAACCATTCATCTTTGACAAGAAACAGACATTTTTCTCTGATTCCTAAGCCAAGCTCCCAGATCCACAGTCCCCCCCCACCCTTTCCCCTTCATCTCAGGATCATTTACCTGGCTAGGTTGTCAATTTTTGTTTCTGGTCCTGGGTCTTGAACTCAGAGCCTGGGTGGGCGCTGTCCCTGAGCCACTTTGTGCTCCAGGCAAGCACTCTACCACGTGAGCCACAGCAACACTTCTGGTTTTTGAGGGGTTCATTGGAGATGAGAGTCTTACAGGAACTTTTCTGCCCCAACTGGCTTCAAACCATGATTCTCAGATCTCAGCCTCCTGAGTAGCTAGAAATACAGGTGTGAGCCACTGGCACCCGGCTTGGATGTCGATTTTAATTCTCTTTAACCAGGGTCTTTTTCCTTGAGACCTAGTGAATTATAGAGCAGCAATTCACCCCTCAGAGCCAGCGGACCCAAGGCCACAGGCCAGCTCCTATTAAATGGAAAGGCCTGAATTATGATCCTATAATTCACCCCCTGGATGTGTCTTAATTCAATTACACCATGTCCCTGAATTACTACTAGAAGAGATGGAAGAAAGGTCCTGAATCTTTTCTTTGCTTTGTTCGTTACAATCCAAAGTAATTTCCAGCAGTTCTCCCTTCAAAGTCATTAGGAAGAAAATTAAACAGTAAGATGAAAGGCAAGACTCCTTATCATAAAAATGGGGGGGGGGGGCTCCCCTTGACCAGATTCTTGGGATTTGGGTCTTTCTCCTCCTCCTGTTTTTGTGTTGCCCTAGACAGGATTTCTAGTTAAAACTCATTCTTGCTAAACTGGTGGCCAGATTACAGGCTCACACCTGTCATCCCAGCTACTCAGGAGGCTGAGATCTGAGGATCGAGGTTCAAAGCCAGCCGGGGGCAGGAACATCGGTGAGACTCTCATCTCCAACGAACCACCAAAAAGCTGGACGTGGAGGTATGGCACTCGCGGTAGAGCGCCAGCCTTGAGGGAAAAGTCAAGTGAGAGTGTGCGGTTCTGAGTTCAAGCCCCATTACTGGCACACACACACACACACACACACACACACACACACACACACACACACATACATCATGCTAAATTCCATTACTATCTGCCCAGCGAGCATGTGAGATTTTCTGGGGACCTTTTTTTTGGGGGGGGGGTGGAGGGCTCTTCCAAACAGGGCTAAGAACTTGAGGCTTCGAGGGTAAGCATGGTAGGATGGGAAAGGGAGGGAATCTGTGCCGGCCAGTCCTCCATACTGGCTAGGGGTCCTCCATACTGGCTAGGGGTCCTCCATACTGGTTAGGGGTCTTGACCCCCCCCTCCAAAGGCTGGCTCAGCAGACAGCCAGGCTCGTGGAAGCTCAGCTGCTGGAGCCGTCAGAAGAAGATGAACAAAAGCCAAACACGTGCCACACAACCAGTCCACGCCAAAGTCCAGAAATGCAACCGGAAAAACAGCCCCGCCTGCAAATGGCACCTGCGGTTCCCGCTGCTCTCCTCTGAGCGCCACACACCAGTGGAAACCCAGATGCTGCTGGAAGCGGGAAGCCATGGCGAGGGAAGTGAAATGCATGCATCTGAGGCTGGGCCTCATGCGGCCACTCAGCTCCGTGTTCAAGGCTTGCTCCCCCGGGGCTCCTGGGAGCTGATGGGCCTGTGGGGGAGGCGGCGCTGGTCAGCAGAAGCGGGCATTGGGACTCTAGGCCCTGTGTCTCTCCCCTCTGCTTCCTGGCCTCCAGGAGGTGAGCAGCATTCTCCTCCACATCCTTCTACCATAAGGCCCTGCCTCATCTCAGGCCCAAGAGCAGCTGGGCCATTTCACCACCCGCAGAGGACTCTGAATCCAGGTGCCCAAACCAACCTTTCCTGTGAGTTCTTTCTCTCTTGCTCCTTCCCTCCCTCCCTCCCTCCCTCCTTCCCTCCCTCCCTTCCCTCCCTTCCTCCCTTCCTTCCTCCCTCCCTCTCTCTCTCTCTCTTTCTTTCTTTCTTTTCTTCCTTTCTTTTTTTTGCTGGTCCTAGGCCTTGAACTCAGGGCTTAGGTACTGTCCCTAAGCTTCTTTGAGCTCAGGGCTAGCACTCTACCGCTTGAGCTACAGCACCACTTCTGGATTTTTCTGTGATGAATTGGAGGTGTGAGTCTCACCGACTTCCCTGCACAGGCTGGCTTCAAACCACGATCCTCACATCTGAGCCTCCCGAGTAGCTAGGATCATAGGCGTGAGCCACCAGCGCCCAGATCTCCCTTTTTCCCTCTCCCTCTCTCTCTCTTCCTTCCTTCCTTCTTTCTTTCTTTCCTTTCTTTCTTCCTTCTTTCTTTGCAGTACTAGTGGGTTGAATCCAGAGCCTTGTACACACTACTGCTCTAACACTGCACTTACAGCCCCTTTTTAAAAAAGAAATATATTTTTAAAATTTGGAGATACTAGAGTCTCACTACTTTCATTCACTTCAGCCTCAAGCCCTTGATCCTCGTGCCTCAGCCTCCTGAGTGGAGGTGGGATTACAGGCGCCCTGGCTCCCTTTTCCTCCCACAAGGTGCTGACCTCGGGTATTCAGCCACAGTCACAGAAAGCTGACATGAAGAACCACGCCCTGTACCCCACCCAGCCCCCCACCACTCACCCCCCACCCCACCCCACCCCCCAGCCCCCACCCCTCACCCTCTACTCCCCACCCCACCCCCCAGCCCCCACCCCTCACCCTCCACCCCACCCCACCCCCCAGCCCCCAGTCCCCAGCCCCCACCCCTCACCCCCCACCCCCACCCCAGCCCCCACCCCAGCCCCCAGTCCCCAGCCCCCACCCCTCACCCTCCACCCCTCACCCCACCCCCCAGCCCCCAGCCCCCACCCCCACTCCCAGCCCCCATCCCCCAGCCCCCAGCCCCCACCCCTCACCCTCCACCCCCCACCCCACCCCCAGCCCCCAGCCCCCACCCCCACTCCCAGCCCCCATCCCCCAGCCCCCAGTCCCCAGCCCCCACCCCCACTCCCAGCCCCCAGCCCCCACCCCCAGCCCCCAACCCCCACCCCCACTCCCAGCCCCCATGTTTCTGAGCTCAGAGTTCCTTTTTGTTCTTGTAACTCTTTTTAAGCTACTATCTTAACACACACACACTGGAAATCGCACAGGCTTTAGCTTTGTCTTTAATCAAGTGAAATTGCACCGTCATTTCTGTTTAGTCATTCAAATGGCACCGCTTGTCAGCAAGAGGCCTTTGAAGGGTGATCATCACCCTGCAGGAGCCAGAGGAGCTGCATCCAAACAACAAGACAGACAGCCGGAGCGCTGGCCCAGCACGGAGCGACCAAGCACTCAGCACGGAGCGACCAAGCACCCAGCACCGAGCGACCAAGCACTCAGCACCAAGCGACCAAGCACCCAGCACCGAGTGACCAAGCACCCAGCACCGAGCGACCAGGCACCGAGCACACAGCACCCCCTTCTACTCCGGCTGGCACTCTCCTTCCCTCACCCACATCACTTTCCATGTTTGTCACCAAGTCACACTTGGCTTGCCCAAAACAAAACTACTCCGGGGAGGATGCGAGTGTGTGCGTGTCTAGGGTACAGAGGGGGGGAAGGGGAGGGGGGAGATGTCCACCCTCCCACCTTTCCCGCCCCAGCCTTCTAGCAACACAACCCGCCGGGATGCTAGGCATGCGCTTCCACACCCAGCCTTGGATTTCATTACAAAGGAAAAGAGGCTTAGTACGCCCTGACCATCCTTAGAGGACTCACGAACTCCTAAACGGAGGGAGAGGCCAGAGCGTGCCGTTAGGCAGCGGGCATTAGATGTGTGGAGCCCACCAACGTCATCCCTCCCCGCCTCCCCCCTGGGCTTTACCTCTCCAGACGTCCATCCATTCCCAGCAGCGCCGGCTGCTAGCACTGGGCACCAGTGACTCACAACCAGGAAATCTAGCTACTTGGGAAGCTGGGATCAGGAGGGTGGGGGTGCAGGGCTAGCCCAGGCAGAAGAGCCTGTGGGGCTCTGTCTCCATGGAGGGGAGCTGAACTCAGTGCCCCATGCCTGGGATTCCCGGAGCCCTGGGAAGCATTAAAAGCGGGTGGACCCAGGTCCAGGGGAGAAAGCAAGACCCTGTTCTGGAAAAAAAAATCAGCAAAAACAGGGCTGGTGGCATGGCTCAGCAGTACTTCACCAGCCTGGTAAACATAAGAACCTGAATTCAAACCTCAGTGCCACAAAATGGGGGGGGGGAGAGAGAGAGAGAGAGAGAGACAACAAATATCCAGGTGAAGTTACCTCAACATTTCTGGGGCATCAAATCATCAAAGAATCAGGCCTACTCTTCCAGCTGCTTCCTGTAAGTCCAGCTGATGTCTCTGGTCTTCTTAAACCAGCCTTGGAGGCTGGTTGTAGACGTGGAAAGGTAACCAGAGAAAGGAAGAGAGATTTGTAGGGGTTGGGGGTAAACTTTCTTTTTTTGTAAGTCTGGATCTGGGTGCTGTCATCGAGCGCTTTTGTTCAAGGCTGGTGGTGCCTTACTACTTGAGCCACAGCACCATGTTTTCTGGTGGTTCTTTGGAGATAAGAGTCTCACTGACTTTTCCTGCCCAGGCTGGCTTTTGAACCGTGATCTTCAGATCTCAGCCCCCTGAGTAGCTAGGATGACAGGCTCGAGCTACTGGGGCCCGGCTAAGTGTGAACTTTTAATGGGTGTCCCTGCTACTAATAAATAATGACCCCAATTAACCACATCTTAGCCTTCAAGAGCAGTAAGAAGGCAGCAGGTGAGAGTCTGGCTGAGGACAGGCAGGTTCAGGGAGGGGAGGAGAAGGTGCTATCCCTACATCCTGTCCCCTACCTGAGGGAAGTAAGGAGAATTAGACTTATTCTTTACATTTCTTCTGTCAGATGCAACTCTCCCTTCTCTTTTAAGCTCTCATTAAAATCTCCAAGGCTGGCACCTGACAGGGGTGGTTTCTCATGGCTCCCTGGATTTCCACGTGCATTTCTGCTGTGGTTTGAATCCTGCCTATCTCCCGAAGGCCTGGGTGTTAGAAGCTTGGATCCTCCATGACACCTGGAGGTGGGGCCTCCCGGGAGGAAGTTAGGTCATTGCCCCGCCCCCCTAGCCCTTCAGGGGCATTGTGGGACAACACTGTCTTCCTTTTCCCTTTCCTGCCTGAAGCTTGACCTCTGCTTCTGCCCTGAAGCTCATCTTGCCAGAGGCTGAAAGTCAGGGGCACTCCATTTTCCATGACTCTTTTCAAGTTAGTCATGAGGGATATTCCACAAACATGGCACAAACATGGCACCTGGTCTCCCACCCAAAGCTTGCGCTCATACTCTCTGTCTCTCTCTGTCTCTCTCTGTCTCTCTCTCTGTCTCTCTCTCTTTCTCTCTCCCCCCTCCTCACAGGATGTACATCAGAGGTCTTTGGAGTAGGACAAGGAGCCTCTTTGCCTGAAGTCTTTGTGTCTGGGTTCCAGAGATCACGTCCTACGTACGGAGGAACGCAGAACCCAGGCAGAGACATGATTGAAGAAGCAGATTTCATCTGGCCACCCAGGCACCCCTCTGTCCCACCCCTGTCCACCCGCCTCCACCGCCAGACCCCAGACAGCCCAGGGCCCAGCCCTACGCTGGGCTCTCAGAGCTGGTTAGTCGCCATGTTGTCAGGCTCAGGACTCCGCGCCCCAGCCCTCCTTCACCCCTTGGTCCAGCTTTTGTTTCATCATCTTCAGCCACCTTTTGAGCATCTCTGGACAGAGTTGGGTCTTCCCTCCCGCGTGCACACACAACGCATGCTCCCCAGTTATCCTGACCAATCTGCACACTGTCATGACGCCCCGACTCTGCAGAGTGACCCTGGACAAGTCATTTAACCTGAGCCCTTGTAGCCGTGTGGCGTGCCTCTCACAGGGCTGGGGGCCAGGATGAAATGCATTATGGGTGTAAAGAGCCTCATAATGGTGAGAAAAAGTGTTAGCCCCCCCCCTTTTTTTGTCAGTCATGGGGCTTGAACTCTGGGCCATGGGCGCTATCCCTCAGCTCTTCAGCTCAAAGTGAGCGCTCTACCACTTGAGCTACAATGCCACTTCGGTTTTCTGGTGGTTTATTGGAGATAGGAGTCTCACGGACTTTTCTGCCTGGGCTGGCTTTGAGCCTCCATCCTCAGATCTCAGCCTCCTGAGTAGCTAAGATTACAGGCGTGAGCCACTGGTGCTCAGCTGTTAGCTGCTTATACTAGATGCTCATTCAGTGTGTTTATCAAACTGAATAATTAACAAGCATCACTTTATGGGCTCTGTTTGGCAGTAAATGGATTCTGTGTCAATGCCAAGAGGAGACTGGGAAAGGGGAGGAGGAAGGGAAGGGAAGGGAAGGGAAGGGAGCAGGCAGACGGGAGCCTGTGCATTCCCTTTACCCAAGCCTATTAAGTAGAAAAGTTGTCAACTTGAGTTTGGGGTTTAGAATAAGAAGAGGGAGCTCAAAGATAAAGGGGATGTGTCAGTCTTCTGTGAAATCTAGGGCATTGGCTCATTTCTCCTTTAAAATAAAATAGGTCAGCGAAGTAAAGTTGTGTGCTTAATCAAAGATGTCCTAGGGTGTATCTAAGAGGGAGAGGGAGGGAGTCACAGAGAGAGGGAGACAGAGGGAGGGAGGAAGAAAGGGAAAGAAAGGGAGGGAAGAAGAGGGAAAGGAGGGAGAGAGGGGAGGAAGGGAGAGGAGAGAAGAAGAGAGAGGAGAGAGAAATAGAGGGAGACGGAAGGAGGGTGGAGGAGAAGGATAGAGGGAGGGGGAGGAGAAGGGAGAGAGAGCCAGAGTATCTTTTCGTGTCTTTCCTTTCAGCTCAACTACTGAGCCCGGCTCCCTCTGCCTCCTTCATTTCTGTCTGCGTGTGAATAGGTTAGGCTCCACAGTGCATAACTTTGGGGCGGGGAGGTTGGGGCGGGGGACCACAGGATACGTCAGGAGATGGGAAGTTCTAGAAATTCCTTAGGGATAATGACATCCTCAATCAAACCATCCATCAAATGGGAGTCTACAACAAAGAGCTTTTTAGACATGAAATGACCCAAAATATTTTAGTCATCCATGTTGCTCTTTCTTGGGTAACTACTGAGTGGATGGATGGCACAAGAAAGAAAGGAAGAAAGACAGACAGAAAGAAAGAAAGAAAGAAAGAAAGAAAGAAAGAAAGAAAGAAAGAAAGAAAGAAAGAAAGAAAGAAAGAAAGAAAGAAAGAAAGAAAGAAAGAAGGGAGGGAGGGAGGGAGGGAGGGAAAGAAAGGAAGGAAGGAAGGAAAGAAAGAAGGAAAGAGGATAAACAAGGGCTCAGAAATCCAATATGGTGGACATGAGAGTAACTCCAATATGGCCAACAAGAAATGTGAAGTCCTGGGGCTGGGAAGGTGGCTCAGTGGTAGAGTGCTTGCCTAGCATGCATGAAGCCTTGGGTTTGATTCCTCAGTACCACATAAACAAAAAATAAAGGAAAGAAATAAAATGTAAGGAGAAAAAATTATTTTTGAAAAGAACAAGAAAGGAAATATTAAGTCCCAGAACAATACTTAGCCATAAGCACAGAAAGTAGTGAGCCACCCCGTGAGAGAGGTCAAGAGGAAGGTATTATAGAAGAAGGAAGGGATCTATACAATGCTAGGAGCTACGTCTGTATATTTGTCAAATTGCTCGCTGCTAACCCACAGAGGAGTCAGGAAATTCAGAATAAAAAGAAATGCATAAGCTGGTCACCAGTGGCTCTCATCTGTAATCCTAGCTACTAGGCTAAGATTTAAGGATTGGAGTTTGAAGCCAGTCCTAGCAGTAAAGTATTGAGACTCTTATCTCCAATTAGCCACCAAAAAACCAGAAGTGGAGCCGTGGCTCAAATAGTAGAGTGCTTTCCTGGAACACAGAAGCTCAGAGACAGTACCCAGGCCCAGAGTTCAAGCCCCCAAGACTGACATAATCAATCAATCAACCAACCAACCAATAAATAAAATGTGTAGAGAAGAAACTCAACATAATTTTAGCCATGGATCATATTAATAGTTATAACAATGCAAACTTTGTCATTGCTTTAAACAGGAGTTTGGATGTGATTTAATTGAGATGTACTGAAGTGAGACCATAAAAGTAGGAAGTGAAGTTGGAGAAGTCGATTAAAAAGAGCTAAATGATTGACAATCACAATCAAAAGCCGATAGCTAATTTCTAAAACTCACAGTTCTGGAAGTAAGATCATATTATGCGTATTACAGGGACATGAGAAAATGGCCAAAGAGACACTTAAAAGAGAACAAATAGTTATTTCTCGGAATCAAGACAGAGATACCTATGGACAAGTCTGATCTGATCACCCATCTATCATCCATCTGTCAGCCCAATCCATCCACTCATTTATTTATTTTTAGCACTACCAGAGTTTAGCTCAGGACCTCATGCTTGCTAGGCAGATGCTGTACCACTTGAGCAATGCCCCAAGCTCTATTTTTTTTTTGTAATTTTCATTTTAAACCATGTACATATGCTACGTTGACATAGTGGGAAAGCATAAATAAAATACAATATTTCCTGTCAAAACAGAAAATGTAGAAAAATGGAGAAAAACACAAATAAAATAGAGTATTTCTTGTCAAAACAGAAAATGTAGGAAAATGTGAAGGAAGGTAAACAAAGGAATTAGCTCAGAGTCTGAGAATTGGGTGTCGCATGGTTCAAATTCCTCTGAGTTTTATTACAATCCTTTTATTGTATTTTTAAAGACTTGATGATTACAAAATATCATGGTTTCTTCTTTTACATATTTCATCGAATATTATACCATGAGAGTGTTCTCAAGTCATTGAATTCGTTTAAAACGCCATTCGAACATCTGCATTAGATGACAGCGAGAAGATTTACAATCATTTCCCCAATTGGTCCTGTATTATTGGGCATTTAAGTTCTGTCTGATTTTTCAAAGTTTTTTTTTTGTTGTTGTTGTTGTTCACTAGTGCCACCATGAACAGTTTTGTGCCTAAACTTATTTGCTCATCTCTGATCATCTTTCTTGGGAGTGAAATTACTCAATCAACAACAAGAAAGGCAAAATATTGAAGGAGAAAAAAAAAAAAACCAACACCATTTGAATCAATGATAGGAACTTAACAACCCCCTGCATCATTGCTTTGGATGTTTTTAAACACTACATTTCAAATACTTTTTTTTTTTTAAGTTGCTCTTCACCCAGAGGCAGCCCACATCTGCCAACATCGGGGTAAAATGGCTACACCGCCGTCAAAAAGGAATGTTTATTTAGACGATTTCTACACTGAGAGAATATGAGACTCATTTGCATCATTAGAGGCTTTTCCCCGCCTAGAGCTATAGAGATCTTGGTTTTCTTCTGCATGTACACTCTCCTATCACTCAGCCTGACAGAGAAGTAACGTGTAATTCTTTCCCTATCTGAACTTGTCACTGACGTTTAAAGATGAGTTAGTAAAATTCACATGTCATGGGCAGACAAAGAGTTTCTAGACACCTTGAATAATAGTGGCTTTTTTAAAAAACAATAATAAGTCATTGATAGAATCAGAAGCTATGTTTTTTGGTTTTTTTAAAAATCAAATCCAAGAGGAAAGGAAGAAGTCAGTTCTTATGTGGATGGTACAATATGGGAGGTCAACTCAGATCACTGGAGGGACAGTGTCAGCCTGGAGTCGGCCCAGACCCCGAGTCAAGCCCTTGTTCCTGGCACAAATCATCAAGAGGACTTGCGCATTTCCTAGGCACCCTTTGTTTGTAGAGTGGTTTGGGGTTCTTCTTGTTGTTTATATAAACACTTTGTGGCCGATGACATTTTTCTCTACATGCCTCTTCTCTCTTCCCATAGACCCCTGCAAATGGCATACACTTCACTATCCCCTTGGTGTGGAGTTTGGTAACATGAACGGCTTTGGACATTGTAATGTGGGCAGATGTGAGCAGGAGAGTGTGAGCTAGGGTACAGGAGGTGGCCTGCATTTCTGGTCACCCTTCTTGAACTGCTGCCGTGATGCACACAAGGACATTGTCCCAGAGAGAGGTCAAGTGATCTATCTACATCCAGCCCCAGTCAGCGCTGACCCAACCAACCCAGAGGTCCATGGCCAAAAACATCCACACAGAAGCCAGTCCCCATCATCAAATGCACATGAAGTGGACAGCTGTAGTTATTGAACAGTGAGCGATGCTGGGCTGTTCATCACATAGGACAGACGCAGCAGTGACCAATATCTAACGTCTAATGATGAACATTTTGAGATCAGCTCACTCAACCTGTGCATCAGCCTCATCCCTCAAAAGAGGTTCTTAAGGCCACACAAGGAGTAAAAATCAAGGCTGGGTGCCAGTGGCTCACGCCTGTCATGCTAGCTACTCAGAGAGCTGAGATCTGAGGATCATAGCTTGAAAGCCAGCTGGAACAGGAAAGTCCCTGAGACTCTTATCTCCAATGAGCCACCAGAAAACCAGGAAGTGGCGCTGTGGCTCAAAGTGGTAGAACGCTCGCCTTGAGCAAAAGAGCTCAGGGACAGCACCCAGGTCCTGAGTTCAAGCCCCATGACTGGAAGGAAGAAAAGAGAGAGAGATAGAGAGGCGAACATGATAAACAACCCGATCCTTCCCAGCCTGACAATTCACACGATCCTCATAACGGCAAATGAGTCCCTCAGTTGCCATGACTTGTGTAAGATCTCACATGGACTACAAAGTAAGGCCAGGGCGCGAATTTGAATCACATCATTAAAGGCAGCACCTCCCACCCCTACAGAGTCCAGAAGGACGTGGCACACACCGCAGAATGAAATTAAACCATGAAGACATTGCCGGCAAGCAGCCCTAAGAGATTTTTGTCAGGGTGGTGAGACGTTCGTTGGATTTCTCATCGCCGACTTTTCCACCATTCCTTGCTACACAGGGAGGAATCTGACTGGTGGATGAGACTTGAAAAAGCAAACTTGGAGCTTCTTAGGCCAATTCTTCCCCTGGCGACATCTCCCCAGTACAGACCTGCGGGCACATATGAGGCGGCAATAAACAACTCAGCATTCATCGCCTTCCCTGGACCTTGGAATGCCTCACTGAGCTCACTCACGGGTTTAATGGAGGGCGTGAAATTCATGGTATCGACCTCTGCTTTCAGGGCTGAAGGCATCAAGGTCACACCAAGCTGAGGTAACCAGGACAGCAAAGCAAATCTGAACTTGTTTGGATTGGATTTATCTTTCACATCAGATTAAGGCCCTGGGTGGGGCGGGAGGGGGGGGGGGGAGAGGTACAGTAGCTTTGACAAGATTTGACAGGAAACCACATTACCTATTCTACAGACGAAGCCACGTGTGTGTGTGTGTTTGAACTGTGTCCGCCGGCCACCCCCAAAGAGAGGCCCCTGGAGGTTTCCAGACAAAATGATGAGCTTTGAGATTGCACTCTGGGGCTTTCTGATTTCTTTAAAAGGAAGGGGATTGCGCCATGAGCCTTTGAACCGATAACTGTCCCAAACTTGACCAGCAAAGAAGCTTGGCTTGTAGCCCACAGGTCAACCTGCCGGATGACTATTTTGGGTGGTATGCAAGTGTCTACACCTGTTTCCCTGAAACATGGCAGATTCAAGGGAGCTCTCAAACAGTGTCATTCCTTAGGAAGGCAAAGTCAAAGTTCAGCAAAAATAAAACACCAGGAAACAAGTACTCAAACAAGGTGGGGTGGGGTCAAGGGAAAAGGGGGTAGACAAACAAGGAGGAGAAGGAGAGAATGCAGTTAAGAATCCAACGTAGCTGTGGCTCATGCCTGTAATCCTAGCTACTCAGAAGGCTGAGCTCTGAGGACTGCAGTTCAAAGCCAGCCCAGGCAGAAACGTCCCTGTAAGACTCTTATCTCTAATTAACCATTCAAACCCCAGAAGTGGTGCTATGGCTCAAGTGGTAGAGCACTAGCCTTGAGCACAAAGAGGCTCAGAGACAGTATCCAGGCCCTGAGTTCAAGCCCCATGACTGACAGAAGAAGAAGAAGGAGGAGGAGGAGGAGGAGGAGGAGGAGGAGGAGGAGGAGGAGGAGGAGGAGGAGGAGGAGGAGGAGGAGGAGGAATCATCCAATGTATTCTCCAAAATTAAGAAGAGCGAGGGAAGGGGTTGGTAGGGGAAAGGTGGGAGCAAATGCTAAAAGAAGTTACATTGATCAAGACTGTGTTCATACACCACTTCATGAAATGGCACATCCTTTGTACAACTGCTTAAAATAATAATGAGAAGAAACTGGGCACCTGTGGCTCACGCCTGTAATCCTAGCTACTCAGGAGGCTGAGATCTGAGGATCGAAGTTCAAAGCCAGCTGGGGCAAGAAAGTCCATGAGACTCTTATCTACAATAAACTACTCAGAAAAAAAAAGCCAGAAGCAGAACTGTGGCTCAAGTGGTAGAGCGTTAGCCTTGAGCACAAAGAGGCTCAGGGATAGTGCCCAGGCCCTGAGTTCAAGGCCCAGGCCCAGCAAAAAGATAAATGAATGGATCAAGGAATCAATGAATCAATGAATGAATGAATTTACTGCCAGCGCAGCCCCTTAGCAAGAGTGAGCACCCTCACAGATAACCCAGTTTCCCTTTCTTGGGCATGTCGCCCACCCAGTATCGTGTTAGGGGGTGACTGGACAGTCCAGAGATTTTTACAGTGACCCAGCTTGGATCCAGTGACCCACCCCCCCCCCCTTTGCCAGTGGGGCTGGCAGGGTCTCTGAAGAGCCATGGCCAAGACATACGACTGACCTACCCCCACGGAGAGCGGTCACTCAGAGTCACAACAAAGCCACATAATCTAGACGGAAAAGGAAGAGGGTGCCCCAAGTTCAAATCGCCATGTCTTTGCCCAAAGAAGTTATCCTGGGATAACAGAATACAGATGTTCACTGCACACAAGGTTTCTGAAGTTTTCTTAGCAGCTCAATCCTTTATAAGTCTGTATCTCTGACTCTCTCTCTGTCTCTCTGTCTCTGTCTCTCTCTCTCTCACACACACACACACTCAGGAAGAAGCCTGAATGGAAGAACTGAGTTTGTTGAAAGTAAACACCGGGGCGTGATCTCCAGGGCCAGGTGAGCATGTTTCCAGGAAGAAAAGCAAACGGAGTCACTTCCCATATGTCTAAGGGGGGGAGAGGGGGAGGAGAAATCACGGCCACAGTAGGAACTTGACAGATGTTTGTTGGAAATTCCAGAAATCCAAGAGAGCATGGGGGTGGGGGAGTGGCCAGCTGAGGGAGGCAGAGGACAAGATTCTTCTAGATTTCTTTAAAAAAGAGTTTTAAGAATATCTGTATACGGATGTGCGCATGCTCTCTTTCCTCTTGGGTAAATAACTAGAAATGGGGTGGCGGGGTCTAGACACAGGAAGACATATTAGCTTGTTTTTGTGGCTGTCACAAATCACCATGAGCTCCGTGGCTTCTAACAAGGTCATCTTACCTCAGAGTTGGGAGATGGGAAGTTGGAAGCGTCTTCCCACCGCCATACTGTGTGGGGACCAGCTGTCCCTCAGCCTGGCGGCAGGAGGTTAAAGGCAGAGCTTCTGATTTTACTATTCTAATAGGTGCACCCTGGTGTCTGCCTTCTGGGTTCTCTTATTTCTTTGTGTTAGGTTTTTAAAAAGAGGTAACCGAGTAAGAAGTACACCACGCATGTGGTATTCAGGTGAGGGGTAGGTTTATTCAGTAGACCTGCTGGAACCAGGCCAGGTTGGCACTCCACATGACTGGCAAAGAGGGTATCTGGCCCTGGGTTAGGCCTTATCTAGGGTAGGGGCGGGGAAAGGTGTGGCCAGGATCAGGGAGGTGGGACCAGTGGGAGAAAGGCGTGGCTACATCAGATCCAGATGTGACCTCAGCAGATGCGGATATGACCTCTTCCAGGTGTGCCAGTTGCCTAGGTAATGCAGGTACTGGGCGGGGTCTGCTCGCCATCCAAGAGCGGGCCTTACATTCCAGCCTTTCAATAATCATGAAATGGGGCGCAGATTCTCTCTGGCTACTTCCTGCTGGCAAGGGGCCATCGACGTTAGGGGTAAAAGGGCAGAATGTGGTTTCCTTCCAGAGAAGGCATTGAGCAGCAGAGTCCCTTGGTAGGTGTGAATCCTTAGATGACGTCTGCAGGAAGCGAGTCTCTTGGATGAAGCCTGGAGGAAGTCTTCTCAGGCAGCGGGCTGGACAAAGACAAAGAGGAAAAATACTACTGAAAAGAAAAGATTGGATGTCCATGGCTTGGAGGTGAAAATGGTAAGTCTTCTATTTTACATGATACTGGTCCCGTAGTTGGGGGACAGGTAGGTAGGCCATCCACACCCACCACCAAGATCTGGGAGGGAAAGCCTTGCCTGTATATTGAGATAGCACCAAATAAGTCACTCCTGTATCCAAGAGAAAAGATATTAACTTACCGGCTACATAGAAACACACCCTGAGCTCCGCCACGAGCTGGTTGTTGGGAAGCCAGCGGCCCTGGGCACCCTCATTTCTGTAACCAAGCAGAGAATCTCCGACGTATCTGTCTCCACCTGCCTGGATGGGTGGGGTGGGGGAAGGGCTGGCCTACCTTGTAGAGGTGAGGAGGGGCATTCGACTCCCCAGGGTCCATGCTGCCCACACCTTGGGCAGGGTCCAGGTGGAGGTCGTGGTGAAGGACAGAATTTCGCCCAGTGGCCCTCTTGCCCACACTTGAAGCATGCTCCAGGTGGTGCATGTTGGGTGCCTCTTCTTGGAGGAGAAGTGTTACAGGTACGTAAGCCAGGTAAAGACCACATTTCCTTTTGGACAATGTCACCCCCTTCCCTCTCTCTCTCTCTCTCTCCCAGTTTTCCCCTCCCATCCCCCACCCACAAGTTGTGGAGTTTTCCCCCATGGTGTCCAGTGAGGACCCCTGCAAGTTCTCTTCTTTCTAAATAGAGATGTCCACTGTTTTCTTCATGTGTTTATTTCCCAACTGCCTATCCCCTTTGGTGAAGTAGGAATTTAGAGCTTTGGCCCATTTTTAATCGGGTTGTTTGTTTCCTTATCATTGGATTTTGAAGGATATATATGTGTGTGTGTATATGTGTGTGTATATATATATATATATATACATATATATATCCTCTAGATTTATCTCTTGTTGGATCTATGCTTCACAAATATTTTCTCCTAAGCTTAGAGCTTATCCTTTTATGGTTTTAACAGATCTCCTTATAATAGCCCCAAATTGGGATGAGTCCAAATGTTCACCAATAAGTGGCTAGACACGCTGTGGTACACCTTTCTAATCAAGTGCTGCTCACCCGTGAGAAGAATGAGCTATTTATATATCCAACAACATGGATTAATCTCAGCCTAATTATGAAGATGAAGGGAATCCAGACCAACAATCAGTACAGCTGTATGCTCACATTTATGTCAAACTCAAGCAAAGACAAAGTGATCTGGGCTGTCAGAAAGCAATTAGTGATTGCACAGGGGGGTGGAGGAGGTGGGCGAGGCAGGGGTGGTGCGGGGTGAGTGGGAGGGACAAAGGGCTACGGAGGGACTCTCAGGGTAATGAACACGTTCATGTTGATTGTGGTGATGGTTCCAAGGTTGTATGCTTACATCAGAGCTTGTAAAATTGCACGGTTTCCACGCACACAGTTTAGCATGTGCTAATTATACTTTGACAAACCTGTGATTTTAAACGAAGGTTTAAGAGCTTTACTGACTAAATGCAATGCGGGGAATCACACTTGATCTAGACTTATGGAAAATGATTGCAGAAAAAAAAATAAGTCTGGGGAAATTGGGCACTGGCTAAGAAAGAGAATTGCTGGTAATTGTTTGATCGTGGGCACGCGTGGAATTTTTCGAGACTTTTCTCTGAGGCGCACACTAGAGGGTGAGCAGATGGAGGGTTAGGGCATTGGAGTTCTGCTGCAGGAAAGCGTCCTTGCTGGGTAGAGGGTGGAGAGCTAGGCAGGCCATGTGGAACCCCCCCTTTCAGCCCCCTCCTTTTCAGATGCATTCCAAAACTTCCGTGGCAGAAAGTTCCACTGTTTACATCTCTAAAGATGTCTCACTTGCTCTTTACGCCTCCACTTTCCCATCTCCATGGAGAAGATGAAAACGCACCTGTGTCTCAGGCTCGAGGCCCAATCCGTGGGAGATGTGCAAAGGTGACTGGGCATATAGCAGACGGTCATAGTAGATGCTCAATAAAGGACAGCAGGGGTCAGTGTTGGCTGACACTCTCACCAAAGGCAAGAGACGACCTTAGAGCATTACCCGAGGTGCAGGAAGTGCTCCACACGTCTGCATTCAATAAGCACAGTGCCTGATGCATTCAGTCTCTCCACGACAGCTCTGTGCCCGCCCCTCTCCACCCCCCCCCCCCCAGTTCTCAGATCTTCACCCGCTTTGCATGAGCAGTAAAAGAGAGGTCCAGAGAAACGGAGACTTGTCCGAGTCCCGTTGATTCAGCCAAGTGGCAGGTGCAGACCTTGGAATCTATCTTTCTTAAGCAGGAAGTACTGGATCCTCACCACCGCCCTCCCCCCACATACTCCCACCCCCAAATTCTTTATCCACTCAGAACCTCAGTACGCTTGTCTGAAAAATAAATAACAACAAAGCCATCTGAAGGAGAACTCCGGGTTCGGCTCATTGGTCTCAGAAATAGCCCCCAAAGGGCTGCCATTCTGTGAGAACATTGGGTGAAAGGCTCTCGAATCCATTTGCCACGAGCGCACGCAGTCGGGAGGAAGTGTTTGCATTTTAAGAGCTCATTTTCCCGGCGTGACAATGTAGCTCAGCTCTGCTGGGGCCTCCTCCCAGACTTCAAGACCCGATCGGTGCCAATGGGCTGGAAGAAGAGGAAGAAAAGGAAGTCTGATGAACTCCCTCTTCATGTTCAGAGACAGCCAGCTAGCTCTTGATTTGAGACAAAATACAATCGCGCTCTCAGCCGATTTTCTTGAGGAGCCTAACAGTTTTAATTCCCACCCACCCACCTCATCTTCTTCTTAAGGACAAGGCTTTCTCCAACCACATGATAGAGCTGTGCTTTGCCTCTGTCCAGAGATCAGGATTCTCCCATGGTTCCCTGGGGTCTCTGGGTCTCATTGATGCATCTATAGTACATCTTTCTTAGCCTATATAGTGAGTCAATGCACATTCAAAAATGGGATCAAGGCCACCAGCTTCGTGAGCTCCCCCGGAGTCTGTGTGCCTGTTTCCAGTTGTGATTGACACTCACGTGCTGTCAGTTAAAATCAGTGACCACCAGGCAAGCAGAAAGTTCTTATCAAAGGGCACTAAACAAACCCCAGGACCACATGGAATGGAGGTTGGTTTTGTTTGTTTTTCCACGAGGGATGTCTGAGTCATTTAACTAATCACCAGCTTCATTCAGCCTAGCCAAGCCTTGTGTTAGTTTTTCATTCTTCCTTTTGATTTCTCAGATGTAAGCAAACAGAAATCTGCAATGTTGTAAGCGTGCTGCAAGTCCACTTCATCTTTGGGATTGGAACTTGACCTGTCGAAGTCAACTAAGTCCTCCAAATTTGTTCTCGACAGTATGTCTGTGTTTTTGCCCTCGAATTGTGTGGTGCGGACCGTGTTGAAGGAGAGTCTGAGGGGTGGAAATGCAGTGGTTGAGAAGGAGGAAGCCACCGTGTATTCTAAAAAATAACCGTCCTCGGGATCCCATCCTAGCCAGGCCTTGTGCACAGCCCAAGAGGCCTCTTGGCCTCTGTCCATTTTTATAATATGGATTTGCCGCAGACAGAGAGAGCAGGTTTCTTCGTAGATGGGAAGAGGCTCTCTATCCTTTGGAGAAGGAAGTGAGTAGAGTTTGAATGATGTCATATCCCCCACCCAGCATGCACTGGGGCAGGGATTCTCCATGGACACCCATATTTTCAAATGTTATCATTTTTAAAAATAATGCGTTTTCGATATGAAGAAAAAAAATCAAGGGATGCTAAATGGGATACTCCACCCAGATACCTTGGGGTGCCTTTTACTATCTGGGTGCCTCTTGCGGTTCTCAAGGCACTGGGGTTGCTTTCTCCTGAGGGCCTGAGGGTTAATCACCCTGCAGAGTGGCCTTGTGAGAACAAACCTGAGGTACGATTTGGGCCCCAGAACTCTTTTCTGTGAGACCAGGCTGGAGCCATCCTCTGTGGGCCACAAGCTGAAGGTCCAGCCTGGCTTCCCTCCCTTCCTCTCTTGCCTCTCGAATTTCCTGGCATTTCTTCTAGAAGCATCTTTTTTTTAAATCAATGTGTTGCATGTCTGATCCGGTCTCAAGTTCTACTGGAGATCAAATCTGGTAGAAATGATTACAAATAAGTGTCTATACTTTTCTCTGTGTGTGTGTGTGTGTGTGTGTGTGTGTGTGTGTGTGTGATTTAGATATTTTGTGATGTCCAAATCTGACAATTATGAAATTGCATGGTACATATCAAAGGGTTTTTTTTAACTTAAATACTTATCATTATCATCTTTTCATGTCCACAAATACCCTCCAATAGCACACTGCAAACAGCCACCTGCATTCCCATTGTGCAGTGGCAATCTGATGGCATCCAAACGCTTGTGTTGTTTATTGCTATGGTAACAATGTTGGGTTGAACATCTTTGTCGGAAAACTTCTTTTTTTGGCGGGGGGGTCCGGTCGTGGGGCCTGAACTCTGGGCCTGGGCGCTGTCCCTCAGCTCTTCAGCTCAAGGCTAGTGCTCTACCACTTGAGCCACAGCACCACTTCTAGCTTTTTTCTTTTTGCTTATGTGGTGCTGAGGAATCGAACCCAGGGCCTCAGGCATGCAAGGCAAGTGCTCTACCACTGAGCCACCTTCCCAGCCCTGTCAGAAAACTTCTGAGTCCATTTGTTCCAGTTCTGCTGAAAAATAATGGTCCTGGTTTGAATTTTGCAGTTATGGCTCTGTGTGTGTGTGTGTGTGTGTGTGTGTGTGCGTGCATGTGTGCGTGCACACACACACACGTGCATGCTAGTCCTGGGACTTGAACTCAGGGCCTGAGCGTTGTTCCAGAGGTTTGTTTTGTTTTGTTTTGTTTGCTTAAGACTAGTGCTCTGCCACTAGAAGCACAGCTCCATTTCTGGCTTTTTGATGGTTAATTAGAGTCTCATGGACTTTCCTACCCAGGCTGGCTTTGAACTGCAATCCTCAGATCACTGCCTCCTGAGTAGTTAGGATTACAGGTGTGAACCATCTGGCTAGTTGTTATTCCCAAATGCCTTCCAAGAAGATCAGGACAGTTCACAGTCCTGTGAGTACCATCCTTGCTCCCCATCTCCACCTGTCCATCATCTTCTAGGAGTAAGTAGGGAGGACAAACCCCCAAGAAGCCTGTAGCCTGCACAATTCTAACCCAAACTATGGCCTCTCAGAATGACTTATTGCTCCCCCTTTGAACTCACTGATCTGAGTCTAACCTATACTTTATCATTTTTCATGTGAATTAAAATTACTTCTGGCTGGGTGCTGATAGCTCATGCCTGTAATCCTAGCTACTCAGGAAGTTGAGATCTGAAGATCACGGTTTGAAGCCAGCCTGGGCAGAAAAGTCCCCATGAGACTCTTATCTCCAAGTAACCACTCAAAAGCCAAAAGTGGTGCTGTGACTCAAGTGGTAGAGCACCAGCCTTAAACACATAGAGGCCCAGGGGAGGGTGCCCAGGCCCTGACTTCAAGCCCCACAACCACCACCACCAACAACAACAAATTACTTTTCTGAAAGAACTGTATTTCAACAAAGTCGAAGGCAGAGGCTGGAGCCGATGCTTGTACACTAGGCATTCACAGCCCCATTATTTGCAGTAGCCAAAAGGTAGAGGGAGGGGGAATCCAAGTATTTGTCCACAGGTAAATGGATAAAGAGATGGTGGTGTATACAGAAGATGGACTACCGTTCAGCATAAAAGGACGTGACATTCCGATGCATGCAACAAGACAGAAGAACATTGAAATCATGCTACTTGAGGAAGCCAGGAGCACAAGGACAAATTGTGTTTCCAATTGGATGCCATGCCTAGACTGGACAGATTCATGGACATGGGAGGCAGGAGTTCCCAGGGAGTGGGGGAAGAAGACAGGAACAGACAGCTGTTAGTGGATACAGAGTTTCCATGTGGGAGGGCGAACACCTGGAAATGGAGTGCGGGAATAATTGCAAACGTGGTGGATGCACCTAGCACCACTGAGTCATACACTTGGCATGCGTAGCACCAGAAACTTATGGATATTTGAGCACATTTTACAAAGTACAAATGAAATGACTTTTTCTAATGAGAGAAATGATTAAAAATATCCCTTTCCCATAAGACAATTGACCATCCTTAGGAAAACATTCCTTTTTATATATTTTTTTCCCTCCCTCCCTTCCTTCCTTCCTTCCTTCCTTCCTTCCTTCCTTCCTTCCTTCCTTCCTTTCTTTCTTTTCTTTCTTTCCTCCTCCTCCTCCTCCTCTTTCTCCTCTTCCTCCTCCTCCGCATGTATGCCAGTCCTGAGGCTTGAAGTCAGGGCTTGGACACTATCCCTGAGCATTTGTGCTCAAGACTAGCCCTCTACCATTTGAGCCACAGCTCCACTTCCAGTCTTTTGGTGGTTAGTTGGAAATAAGAATCTCATGGACTTTTCCTTGCTGGAGTTGGCTTCAAACCTCAATCCTCAGATCCCAGCCCCCTGAGTAGCTAGAGTTACAAGAGTGAGCCACCAATGCTTGGCTAAGATGATATTCTTTAAGAAAAAAATATAATCCAATGGTGAAGAGGGCAGCAATCAGCATGCTGCCATCCGGGACTCCAGTGCTAGCCCAGCCTTTACTTGTTGTGTGAATCTGTACCCCTGCACCAAGCTCTGTAAAGAACTCACCTGAAAACTGGCAGAATTATCATTCCAACCCCTTGATGCTTTCTGGACCTTTCCCAAAGCTTTGCCCACATCTGGCATGTCATTAAAAACAAATCCATGAAATACAACTCTGGTTATTGCTGCTGGTGAATGTAGGTGTTATCATTCCCTTCGAGGACTTAGGACGCTTGGGTTCCTGTGACTACTCATCTTCCTTGCTTTTCATCAGGATAAGGAACAGACAGGAATGAAACCCTCATGAAAAATTAGCATATGCATTGACAAGATGGATGACAGGAACGCAGAACAGGTGGACACCAGCGGGAGGGAGAGAGGAACTGGGGGGAAGGTGGGGATATAACCCAAAATACTTAATGCCCGCAAGTGGAAACCGAACAATGGAGCTGGCTGAGATGGGAAGGGGAGGGAGACACGGTGGAGCGATGGTGAAGGTAGGTCTGATCAAGGCTCGATGTGCCGGCTCATGGACACGTCAGAGCGAAGCCCCCTTGTACAAATCCATGCTAGTTTTGAGATAAGGATTCTGGATCTAACTAGCGCCACGTGGTGGACAATAGGAAATTGGGTTTAACTGGCGCCATCTTGTCTTCATGGTAGAGACAGGGAAGTCCAACTTGCCAGGAGATTGGCCAGGCCTGAATTCCTAGAGGCAGGAGTAGGGACCTGGACCATCGGTTACTGGACCTGTGCTTTGAACTCATTGAGTTCCATGTGACCCTGCTCCCTGATGCTGTCCCTATGTAGGCATGGACCAGCTCAGGCTCCATGACGTCATGCCTCGCTCCTGCGTCTCCTGGCTCCCGACTCTCCTCCAGTCCCCATGGTGTCCCTCCCACCTCAGCTCTCCATTGGAGTTGATCTGGTTGGTTGGTATTGTTTTGCTGCCCCTCCTTTCCTGTCCTGCTCTCACAGCTGTTTTCTAACAGTGTCGAGTAGTTTAGGGGGGCCGCAGGTCTTTGAGACAGGAGTCCAATAAAGACTCCCAAGTCAACTTCTCAAAATACGGCTTCTCTGTTTTCTCAGGACCAAGTTCCAGCACAACCGTTAAAAACAAACCCAAGGAGGTGGGGGAGAGGGAAACAGCACACATTTACAAAGTGATCTGAAAGCCTGCGTTTAAGAGAACCTGTTCCAAGGAGTCTCTCTCATAAAATCCTTGTCCACAGAGACATCTTAGAGCTGTTCATACACACACACACAGGGACACAGACACACACGGACACACACAACCAGCTGTAGAATCTCCTGGCTGCCATCTTGGAAAAATTCCCAGCATCCTCAGTGCTCAGAAATTTCCTTCTCGGTTTATAGTCCGCATAGCAACCATAAAATAAATGGGTTGAGCGTTTTCTCCTTAACGTCTCAGTCATTTGTCTTTCAGGGTTAAAAAACAAAAAAAAAGCCCCAAACAATGTGTGGCACTGGGGTTAACATTATCATTTAAATTGTAGCTCCCATGTTACCGGATTAAGGAAGAGGGCTGTTGGAATAGGTTGCACTTTTACCCCCTAATTTCATGAGAGTGTTTAGAATCTCAAATTCTTTCCGACTGTTCACCAAACCTCCTCCATCTTCTTACCCAGTCTGCCACCTTACACCTTCGGCAAAAACAAAACTGCCTTCCCCTGAAATCAGATGGCACAGGTAGCTGCGATCTCAAATGGCAGCCCCTCCCCTAATGCAATTTCCCTCTCCCTTGTTTGTGCAGCTCCAACTGTAAATGTTAACCCCTTCCACAACGCAACTTCCAACTCTCACGTTCCACATGAACGCAGTCCTGCGAAACTGTGCTGGTCGCCCCGCCCAGATACTACTCTCGGCCTGCCAGGGAGCTTTCTCGCCTGTCAGGTTACTGACATTAAACTCCTTTTGTTCTGTATGTGACCATGCGTCCCAGTGATTTTCTTGGGGAAGCCTTTCACCGACTGACTTTGCAAAATTGTGCTGGGGGAGGCAGGGGGTGGGGGGAAGAAAAATACATGGTGATAAATAACTGCCATGGAAATGCAAAGAAGAAAAAGGTGGCGGCGAGCAGCTTCCACCAGAAAGTATGCAATTCGTGGGATGTTCCTGTGGCTGGAGTTTTCCTTCCCTAAGGAGAAATGGTAACCATTTCACTGGTCATTAACATTTCCAAGAAGGGAAAAGCTGTGTCTCAAATGCTTGCTATTTTTATCAAGATAAATGTCTGTCTAGACCAGCACTTGTGTTCAGCTCCTTTTCCCAGCCTCTGTCTACCACCAGGAACCTCTGCTAAGCAGTGATGTCCTCTGGTGTCCAGCTGCTTGACTTTGGGCCAACTATTAATGCCTCTCTGCGTCTTTCCTCTCCACTGTGAAAATCCACACAACGATGCCTTAACGGCATGGGGTTGCAAAAAGCAGTGTTTTTCAAACTTTTGTGACTGTAATTCACAGGGAGATTACATTTTATATCCAAATCCAGTTGCACACGTACACACGCAAATACCCACATATATGTAGGCATACTTGAATATAGATGCATAGGTCTGAAATTAAGATTTCACCCATGCACCTCATTTTAATCCTACTTTATTTTGTGTCCTTATGAAATGATTTTTTGGTGCCAGGCATGAGTGGCTTGTGCCTGCAATCCTAGCTACTCAGGAGGCTGAGATCTGAGGATCATGGTTTGTAGCCAACCAGCACAAAAAAGTCTATGAGACTCTGATCTCCAACTAACCACCAGAAACCCAGTGACAAATAAAAATAAAAATAAATTTTACAAGACTTCTGTGCTAGGCACTAGTGACTCGTGCTTGTAATCCTAGCTACTCAAGAGGCTGAGATCTGACAATTGCGGTTTGAAGGTCCAAGAGATTTGTATCTCCAATTAACTGTCGAAAATCCCAGAAAAGGGGTGGTAGCTCAAGTGGTAGAGCACTAGCCTGGAGCACAAAAGTTCAGGGACAGTGCCTAGGCCCTAAGTTCAAGTCCTAGGACCTGTACAAAAAAAAAAAATGAGTTTTGCAACCCAACTCACTATATTGATTCTGACAACAGACATTGCCTTCCCCTCAAAGCTCAAAACCTTTCTATATAGTCCTTTAAGGAAAAGTCCTTCAGCCCCAGGTTGAAAGAATGAAATATGATGTAAGCCTTTAACCCTGTGCCTGGGGTATCAGAAATAATAATAATAATAACAATAATAAGATGATGATGAAGATGGTGAGTGGTATTATTGGCAGATGAAACTGAGTATCCAAAGGAGGTGTTTTCTCATCAAATAAACATGATAAACAGGCTTAGCTCAAAAAGTAAGAGGCAGCTGGGAGGTTTAAATAACAGAGATGCGGATTCTCTCAGGCTTGGGATTCATACACCAGCCCAGACAAGCCCCCTAAATTGGCATCCTCACCTTCGGCCTTATAATCAACCCCCTCCACCGCCAGGCAAAGCAGCCGACAGGGACGTTAGACCACATTGAAGCGTTTCAACCCCTGCAGGTCCTTCCTCTGAAGGTGTCCTGCTCTTTTTTCCTGTAGTCATTAGAGACTAAATCTCTGATAAGCAAAGTAAATTAGATGCAGTGACATTCTGCTAATTGAGTCATCTCCTCTGCTTGGCTGGGCTGGGCTTGTTAATTACCCAGCTAATCTTACCAATATGGCGGCTGACTGGCAGAGGCTCTTGGAGAGAAGGAGAAAGACCCTCAGCTTGCCCTGAAAGCCTCTCTGTGGTCAAAGTGGCTATCAAGCAACTTAGTCTTACTTGAAATTGTCAGAGGTAATCTGGGTTAGAAGAATGGCAAGACTCTCATCAGCCTCATAAGGGAAGAAAAAAACATTTTTTTTCAAGGGCTGGGATTAGCGATCATGTGTCATTAAAGCTGCATTCTCCTCTTCCACCTCCATCAAATTTCATTTCAGAGAAGCACAAGGGCTTAAGGAGAGATTAAAAGGCTTTAAGACATAAATTAAGTGCTATTTATTTCACTACCCTGGGCCAAACGTGCAGGGCTCTGTACTCTGTGGTTGCCAAGAAAGCTTGAATGAGCTGCTTGTTCCTGGATGAATGTCTGTGATTTGCTGACATCTGGCAGAGCGGGCCCTCTAGCCAATCAAATCAAAGCCCCTCCCCAAGCCTTTAGCTTCCCTCTGAGGCTCTCCCTGCAGTCTTCCTTCTTCTCAGAATGACCCTGATAACTATTTGTTGATCTTCCCAAGAGCCTAAAGCTCTACACTGTGCAAATTAGAGTCGACCTTTCGTTTGCTGATTGTATGGCAGGATCCCACTCCCCCTCATTAGGATTTCACTTGTAAGTAAAGATAAGCCCACTGGGTGGGCAAAATCAAGTTGAGAGATGACATCCAGCCCTGGTGGGCAAGCAATCTCCAGGACTGTGAGCGGAAATCGGTAGAGCCTTTACCCTGGAGGATTCTGCAGAGTGGGATGCTAAATATTAAATGGGCACGCCTTTTAATCCAAGGATTCTATCCCTAAGATACTATCAATAAGAGTAATTTTTTTCTATGATATCCAACAGCGTTGATCAGTTGTGCTCTTGGTAGACATTAGCGTTATTGCCAGCCATTGACCATATTCAGCAGTGTGATGTACTGTGAGTTCTCATTCTAATGAAGAAGTTGGTTAAGAGGGAACACAGGAAATCAGTCTCCCCCTTGATTCTTCTTTATGTTTTCTGTCACTCAGCTAACTTAATGCCAGGCACAACAATGTACCCAATAGAAACAGGAAGAACCCAGACTCCTCGGCCTGGCCCTGGGTCTCAGACATCTTCTGAATTCAAGGTTGGCTGCATTTCTTTTTTTCTGGTAGCCCAGGTGCATCCTGACTGGTGCAAACTCCAAGATGCTTTGGTCAGGCGATGCACAAAGGCTCTGGGGGTATTTCAGCTAAAAAGTGCATAACTTTAATCAAACAAACCCAAACTGAGAACCATCCAACAAAATAACCAGATTGGCCAGGCACTGGTGGCTCATGCTTGTAATCCTAGCTACTTAAGAGGTTGAGATCTGAGGATTTCAGCTAAAAGCCCAGCCCAAGGAGGAAAGTCCACAGGAGACTCTTATCTCCAATGAGCCACCAAAAAGCCAGAAGTGGAGTGGTGGATGGCTCAAGTGGTAGAGCGCTAGCCAGATCCTGAGTTCAAGCACCAGGACTGGCACAGAAATCACCACACTGTACTCCTCAAAAAACTCCAGAACTTGAAAGTATAACAACTGGTCCAGATTAATAGATTCAAGAGACAAAAGACAGGATCCTGGATTAGATCCTGGATGGAAGAACTTGACATTTAATGAAACTCAAATCTAGACTGAAGGACAGATTCCAGCACTAGGCTAATGTTGAACTTCCTGACTCTGATCACTTCGCTGTGGTTATGGAAAAGAATGGCTTCATTCTTGGAAGATATACCCTGAAACATTTAGGGGTACAAATACAAACACACACACACGTATACAAAGAGTGTGTTTCTATGAACTAGTCTATTCTCTGCTCCTATCCTAAAGTACCTGTAGCTGAATACTTTATAAAGAAAAGATGTCTCATGACGTCTGGACTTCAGAATCTAGAGTAGTACCAGAGTCCAGGCTGGGCCCCCGACTACACCAAAACAACATGGTAGGATCTGCAAAGAGCAGGCCCAGAGCGCTGGGCAGGGTGACTTACTCTGTAAGTGCAGGGCCAGGAGTCCTTTCCCAGGAAAGCACCCCCCTCCCCCCCCCCGCCCCACCTCCCATGAGACTCCGCCTCTTAAAGAGCCCCAACCTCCACACATCTCTCTGGGGTCCAAGCTGCCAGCCTTTGGGGGACAAAGTGACAGCAGTCCAGAGGAACGTGTGGACAGACCGCCCAGAGGCATAAGCAGCCAGTGAATGCTGACAAGGCTGTTGTCAGAACTGTTCTGTGAGTCTTACAACTGTTAGATTTGACCATACAAAAGGTGAAAGTTGCATCCACACTGAGGTACGGGTGGCACTTACATGGCTGGCTGAGATGTCGGCCTGCTGCTGCTTTCTCCCTCTCTCGAACAGGAAATGAATGCAGTCGGAAAAGCAGATTGAAGGTTAGGGGGAGTGTGGAGGAGGTAGAAGGATTGAAATGATCAAGCTCCTGCCTGTAATGCTAGGTACCCAGGAGGCTGAGACCCAGAGGAATGAGATTCAAGGCCAGCCCAGGCCAAAAAAAAAAAGTCTGTGAGATTCTATCTTCTAAATAAGCAGCAAAAGGCCAGACCTGAAGCATGCCTGAAGAGATGGAGGAAGTGAGCTGGGTTTGCTGAGTTCAGACCCTATGACTTCCGAGGGAGAGCGAGAGAGAGTGTGGGAGAAAGGTAATCACTTTTTCTTTCCTCAAAATGATGTCAGTCAAGATAGTGCAAATGCTTTCAAGTTTAAAAAACTAGTATACTGGGGGCTGGGAAGGTGGCTCAGTGGTAGAGCGCTTGCCTTGCATGGAGGAGGCCCTGGGTTCGATTCCTCAGCACCACATAAGCAGAAAAAGCCAGAAGTGGTGCTGTGGCTCAAGTGGTAGAGCACTAGCCTTGAGCTGAAGAGCTCCGGGACAGCTCCCAGGTCTAGAGTTCAAGCCCCCTGACTGACAAAAAAAAAAAACAACTAGTTATACTGGAATCCTAGCACTTGGGAGGCTGACACAAGAGGACTACAGGTTCAAGGTCAGACTGGACTATATCTCAAGACTCTGCCTTGATAATAATAGTAACTATTATTATATATCTTATATATTTTGTATATTTATATATTTTATCAGTTATTATTAGTTATTGCCACACTATTATAACTGAGTGCTTACTATGCCGAATAGCATTCTATGCATTTCGACTCAATTTATTTTAACCCATTAAATCACTTAGTATGTAATTCTTCGTCATTAGAGTTATATTTATAATGTAATTAATCAATTACTTAATGTATATTAATGAATATTAACCTATTAGTAATATTTAATCATTTTTGATGAATTAAGAAGAGCTAATGTCTTCTACCCCCCAGGATTCCATCATTTAATTTATAAGAGTGAAAGCTCAGATTTGGGGTAGGGGGGGTAAGTTTCATTAAAGCCCAAAGTTAATGGCACCAAAAGCTAAGGTGTCCTCAGCAGGTAGCACGTGCCAGCCTTCTGGTTGGAGTGACACTTCGGGCACCCCAGGAGCCGGTGCCATAGCTGTCCAACACTTCGCACGCCCGGGGCCCTGAGGCTTTGGAAGTTCACAGGACTCTGCAGTGGCCTCACTGTCGGCGCCGGTGGCAGGGCTGCAGGCCTGCCGAGCACTGGCTGTGAAAACATCTTCATTTTTCTGAGAATCGCTGAGTTATCTGGGACTTCCCGTCACTGTGTCCAGTTTTGGATACAGCACCTCTTGATCCAAACGGTGGTGGTGCAGCCCGCTTCCCCTGCCTGCCCAGCAAGTTTCCTCGCTCCGTTTTCACAGCATTTTGACCAGATTCCCACTCCTTCACCCTCTCCGTCTGTCTGTCCCCTCCACTAACCCCCATGTCCCAGGTCAGACATGTTTCAACTTGTGTGTGTGTGTGTGTGCTGGTCCTGTGGCTTGAACTCAGGGCCTGGGTGCTGTCCCTGAGCCTCTTTGGGCTCCAGACCAGTGTTCTAGCTCTTGAGCTAAAGTCCCGCTTCCAGCTTTTTCTGAGTAGTTGATTAGAGCTAAGAGTCTCACAGACTTTCCTGTCCTGAATTGGCTTCAAACCATGATCCTCAGATCTCAGGTCCCTGAGTAGCCAGGATACAGGCATGAGCCTCCAGCTCCCAGCTTGTTTCAATTTCTTTTTTTGGGGGGGGGGGGGGGCAGTGGGGGTGGTCCGGTCGTGGGGCCTGAACTCTGGGCCTGGGCGTTGTCCCTCAGCTCTTTAGCTCAGGGCTAGCGCTCTACCACTTGAGCCACAGCACCACTTCAGCTTTTTTCTTTTTGCTTATGTGGTGCTGAGGAATCGAACCCAGGGCCTCTGGCATGCAAGGCAAGCGCTCTACCACTGAGCCACCTTCCCAGCCCCATTGTTTCAATTTCTTAATATTCACTTTTCATTAAAGTGCTTGTTAGTGGTTCAAAGGGGACTCGTTGTGGCCTCTCACACGTGTGTACAGCCCTTTAATCGCATCGCTAGGTATGTGTGTATGCTCTTGTGTATGTGTATGCATGTTTAACTTTTAGGTCTAACATTCACATATGAGAAAACCCATGGGACCTTTGTACTTCACTTAATATGATGGTGCCCAGATCCATTCATGTTCACGCAAATGACATACTTTCATTATCTTTTATGACCAAGCAATCCCCCACTGGTTAACAAATGAGATTTCATCCGTCTAGAAACTTCTACACCAGACAGGGCACAGCCCTAAGACAGAACACACAGCCCATGGATCAGAAAGTCTTTCCTGGCTATGCATCTGCCAAGGGACAAAAAACCAGAATCAAAAAAACCAGGAGGTTCAAAAATATTTAACTCCCAAAGAAAGAATCAACAGCCCAGGTAGCCAATGGCAAATGCACCAAAAAGACATTTCTCACAAGAAGTAGCGATTGCCAGTAATGCACGTAAAGGAATGCCCATCTCTGGCCAAAGCAAAACCACACTGAGCTTCTTCTCACCCGGTCAAAATGGCGTCATCAAGGACACAAACAATAACAACTTTTGGTGGGGATGTGGGTGGGGCCAATGGAGCCTTCAATACGCTGCTGGCAGGGTGTGAATTAGTTGCAGCCACTATGCAAATCAGTACAGAGTTTCCTGGAGAAACGACCCAGTGACCCAGCCACACCAGCCTTGGGCATTCATCCCAAGGAATGTGAGGAGCACTGTAGAGGAGTGTGAGGAGCACTGTAGAGGAGTGTGAGGAGCACTGTAGGGGAGTGTGTGGAGCACTGTAGAGGAGTGTGAGGAGCACTGTAGGGGAGTGTGAGGAGCACTGTAGGGGAGTGTGAGGAGCACTATAGAAGAGTGTGAGGAGCACTGTAGAGGAGCGTGAGGAGCACTGTAGAGGAGTGTGAGGAGCACTGTAGGGGAGTGTGAGGAGCACTGTAGAGGAGTGTGAGGAGCACTATAGAAGAGTGTGAGGAGCACTGTAGAGGAGCGTGAGGAGCACTGTAGAGGAGTGTGAGGAGCACTGTAGGGGAGTGTGAGGAGCACTGCAGGGGAGTGTGAGGAGCACTGTAGGGGAGTGTGAGGAGCACTGTAGAGGAGTGTGAGGAGCACTGCAGGGGAGTGTGAGGAGCACTGTAGAGGAGTGTGAGGAGCACTGTAGAGGAGTGTGAGGAGCACTGTAGGGGAGTGTGAGGAGCACTGTAGGGGAGTGTGAGGAGCACTATAGGGGAGTGTGAGGAGCACTGTAGAGGTGTGAGGAGCACTGTAGAGGAGTGTGAGGAGCACTGTAGGGGAGTGTGAGGAGCACTGTAGAGGAGTGTGAGGAGCACTGTAGGGGAGTGTGAGGAGCACTGCAGAAGAGTGTGAGGAGCACTGTAGAGGAGTGTGAGGAGCACTGTAGAGGAGTGTGAGGAGCACTGTAGGGGAGTGTGAGGAGCACTGTAGGGGAGTGTGAGGAGCACTGTAGAGGAGTGTGAGGAGCACTGTAGAGGAGTGTGAGGAGCACTGCAGGGGAGTGTGAGGAGCACTGCAGGGGAGTGTGAGGAGCACTGTAGAGGAGTGTGAGGAGCACTGTAGGGGAGTGTGAGGAGCACTGTAGAGGTGTGAGGAGCACTGTAGGGGAGTGTGAGGAGCACTGTAGGGGAGTGTGAGGAGCACTGTAGGGGAGTGTGAGGAGCACTGCAGGGGAGTGTGAGGAGCACTGCAGGGGAGTGTGAGGAGCACTGCAGGGGAGTGTGAGGAGCACTGCAGGGGAGTGTGAGGAGCACTGTAGGGGAGTGTGAGGAGCACTGTAGGGGAGTGTGAGGAGCACTGTAGGGGAGTGTGAGGAGCACTGCAGGGGAGTGTGAGGAGCACTGCAGGGGAGTGTGAGGAGCACTGCAGGGGAGTGTGAGGAGCGCTGTAGGGGAGTGTGAGGAGCACTGTAGGGGAGTGAGAGGAGCACTGTAGAGGAGTGTGAGGAGCACTGTAGAGGAGTGTGAGGAGCACTGTAGGGGAGTGTGAGGAGCGCTGTAGGGGAGTGTGAGGAGCGCTGTAGGGGAGTGTGAGGAGCGCTGTAGGGGAGTGTGAGGAGCACTGTAGGGGAGTGTGAGGAGCACTGTAGGGGAGTGTGAGGAGCACTGTAGGGGAGTGTGAGGAGCACTGTAGGGGAGTGTGAGGAGCACTGTAGGGGAGTGTGAGGAGCACTGTAGGGGAGTGTGAGGAGCACTGTAGAGGAGTGTGAGGAGCACTGTAGGGGAGTGTGAGGAGGGCTGTAGGGGAGTGTGAGGAGCACTGTAGGGGAGTGTGAGGAGCACTGTAGGGGAGTGTGAGGAGCACTGTAGGGGAGTGTGAGGAGCACTATAGGGGAGTGTGAGGAGCAGTGTAGAGGAATGTGAGGAGCACTGTAGAGGAATGTGAGTCAGGAGTATGTAAACAAATGCACATTATCCGCCATGGCCGAGCAAGTGGCCCTACCCAGGTTCCCTCCAGTCCGTGGCTGGATCAGGAAGATGGGTGTGGAGTCAGCTTCAGGTCTCAGTCCTCACAGAGACAAGGGGAGCCGAGGACACAGAAGAAGGAGACCCCCCCCCCCCTCTTCTTCCCTCCGGAAAACGCCAGTCTGGAAGCTTGCCTAGTTCCAAAGTGCCAACTGCAGGCCTCTCCAAAGAGCCGCTGATTTCTCCGTGGCTGTGCCCGGCTCCGGCGCCTCGGGCCTCGCCGCCGGCAGCCACGCGGGTGGCAGAGGCTCAGCGAGCCCCACGGGCTGCAGAGCCTTGGGATCCGAGCTCTCCCGGAAGGCTGCCAGCAGGCCCGCGTCTGCCGTGGAGCTTGGCTGTCCAGGCAGTGGCTGGCTTGGCCTCCACGCTGCTCGCACGCTGCTTGTCTTCCTTGCCAGCGTGTTTCTGTCGCAGGGTGCCCTCTCCTCCGCTGTGGAGTCCAGTCTCTCCCATCCCTACTCTAACCACCCACTGTCAAAACAGAACAAAGGACTGACCAGTCCTCGTGCACCCACCGATAGTCCCAGATTCTCAGGAGGTAGAGCCGGAAGGATCTCCAGTCTTGAAGCTCTGGCCTGAAATACAGAATAGAGAGCAGAGGGTTAGGAGGGCTGGCTCAGCACGCACGGGGCCCTGGGCCTGACCCGCACACTTCCCACCCTGCCTGGCCAACTGCCAGAGGGACAGCACCACCCAGAGCCGGAGGGTTGCTTCTGTGTGTGTGTGTGTGTGTGTGTGTGTGTGTGTGTGTGTGTGTGTGTGTGTCTGCCACGGGTGCCCAGCCTTGGCAACCCTGGCCTTGATTCTGGCCAACTGCTGCCCAAAGAGCACAGCCGAGATTAAGGGTTACACCGAGCACCTGAGCACAGTCAGGAGTTGCAGGGAGAGCGCGCCCGGCTCAGCTGCAACCCAGCCCCGACGCAGCTCAGCAGCCAGGGGGCGCTGTGAGGGATGAAGACCATCCCAACCGTTCATTCCCTGGATGCAGACCCTCCGCTGGGGGCGCCAGGGCCCCTGGGGATGGCAGCGCCTCCAGACACAAGGGCTGACAGAACCCTTGATCCATCCCTGTCCCTTCTGTGCGTCTGAACACACCCCCAATTCTAGAACCCGATACTCGTCTGTCTGTCTGTCTGTCTGTCTCTCTCTGTCTCTCTCTGTCTCTCTCTCTGTCTTTGTCTCTGTCTGTCTGTCTGTCTGTCTGTCTGTCTCTCTCTCTCTCTCTCTCTCTCTCTCTCATATCTATCCCAGGACCACGTGTGTTATGACTTGAGTCATGCCCTCCCCCCCCCCATCCCCCCACCATCCTTCTGCTTTTGTGTTTTTGTGGCTGAGACAGGATCTTGAGAATCCCTTGCTTCTCTACTAACTGGGATTACAGGCATGACCCACCACACCGGGCCTATGTCAGGTATATGGTGTCAGTTCGACCACAGAGCTCTCCCTGAGCTCCTCGCCCCCCTCCCCCCGCCCCCGCCCCGGGCTGGGTGGGAAGTCCCTGGGGGACGCTTGGGTGGCACCCCTGTGTCATTCCGCCCTCATGCCGCCACCTTCGGTCTGTTTCCCCTGCTGGGCTGCAAACTTAAAGCAGACACCGGGTTTGTCTGTCGACGGCTGGTGTACGGTCTAGCAGTGTTACTGCTGAGAATAGAATTATTGAATACGAGTCAGTGCTCCATAAACGCGTGGCACCAGCATGTGTCAGAAATGCAAGCGATGCAGTCGGCCAGGAACTAGGGGCAGCCATGACAGACTACCAGCCTGATCAATGACACCCGATGGATTCTGTGCCAGGCATTGTGTACCACACAATGGGGGGGGGGGAGGGGAACAGAAACAAATACGGTCATGCTGTAGGAAACATGTTTAAAACCAAGTCACCGTCCTTTCAGACTGAGAGAAAACAAAACAAACCCACGGCTGGCCTCGGGAGCATGGTTGCAACAGGAAAATGTCTGGACTCAGACACGTGCAGGCTCCAATCCCGCCGCTTCAGGACTTTGCCAACTGTGTGGCACTCTGTTCATTGTGTAACCTCTCTGAGCCTCAAAGCTGTCTGGACAAAGCAGAGACCCAGTGGCGACTTCATGAGGGGAGAGGGAGGGGAACAGAGGGAAGAAGAAGAAGAAGAAGAAGAGGAGGAGGAGGAGGAGGAGGAGGAGGAGGAGGAGGAGGAGGAGGAGGAGGAGGAGGAGGAGGAGGAGGAGGAGGAGGAGGAGGAGGAGGAGAAGGAGAAGAAGAAGAAGAAGAAGAAGAAGAAGAAGAAGAAGAAGAAGAAGAAGAAGAAGAAGAAGAAGAAGAAGAAGAAGAAGAAGGCGCAGCTGAATCACCTTAGCACGTGGCCGGCCACCTAGAAAACACGCGCCAAACTTCCACGGCTGTTAACTTCCATCCTCAGCCTCTCGTTGGACTAATTCCAAGTCCCTTATTATTTTCCCCCTCTTAGTTGTCATTTTGATTGCTTCAGCGTAAAGATGGGCAAAGGCACCCATTTGAGACCCCAGGTTATTTGGAGGGGGAGGTAAGGAGAAGAGCCATGGAACGCTTTTCTTTCAACCCCCTGCTGGTGTGGAGCGGCAAAGCCGGGGGGGGGGGGGTGTGGGGCTGCGATTTCCCCTCAGCAGATGGGATCTGAGACACCATGACCCTCGGCTCGCAGCCCGGCTGTAATCTCAGAAGCGCTGGGTCCTGTGTGCCGGATTCTGAAGACAGTTAAAGACTGTTGTCTTCGGGCTTCTTCGTTCTTTCTTCCTTCTGAGTGGGTATTGTTGCTTACCCCAGGCACAAAAGAAGGTACAGGAAAGAGAATAATAAATAGGCCTCGGCTCCTGTGCTCACCTCTCATTGATCATCTGGCAGGCGCCCCGAGCGTCATCTTTTGCAGGATTGTGGCAGCTTTGGGGTTCAGTGAGAAAGAGCACAGAGATTGATTAGTAATGTCTGCCCTGGGCAAGCACAGGTAGGGGTTGGCAGGGCCGGGCGGGAGGAGGGATACCAGAACAAAAATGATCTTAGATTAAAGCCCTCCCCCTTGCCCCCACAGAGGTCTAGAAAGCTCTATGGCCCCTCTGTATTCCCTCTGCTACTTGTTTCTCCCTGTTTTATGTTACTGATTGATTCCACCGCTGTACAGCAGTTTAAAAATAAAGTTGTTATTAGTTCGAACTGATTTTTTTTTCCTATTTGGATGGGAGAACTATTTCAAGGAGGGGGAATCACAGAAGAAAACTTCGTAGGAGCTGCACAGCTCCAAGAGACAATTTTGCAACTTAGGGCTTCCTCTTTCAGAACACAGCTGCTCAGAGGGCCTGGGGAAGGTCACCCTGTTTTGTGGTGGTAGTGGCTCCCTCTGGCAGCGCCCCTGGCAAAGCCCAGTCCCACAGCCCTCTTCGGGTCCCCCACGACGGGACTCCAGCAATCCCCAGTGGTTAGGTACAGGGAGGAACCCATGGCAAAGAGGCCTCCCCTCCCACACAGCGGCATGGCTTCTCCAGATGTGGGCTGGTGGGCGCGTCTGGAGAAACACGTGCTCGGGTGGGAGGGATGTGAGATGGGATTCCCAGGGTTCACCACGCGGGGATTCTGGGCGAAAGGCTGCACCCGAGGGGTGAGGAAGAGCTCTGGCACTAGGTTACCGGTTGGAGGAAACATGAAGTACAGGCAGCTTGTGCCTCAGGAAGCCAGAATGCCAGGCCCGGGGCGGGGGGACGGGGGGAGTGGGGGGGGGGGGGGGGGTGGGGGGGCCCGGGGGGCAAGGGGGTAGAGGAAGGTAAAGAAGGCAACTGAGAGCCACTGCTGGGCCACGACACAAAAGCCACGCCCCCACTTTCCTAGAACAGCCACGGCAGGAAAGCCTGGGCCTTCAATGTCTCCTCCTTATCTTAGAAACCACAGGAAGAGCTGTTGTGACGCGGCCTGGATCCCTACATCCAGTGGAGACAACTTGATCTTTGAGGTGACAGGGACCAAGCGACAGCACCTATATCACCAGAGACCAAGCGACAGCACCCATCACCAGAGACCAAGCAACAGCACCCATCACCAGAGACCAAGCAACAGCACCCATCACCAGAGATCAAGTGGCAGCACCCAGCACCAGAGACCAAGCAACAGCACCCAGCACCAGAGACCAAGCAACAACACCCATCACCAGAGACCAAGCAACAGCACCCAGCACCAGAGACCAAGCAACAGCACCCATCACCAGAGACCAAGAGGCAGCACCCAGCACCAGAGACCAAGCGGCAGCACCCAGCACCAGAGACCAAGCAACAGCACCCATCACCAGAGACCAAGCAACAGCACCCAGCACCAGAGACCAAGCGGCAGCACCCAGCACCAGAGACCAAGCAACAGCACCCAGCACCAGAGACCAAGCAACAGCACCCATCACCAGAGACCAAGAGGCAGCACCCAGCACCAGAGACCAAGCAACAGCACCCAGCACGAGACCAAGCAACAGCACCCATCACCAGAGACCAAGCAAGAGCACCCAGCACCAGAGACCAAGCGGCAGCACCCAGCACCAGAGACCAAGCAACAGCACCCATCACCAGAGAACAAGTGGCAGCACCCAGCACCAGAGACCAAGCGGCAGCATCCGGCACCAGAGACCAAGTGGCAGCATCCAGCACCAGAGACCAAGTGGCAGCACCCATCACCAGAGACCAAGCAACAGCACCCATCACCAGAGACCAAGCAACAGCACCCATCACCAGAGACCAAGCAACAGCACCCATCACCAGAGACCAAGCAACAGCACCCATCACCAGAGACCAAGCAACAGTACCCATCACCAGAGACCAAGCAACAGCACCCATCACCAGAGAGCAAGCGGCAGCACCCAGCACCAGAGACCAAGCAGCAGCACCCAGCACCAGAGACCAAGCAACAGCACCCATCACCAGAGACCAAGCAACAGTACCCATCACCAGAGACCAAGCAACAGCACCCATCACCAGAGAGCAAGCGGCAGCACCCAGCACCAGAGACCAAGCAGCAGCACCCAGCACCAGAGACCAAGCAACAGCACCCATCACCAGAGACCAAGCAACAGTACCCATCACCAGAGACCAAGCAACAGCACCCATCACCAGAGAGCAAGCGGCAGCACCCAGCACCAGAGACCAAGCAGCAGCACCCAGCACCAGAGAACAGGTGAACGGGACTCCCGAAACGAGCATGGGGGCTGAGAGGGCGAGGCCTCCCCTGAGCACAGCAGCACGGCGAACCTGGACGGCAATGAGAGGAGCAGTCCTCTAGCTCCTCGCTTGCTGTGTGGGAAGTCGGGTTGCTTGCCAGAGGGCAGAGAGGGAAGGAAAATGCGTAACTGGTAGTCTGGAAATGTGTACAAGGGTTGGAATTTGCTAAGGCTCCTAGTCAGTCTCTCTGTCTCTCTCTGTCTCTCTGTCTCTGTCTGTCTGTCTCTCTCTCTCTCTCTGTCTCTCCCTCTCCCTCTGTCTCTGTCTCTGTCTCTGTCTCTGTCTCTCTCTCTCTCTCTCTCTCTCTCTCTCTCTCTCTCTCTCTCACTGAGTGTCCTGGAGCTACTGTGTTCAATTCAGGACAATTAAAATCACCTGGGTCCCCTAACGACCCACCGAGCTTCTAACCTAAGTGGATTGGACAGCATCCAATCAGGTTAAAAGCTTCTGCCTTGTGAGCGTCCCGTCCTGTCAGAGCTGAGGCCCGTCTCTTGACAGCACCTGAATTTACCCAGGTGCCAAAATGTCCTCGCCGAGCATCGCCGCACCGAGGCAGGCAGGGGCCCCAGGAGTCCCTCACACAGGCTCTGGTGTTCGCCGATGCCGGAAAGCTGGTGGGGTTTGAACCGGGAGAACAGGGATGAGGGGCTGCGGGGCTGGGGGGGGGGGGAAGGCATCCCCCAGTCTTCTTGTACTCATAGCAGGAGGGGGGAAACTGTGAGCTGCAGGGATCACACACACACACACACACACACACACACACACACACACACACAGAGTGGCAATAAGGTCAAGAATCGCTGATCACTCTGAGGTAGGGAGGGCTAAGCGTGCAGCCTAAAGAAGAAGAGCCAGCGCTTTAATGACCAGGAGCTGAGCTGCTTCTGCTTGGAGACACCTTTCCTTGCTGCTCTCTTTTCAATGGAGTCACCCAGGGTCGCTCAACAAGATGGCAGGGCTGGCTGACCCCCGCCCCCAGCCCCAGCCCCAGCCCCAGCCCCAAACAGAGCTTGGGGGGGGGGGCGGGGAGGCGGGGATCAGTCAGTTTGAGCAGGACAACATTGGCAAACATTGCTAGCGGTCAGCCGCGCTGATGGGGGGGGTTGGCTGGGGAGCTGACAAGTCTGTAAACTGGAAAGGAATTATCAGGATCATCAGATGGCAGAGTCAGGGCACCACGCAGCTGCCCACTGGAGCTTCTGCCATGATTCAGGGACCGCCGTGCGCTTTCCCATGGAAGAGGTCATGTGAAGAGCAAGCCAAACCCCAAGCCCATTTACAGGGGGGTTTATTCTCATTGATAGGGAGATTTATGGCTCTATTAGCACAGGGCTCAGGGAAGTGGTGTGCGTGTGTGTGTGTGTGTGCGTGTGTGTGTGTGTGCGTGTGTGTGTGTGTGTGTGTGTGTGTGTGTATGTGTAGGGGCGAGGCCAGACATCTGTCTTTCAGGCCACAGTGCAGGTGCTGGCTCTCCTGGTGAAAAGAACCTCTGCCTGCATTCAACATGGAGGCTGAAACTAGTGGGGGGGGGTGGTGATGGCAGCCTTGAGACACCCCAAGTCCAGTATGACTCCATAGGATACCTTCTAATCCTGTGCGCTCGTTAAAGCAGGTTGTCTCCAATCCCAGCTCTACCACTTCACTGGAGAAATGGATGCTTTAAACAGTTTCATTTAGAAAAAGAATTCTGCTATTTAAAAAAAAAAGCTGGGGCTGGGGGAATCGTCCCTAGCAGAGCGTTTTTCAGCTGAGCTACTGCATGGGGCAACTGGATCCGCTCAGCAGTGATCAAGCAGCACACACCACCACCCGTCGAGCGCCTGGCCCTGGTACCAACAATAAAGTGTGCGTGAGACATGCCGGATTTCACCGTCTCCTGAGGGCAGACAGACCTTTGGAAGCATGGATTCACAAATAAATGTATACGTTGTGGTGGCTTTGATCATTAAAAATAAAAATGAAGCTGGGCATTGGTGGCTCACACCTGTCATCCTAACTACTTGGGAGGCTGAGCTCTGAGGATCCCGGTTCAAAGCCAGCCCGGGCAGGAAAGTCCTTGAGACTCTTATCTCCAGTTAACCATCAGAAAACAGGAAGTGGCGCTGTGGCTCAAGTGGTAGAACGCTCGCCTTGAGCTGAAGAGCTGAGGGACAGCGCCCAGGCCCAGAGTTCAAGCCCCATGACCGACAAAAAAAGTTAAATTAAAAATTTTTAAATTTAAAAATAAAAATGAGAGTCTTGAAGAGGTAAATTGAGGCATAACAAAGATTGTAAAGAGTTTATTTGAGCCAACAATGACTTATGGACGGGGCAGCTGCAAAGCAGAAGCAGGAAGGGAGAGTTTCACTCCAGGAACACAAAGAGAATGATCTACAGGATGCCTCAGGGAGAAGCTTTTATAGGAAGGACCCGGAAGTAACTCCAGGGAGACCTGGGATTGGTTACAATCACACTCGTGCTTTATTGGGCGTATATCCGGCTGGGAAGTGCCTGGTTGTGATCATTCTGAGTGCGTTGGATTATTTTAGTGTAAGCGTTCAGGGGAAGCAGCTTTGGCTCTTTTCAGGTTTGGCTTCTTTCTCTTGGCTCGGGGGGTCCACAGGGCTGCCTGACCTCTGTTTTTCTTCACAGCAATTGGGAGCAGAACAGCCGCAGAGAGAAGCATTGAATCGAAACCAGAAGTAACGGGGGAAATAGTTGGAAGTAGAAAATTAGGTTCCAAGGGGACCTTCCAGAACAACCTTCCAGAAACCCACTTGTGAGGCCGTTCATTGGCCCAACGGTGTTTCCTATTGACCAGGCTAGACCTGGGGCAGCCTGGGGTAGGAGATGAGGATCACCCCAAGAATGGAAGTTAGACAAGCAGGTGATGGGAAGGAGGCCTCGGGATGCACTGGGGAGCCCTGGTTGCGGGGGGGGGGGGGGGGGGGGAGGGAGGAGGGGGGAGGGAGGAGGCTCCAAGTTGAAGTTGGCACAAAAGGTAGGTGCTTGAAAGCTCAGACGGTGTGTGGTGTATTGGGGCCTGGAATCCCACTCTACCATTCATTACTGTTTTACCTTGGGCGAGTACCTTGGCCTCTCTGTGTGTCCCATTTCCTCCTCTCCAGCATGGGACTCGGCAAGGCCATTGGGAGGCTTGGATTGCTCCCTGTAAGGTCGGATACACAGAAAAGGCTACAGAACAAGTTGATAAGTAAATCACAGCCAGAGCGGGAGCATTTCTTTTCACTCTAGAAGCGTTACCGAGGTGTCGAAGGCACAAAGCATGCCTATTGCACGGTAGGGTGCCGACGGATGACAATGAAGTGCTCTGTGCTTCCCAAAAGAGCTAGAAGAAAAGACTGTGGGTGTAGTGAGTGTCTGAGGAACGAGGCATGCTCACCCTGCTCTGCACACTACACAGTGTATAAATAAATGTATAGAAACAGCACAAAGTGCTCCACAAATAATGCACGACTTTATGTCTCTCTCTTTTTAAAAAAAAAAAGAAAGAAAGAAAAAGAAAGCATAAGCAACTATTAATAGACAGGTATTCAGCAAAGTTGAGAAGAATTAAACTTCTGTCAGGTCTGTGTGTGTGTTTGTGTGTATGCACAAGAGTTGAGAGTTGAACTTCTGCCAGGTTGGTTTGCGTGTGCTGTGTGTTGTGTGTAGGCCTGTTGTTGAGAACCAAATGGGTGTCGGCCACTAAGAGCGAGCTCATTGGGAGGGGACACTGCCTGCCTCCTGAGTAGCTGGGATTAAAGGCGTGCCCCACGGGCCCCCGCTGACCTGTTCTTAAGAAACGCAGCTCCAATCTCTCTTCCTCTGTGTTACCCACAGGTTACCCAGCATCTCCACCTCCTTCTAGCGCCCACGGGGGACACGCACCTGGGTCTCAGGTCCCGTGAGACTGGACCTTTCTGGGGTCCAGCCACCCAGTTTGTGGCTTAGTGGCGGCAGCTGACTGAAATGGTGGCAGCACGTGGTGTTGTGCCATTTGCACTGTGTGGGACTGTCACCAGAGAAGCCGGGGATATTTTCATATCACCTTCCAGGTGTTACAGACATTTCAAAATATTATTTCTGTTCCTCAGCCCGTTAGAGGCACAGTTGTTATAAACCCACTGCTCAATCGCACACCACTTCACATGTTAATCTGGGAGCACATGTTGGCTTTTCTTGCGTTTGGAGAGCTGTGCGCAGCTATGCGCTTAGGAGCCTTGTGCTGAGCGGTGGGGGGGAGGGGGCAAGGGGCGGGACACAAGATGGGCACAGAAGCCTGAGGCTCAAGGGGTAGAGCGCTAGCCTTGAGCAAAAAAGAAGCTCAGAGACAGTGTCCAGGCCCTGAGTTCAAGCCCTAGGATAAGCATATTAAAAAGAAAAAAATCATGAGGAGCTCCTGCTCCTCGGACGATTGGAGTCTACGCACCTTAATTCAGGGTGCAAACCCTTCTCGTGACCTGGCCCGTTCTATCTCTCCCAGCCCTCACTTTCTCTATCATCCCCAGCCTCAACATTACCAAAGTCATCTCCCAGATTCCTGGGATGAATGAGATGCTAAACAAGGCCAATTTGGTCTCCAGCGGTCCTGATCAGAGCCATCAGTGTTCCTGAGGTCCCGAAAGCCAGCGGGGATGTCTGCCTTCTACGATGCCCAGTGCGGGGCCCTGGCACAGCTCTCGTTTGAGTCTGAGAGCCCATCAGAGCCGTTCCTGCCACAAGAGAAGAAGAAAAGAAACCCTGATTCATGGATTTGCCAACTGCCTTTTCCCCTAGCTGTGGCCTGGGGAAGTGATTTCCAACTATAGATTACCTTGAGTCTTTGGGACTGGAAAAGGGGGGGGGGGGGTGGGCATCAGGTGCCGGCCAGAGAAAGAGCGAGCTTCAAAAGAGCGAGAATGATTCGCCCGGCCTTCCTCCATTCACCCTGGCGCTCTTCGGATCTGAAAGTAATTGCCAATTGTTGCCATGTTAAAAGAGAGGTAACCGCAGAGGGAGGGCCGGCCTTCCGATTCCTTATTCAGGGAAATTTCCCATTACCCAAACTCTTCTCTAAAAAGCCCAAATCAAAAAATGAAAAGAAAAGAAAAGAAAAAAAATCTGAACTCAGGAAATACACATGATTTCCTCCACCACCTCCTTTGTGTATCAGGAAGCCAGCGACTCAATCGGACTAATTATTTCCCAACAAAAACATGACATGTGCTATTTAGCATCTGCTTGCTGGTTGTTATCAAAGGAGCTTTTTCTTTTTCTTTTTTTTTTTTCCTTTTTAACAAATGTATCCTGGATGAAGAAAATCAAAGAGAGAGACAGGCGTGGGTCCGGGGTGAATAATATTTTCTCACATTATTTCCGGTTGAATTTGCTTAAACTTCTCATATGTTACTGCTTGTCACTCCTGGGAATCTTCCTGGAGAGTTATGGCTGGTGAGGGACTCTGAGCAGCCGCGGGTGGACACCGGCTTATCTCAATCCTGTCCATAAGAGCGCCGCCCCTTTTCCCAGCATGCCTGCGTGTGGAGGATTGGCCAGGGGAAAGGGATAGGTGCCCTTCTGGACAAGGCCAAAGAAAACAGCCATGAGGATTGGGCTGTGTGGGCCTCAGGCTCTGTGAGTGCACGTATTCACGCATTGTATTCTCATGGAGATCTTCCAGGTGGGCAGTGCCACACCGCTCATTCTGCAAATGGGGAAACTGAGGCACCGTTGTGGCCTGGACCCAGTTGGCTTTCTGAACCTCCTTCGCAAACGAATAGGAACTTGAGGGAGGTGGGCGATGGTGCCTGGCGAAATGGCCAGGAGAAAATGAGCTCATCCAAGGAAGCCACCTCCCCTCGCCCCTCCTGGGGGTTCACCGTTCACAACTCACCTCTTGAAGAGAATCAGCTCACTACTTAAGAGTCAGTCGGCCACCAGGAAAGCCTTTATGGGTGAGTAGCTTTGAGCTCTGGCTCAGCATCTTGAGGTCGTTCGCGACTCTCTGGACCTCTCTGAGCCTCTGCCAGTGGGTCTAGTCAAAGTCCAACTGTGATCTCACGGGCTCTCATTGGGTCACATGGTCACCCCTTGGCCAGGGAGACACTGTGTGCTGATTGATTGGCCAGACCTGACCCCGTGTCCACCCCTGGAGGCAAAACATCTGGGCTGGGTGTGGAATGGCTGGGGGGGAGGGGGAGGGGCAACATAGAGCGAAGAAGGACCATAAACCATGCAAGGTGACACGTAAGAGACTTCCTAGGGTCAGCTGGGCTCGTACCACGCTCCCTCCCGCAGTCCATCTGAGATGAAGCCTAGCACTTCCCCTGGCATTGTCCCTCCCCCCCAGCAGAGTCCCCCTCCTTCAGCTGTCAATCTTCCAGCCCTCCCGCCCCCCCACACACACCTAGCTGGTGTTAATCCCCACCAACCCCCCCCCCCCCCCCCCCCGGACTCTTTATCCACACAAGAGCCGAGTCTGCATTTAAGAGCGCGCCTGGTTCTCACCGAAATAACAGGATGCTAAAAAACCTTTACAAATCGGTATGCCAGACAAGAGGGAGGCAAAAGTTTCCTCGCATAATTCTCCGTAGGATGTGTTTTCCCTCCCTAAGAATATTTTAGCATTAATTAAGATAAACAATGATATCTGCGGCAAGACAATCGAATCTGCTCTTGGTTAAAAATGGCCTCCTCGTGTAAAAATAGGACCCCAGATTATAGCATCTCAAGATGCAGAGGGAGACCGCCTGTCAACCCGTGTCACGTGATTAAAACAGAAAGGCAAGGTGACAGTGACAAGGCTTTGAACAGATCTGAGAGGAGGGGGGAAGGATGGGGGAAGAGGCAAGATGGGGCAGCCTACTTCACGCATTCACCGGCCCCTGCTGGTCCTGGCTTGGTTACCGTTTGGGGGGAAAATTGGTGTTGGCAGCGTCCTTAACTGCGCCATGGTAGTGAGGGACCCGAGCTTTAGAGTTGAGGCAGAGATCGCACAAACAGAACCAGGCTGCAGGGACACTGACTCAGCCCTCCCCCCACGCTGTCCCTTGCTCTGCGCTCTGAGGGCTCTGGGCAGGGGAGGACCAGGAGGAAGGAGGAAGCTACCTGCCCTGCTCCTGGGCTGGGACGGGCATCGTGCTCTGCTTTCCCTGTGTCTTAGTTCCTGTAATTCCCACAGCAAGACCGTTCCTAGGGTTCTCTCCACTTTACAGCCAGGGAGAGCAAAATGCTTTACCCAAAGTCAGACAGCTTGTGGGAGCTGGGGTACAAGGACAAGGCACGCAGCCCGTCTGGTCTTCCTGCGCCTGACACTCTGCTCTTCTCTATTTGGTTGTTGGGGAAGGGGGGGGGCAGTTTGGAGGACTACTGTTGGCCTCTAATGGAGATCCTCTAACCCCATTTCCTCCTGCAGATGTGACTCCCCTTTGAAGAGGGTTGAGCTAGATACTGGTGGCTCACACCTGTAAATCTAGCTACTCAGGAGGCTGAGATCTGAGGATCAAGGTTGGAAGCCAGCTGAGGGTAAAGACCATGGTGATCTTATCTCCAATTAATCATCAAAGAACTGTAACTGAGCCTGGTGCCAGAGGCCTATGCCCGTAATCCTAGCTACTCAGGAGGCGGAGACCTGAGGATTATGACTTGAGGCCAGGAGATTCTTATCTCCAATGAACTACCAAAATCGGGAAGTGGAAGGAAAATGCCAGCCTCGAGCAAAAACTAAGGGACAGCACCCGGGTCTTGAGTTCCAACCCAGTACACACACACACACACACACACACACACACACACACACAAACACACACACGCAAGATCCTGAAGCTTTTTCTGCCTTATTAGGACTTGAACCCAGATCCTGGGGTAATGCTAGGCAAGGGATCTGCCACTACGCTATACGGCAGCCCTAAGCACAGGTGTTTTTCTCTCCGCGATGACAAGAGCTTGGCTGGAGTTTGAGCCTTCTATTGCTTCTCTTTAAACCATTTGTTCGGCATCTCCTGTGTGTGAGTTGACACTGTTCTCGTTAATGTGGGTCTGCTATCGTCTGCTTGAATGTGGAGAAGCCTGTGCCTGGGGGAAACCATCTGAACAATTAAGTGTAAGGGAACTCAGTGGCCTAGTGTTATTATCCTGAGGTTCCTTACATGCACCGGTCTGTTGTGAGTTAGGAGTAAGGTGTATCTGTGGGTGTTATTTATCATCTAGGTGTAACATATGTACAATGTCACACAATGACAATGATCATATATGACAATGCAATGATCATATATGCTTTTTTACTCTTGCTTTTTTTGGGTTTTTTTTTTGCCAGTCCTGGCCTTGAACCCCGGGCCTGAGTGTTATCCCTAAGCATTTTCTATTCAAGGCTAGTGCTCTACCACTTGAGCCACAATGCCACTTCTGGCCTTTTCTGAGTAGTTTATTGGAGATGACAATCTCACAGACTTTTTCCTACCCAGGCTGGCTTCAAGCCACACTCCTCAGATCTCAGCCTCTGAGTAGCTAGGGTGACAGGCGTGAGCCACCGGCTCCCAGCCAGCTTGCCTTTCTTTCCCAGATAAACAACGTGGGGAGGGAGGCAACGTGTATCTGCGCTTTTCCCCTGGGCTTCTCTAACTATATACAGGTGTGTGGAGAAGTGTGTTCACAGCGATCATCGATTGTTCAATGGGAAGAGACTTTGTGGCATTATGTTTCTCTAACCTTATGAGGGCCGAGGACCAGAAATCACCATGTGGATTCCCCTCTGCACGGACTGCGGCCCATGTCCTGTGCTCATCTTAAACGCCAGCATAATAGGCCTTGGTGGTGAAGTTACCTCCATTGGTCCAGGGGGAAGATCTTTTGGTTACTGACAATCACTCCCAGTGCCCATTTCTGCCAACCTGAGCATCTCTGGACTCCTCTGGGGAAGGGCAGGTGGGTAAGTCCTTTCCATTTCCCTCCAGCCTTGGCTTTGAAGATTCAGAAACCAAGAGAAGCTGTGTTGCTCCCTGGGCTGTCACCCAATTCCCCACCTCAGCAGGCAGGCTGGGGCCACGCCTCCGGCCCACTTACATCCTGATTATACCCACACAGGGTCTGGATTCCTACTGGGCCTGTGCCGGGACTTAACGTTAGTGCAGGGCATCCCTTTGACAGGCCTTGTGCCAGCACGCCCAGCCTCTTCTGTTGAGATGGAGGCTCGTCGGTGAACTTTGCTGTCTAGTGTGGCCCGGAACCAAGATCCTTCTATCTCCGCCTTCGTCGCTTGGAGGACGCGCGTGAGCCATCCGCGCCTGGCTTCTTCACGTTTCATTTTAAATCGCCCCATCGTGGGGTCCATTTCTGGAGTCCAGTGCGCCACTCTGATGCATGTTGTTACACGGTGGTGGAAACTGGATCTTTAGCGTCTCCTCCATCGCAAATACCCACTCGCAATCTCATCTTGTGGCAATTAGTTTGAAATGCGTGCTGTGATTACTTTGAAATGCACGCTGCGTTTCGGCCCGCCTTCTAATGGCAGCGTTGTGCCGTTAGACCTCTCCGCTAGGAGGAGGTAGAGGCAGAACCAGACCCTACATCTCCCTGGTCGCCCCCCCAACACACACCCACTGCTTCTTCCGGCCTGGCTGGGCCCCAGCAGGTGCTGTGCCAGCCAGCGGTTCTGGAGCTGGTCCTGGTGACTGACCCCCAGTGGGAGGTCAGGAGGGATGCTGGGCCCGAGGCTGAGCTCCCTCAGCCGGGGTGCAGGCTGCTCTTGCAGGGCTTGGAGCCCCTGCTGCTCCTGCAGCCAGGTGCTAAGGTACTGTGCTGTATGGGAATGCAGTGTAGCACTCTCCAGGGGCTCGTCTGTCCTGGTTTTACACACTCCTGCAGCACCGCATCTGCCCGCTTAATGCTCTGGGCTTTATATATCATTACTGCGTGCGTTTTCCTATCACACACAGTTTAGCCCTTATTGCTTTAATTTTTCTCCCCACGTGCCTGACAGAGGACAGTGTTGGGGGGGGGGGAGTCAAACCAGCCTCTGGAATAAATAAAGAGGGGACTGGGGTTCTGGCCTAAAGAAAGGGGAAGTTGGGGGCGAGGGGGGTTCTTTTTTTCCCCTCCCTTCCACAGCTCCGATCCCAGCTGTGGCAGCTTCCAGTGACAACTGGAATATTCATAGACTAAGAGCCGGACGCCTGTGGCTCACACCTGTCATCCTAGCTACTCAGGAGACTGAGAGCTGAGGGTCACGGTTCCATGGTTCCATGGTTCCAGGAAAGTCTGTGAGACTCTTATCTCCAGTGATCTCCCCCAGAAGCCGAGCCGTGCCGCGAGTGGCAGAGCACCAGCCTTGAGCAAAAGAAGTTCAGGGACAGCGCCTGAGCCCAGAGTTCAAGTCCCAGGACCAGCAGCAAAAAAATAAACTAAGCTGAGAGAGCTGACCCCCGCTCTAACTCCACACACCCAACACTCCGACAAGCACCTCGGTTCCTTATCACACTGTTGACTTCCTGGAGGAAGCGAGGCTCCTGTGTCCGCTCCACAGACGAGGAAACGGAGACTCTGAGCCCTGAAGAAAGACTACAGCTACCACGTGGCTAAGGTGGACAAACCCATGCAGGCTCTCATCGATGGTGGACGTGCCGAAGTACCGCCGTGGCCACCTCCCTGCCTGTGTCTCCTATCCTTGGCACAGATAGAAACTGGCCCCTCGGATCTGCACACAGAATGGTGCACAGAGCCTGGAGAAGATGGTGGGGGGGGTGGACCTCTACCTCCCATCTCCTCTCCTTCCTGCCCCCCTCCTGCCTGCCCCCTGCCTCAAATGGCAAGGAAACGTCATTTTGCTCAGTGTCCTGTCTCCTGGATGGGACATGCAGGTTCCTGGCTTATCCCGGAGGCAGCGGGAGCCACGGGTCCCGGCTGCTGGGGTCCCCAGGGAGACCCCGGCCGGGAACGGCCCAAGGGCCCATCACCCCACGCAGGACGTGCCCCGCGGCTGTGGATCAAGTCAGAGGTGCCCCGCGGCTGTGGATCAAGTCAGATTGCTTGCTGCGGCTCAGCCCCACGCAGCTGGGTACCATTGACCTGAAGAAAGCCTGCCTCCTGCCAGAGCTCGTCCAGCTCCGTTCCCTCCACAAGCCAAGCCCTCACCCACCTCGCCCTTGGCCTGACAAAATTCCAGGCACTGCAGGGCCAAGGAGGCCAGGCCTTTTTGATCACAAGTTCTTTTGATTCTGGTAATTTTTTCATTGATATATATATATATATATATATATATGTATATATATATATATACATGCATATAATGTACTTGGATCATAGTTTCCTTTATATTCCATTACTCAGACCCTCCCTCACTCCTTTAGTTTTTTCATTATATGTTATTTTTCCTTTTCGCTGATCCTGGGGTTTGAACTCGGGGCCTGGGCACTGTCCCTGTGCCTCTTTGTGCCCTAGGCTAGGGCTCTACCACTTGAGCCACAATACCACTTCTGGCCTTCTCTGAGTCATTGATTAGAGATAAGAGTCTCACAGACTTTTCTACCTGGGCTGGCTTCCAACCGTGATCCTCAAATAGCTGGGATTACAGGTGTGAGCCACCAGTGCCCAGCTTCATCATGCAATTTGAACACACACACATATAATGTACTTCTATTAATCTACTATGTTCACCCTTACCAACCTCTCCTTCCCCTCTCCCTCCACCCACTGATCCAACCATCCTTTGCCACAATCGTATCTATTATATGATTATATATGTTATATATGATTATATAGAATACATATGCATACCATGTGTATGTATTATATGTAAACATATATATGTAAATGATAGATATGATTATATATAATTTGTATATGTATAACATCACATATATGATATGATATATGATATAGATGATATATAATAGATGACATATAAGCATCTATTATATACCCATATATGTTCTGTATCACATATATTTAACTATAGACATATACATCTATAAATAAGTACCATCCCTATCTACAGTCATACGCGATCAGACACACTGGTGTGTGTATTCTGCAAAGGAGAGAACATGTGACATTTGTCCTTCCCAGGCTGGCTTTTCTCACTAAGGCAATGCTCTCGGGTTCGGTTGCATCTTCCTGCAGATGTCGTCATTTCTTTCTTCTTTAATCTGCCATTGTGCGACGACGACGGCACCATACTTGTTCTATCAGCCGTGGCCGGTTGGACTGCGAGGCTGGTCCCTGGCTACTGTATTCAGTGTTGCTTTAAAGAGCTCGTGTGCCGTCTCTTGCATTCCTTCAGACGCATATCCCAGCAGGACGGTGCGGCACTTCTACTTTTACTTTCTTGGGGAACCCCCCCCCCCCCGGGTCAACTTCTGCAGTGGCCGCACTCGCCAACATTCCCGCCAACCACCGACAGCAGGCTTCCTTTCCCAAAGCCAGAATTCTTCTTTGTTTTCCTCGTGATGGCCGTTTCCAGTCACTCCTCGTGACCGGAGTAAGAAGGAGTGTCAGAGTCCTCTTGATCTGCATTCTCTGTATGACCAAGGAAATGATGACATTTGCAGGAAAATGTAATAGAACTGAGGAACATCATGTTAGGGAGATAAGCCAGATGAGAAAGATGAATATCATATGTTTTTCTACAAATGCAGAATACACATACTAATACATACATGATATATATTACATATGACACGTGTCAATTATATACATAATATATAATCATATATCATGTATTGTATATTAGTAATTATATATTAATGATAATGATATAATGATATAACACATATTTGTGTGTTTGATTGTAGAGAGGGGCTGTATGTATCTACATATGCATGTATATTCTACAAGCAGTGGTACAGTTAACCAAATGATAGTAATAGGTGCGAAGATTTCTCTAGAGCTACTGAGGAGCTCGGCTCCTCCACCCAGGACCGCAGACGTTTTACACAGAGTGGCCTGGGGGGGGGGTGATGGGGTGCCATCCTGCCAACCACAGGACATTTAACCTTGACGCTGACCTCTGCCCACTGGGTGCCACTCTGCAGCCGGCCCTCCCCATGATGACAACGATCTCAGGACATTGCCCCGTCCCCCTAGGGAGGCCCTCCCCTCACTCTCAGTCCACAGAGACCCAGAACTTCAGGTAGGGGGACACAGAGAGGCCCCCCTCCCTTTTGTCCTCACTACACTGCCGGGATCCCCTGTGAGACACCCTAAAGACGCCCCCAGACCCCCCTCCATCCCCACCAGCTTTCACAGGGCATTGCCGGGGCCCTCGCGTTATCCAAGGTCAGAGCACCGTTACTAAATCCAACCCTAAAATTTGAATTTTCTGAATCCCAACCCAAGAGGCTTTTTTTTTTACCCTTTAAATTCATAAATTAAATAAATAAATAAACAAACAAATCATCCAGGCCCTAGTAGCTCACGCCTGTAATCCCAGCTACCCAGGAGGCTGAGGTCCAAGGATGGCGATGTGAAGCCGGCCTGGGGAGGAAAGTTCGTGAGACTCCTATCTCCAATTAACCAGCAAGAAGCCAGAAGTGAGGCACTGGCTCAAGTGTTAGAGCTCCAGCCTTGAGTGAAAAAGCTCAGGGACAGTGCCCAGGCCCGGAGTTTGAGCCCCAGGACCAGCGCAAGAATAGAGGACACAACTCTCCAAGTAGAAGGGACGCTGCTCTTGGCATCTCCCCTAGGGTATCACTTTTGTCCCCCACCAGGTGTCACTAAGATTGTCACAAAGGCCACCCTCCTAGCCCCCTCCCTGGGCCGGGGCGCTGGGCCTGCACCGAGCAGCCAGAGCCAATAGACTCGGAGGCAGCGCCATCTGGTGTTCAGAGCGGAGCCGGTGCCACCCCCCACGCCTGCGGCCAGGGGCTCCTGGGGTGCTAGGTTCTGAAAAGGGGTGCAGCTTGAAGTGTGGGAGGGGGGAAGGAAAAGTAAAACTTCAGAGACACTCACGCTGAGGCATTAGAGCGATGTCTGGGATTTGTGTCAGCAGATACAGATCCGGCTCTTCCCACTTCTAGCATTTGATTTTTTTTTAAAAGTGATAAACACAGATGTTTTTAGGTGATAAGAGTTATTTTAACTTTAAAGGGGGGATTAATGGGAAGATGCTGAGGGTGTCTTGACCCAGAATGAGGCCTGAGCAGCTCCTTTGGACTTTTTGTTGTTGGTGGTGGTGGTGGTAGTGGTGGTGGTCGTGGGGCTTGAACTCTGGGCCTGGGCACTCGCTCAAGGCGAGCGCTCTACCACTTGAGCCACAGTGCCACTTCCAGTTTTCTCATGGTTTATTGGAGATAAGAGTCTCACAGACTTTCCTGCCTGGGCTGGCTTTGAACCGAGATCCTCAGATCCCAGCCTCCTGAGTAGCTAGGATGACAGGCGTGAGCCACCGGCACCTAGCCTTTGGACTTTTTAATAGGTAAAAAAAAAAAATGGGATGGGGTGAAAGTTAAGAACCAGATGGGGCGGGAAAGGCAGGCAGGAGGGCCACCTCAAGCCAGTACCGTGCCTGCACCGGGCTCCACGATTCTCCTTTCTGGGCTTCCAGTTACCCATGCTCAACTTTGGTCTGAGAAGTCGAAATGGGACATTCCAGCCATTAAAGAAGAAAAGTAATGGCTCTCAAATGTGGTGTCCTTCTGGGAGCTCTTGAACGGCCCCTTCCGTCTCGTACGGGATGCAAACAGCGGATCCGCTCAGTCTGTGCCCTCTCCTGCTCCCGCAGCTCTGCTGAGCTGCCCCCGGGGTGGCAGATCAAGGCCCTGCTGCCGGCTTCAAACCATCTTCACCTAACTTTGTAAGGGCTCTTGCCGAGGAGCGCCGTGCTGGCACGCTGGCCAGCGGAGGGCAGCCGAGCTTGGTGTCCGGGCATGGTGACCTCTCGCGAGGAAAGAAAAATCAGAGCCCTTGGCTGAGGTTGCTTAACCGTCTTCACCGTGCCTGAGGCGTAAGTCAAACTTTATCCTACATGAGTGTGTGCAAGTGTGTGTTGCACATTCACACGTGCAGGCGTGTGCACATGTGTGCATGCATGTGAGTGTGTGCATGTGTGTGCACATTCCCATGTGCGGTGTGCGCATGTGCGTGCATGCGTGTGAGTGTGTGTGCACATTCAAATGTGTGGTGTACGCATGTGCGTGCATGCACGTGAGTGTGTGCGTGTGTGTGAGTGTGCTCGTGTGCGTGCATGTGTCAGTGCGTGCATGTGTCAGTGTGTGTGTGTGTGCGTGTGTGTGTTGGTTTTCAAAGGCCGTGCCTCAGGATTTCTAGCTGCTCTTTGCCCATTGCTACTTGTGAATCGCCGTCACGTGCTGTTTTTAAATCTACGGGAACTTTGAGGGTGTTTTAAAGAACCCCTGGGAACAATCAAGACCATGGAAGAGGACCCCTCCCCATTTCCATATTAGCTTTGCACAAGCTTTCCAGTACCTCAGATTTTACCGCTCAAGATTCATTCCTTGGGCTCCAGGCTTTAATCCTCAATTACGCGTAAATCTCCCGGGCTGGCTGGCCGTGTCTGGGGGCCGAGGTCATCCATTAGGGCCTTATCTCTCTCCGACACCTCTAGGGAGCTGCTGACAGCCTTTCCCAGAGCCAGCCTTAATAGGGGAGAGGGAGATAAATGTGGGGCTCCCTGGGAACCGGGCAGCCAGGGGAAGATACTCCAGGAGATAGCGTGGCAACTAACATTTATTGAGGCATTATGCTAATAAGAAAAAGAAAAATAGCTACCTCTTTACTGACTGCTTCAACCTGTCAGGCTCCAGGCTGTGCTTTTTACTTATGGGGGGGATAATTTATTGAGGCACCTGTGTGCGCCTCCCTCCTGGTTCTAAGGGGCTCCGAAGACCAAGAGGGGTTTCAAAGCCTGAAGCCCAGCCCCGGTGCCTCCCTCCCCGGCCCCCCCCGCCCCGTGCCCCGGGATGGGCCTCCTTCCAGTGCTCTCCTGCTTTGAGTCTCTGCCTGTATCCAAGCACCAGCCCCCTCCCAACCCCTGTGCCCACCTGTTTGTTTTTTGAGGGGTGCAACCACCATCGTGTTCTGGATCCAAGATGGCAGCAATGTGCATTCCAGGCCACAGAACGGACGCAAGGAAAGGTGAGGACTAAGGGTGAGCGAAAGGTGCCTGGAAGAAGCTTCCAGAAGAGCCCACCCACGCTTTCTTCCTAGATGGCTGCGGGCAGAACTCAGCTGCACGGCTCAGCCCAGCTGTGAGCGAGCTGCTAAATGTCAGCGCTATTCCTGCCATTTCCTCTAAAGCAGCGATCCCACTCATGGGAAAGCAGGAGGTGTGTTGCGTTGGTTGTATGGAGGGGAGGTGGGGGGGAGGGAGGGGGTCAGGTGAAGGGGGGCTGGGGGAGGGGGCCACCCTGCACTCAGGACAGTAATTCTGGGGCCAGAAGGAAACGCAGCAGCCACCGAGTCTGGAAGACAAATCCGGAGAGCCATCCCTCCTCCCCTTCGGCCCCGGTGGGGGGTGGGGGAGCAGGAGCAGGCCCCCTCTTTGTGTATAAACAGCAGCTTCCATTTTCCCTCCATTGCATCTTCGGGGATTCACAGGGAACGGCCTAAACACGGGCAGTGATGGGCCTAGAGCCGGATCTGATTTGCTTGAAAAACAAGTGAATTCTTTGCACAGCTCTTGCACCGGACCACAGCAAACTCACAGCCATCCCAGAGGTTCATGGCCTCTGCAGAACCAGATGGCGTGGCTGGGCCCAGACTCTTTCCTCCAAAGTCAATGTCTTCACCAAGTTGAAGGAAAAGGAAGAACCAAGCAATGAAGACAAATCTGCTGACTCCACAGCCATTCCTGTCCTCTTGGTCCATTTTCTGTCGCTTATAACAAAAAGCCCGAAGCTGGGTGCTTTATACACAAGAGAGGCTTGTTTAACTCTGGGTCCTGCCGCTCCGGGGGCCTGGCTGCAGGGCCTGCGCGGCTCCGGTGAGGGCCTTGTGGTAAGCAATGGAGGGAGTGCAAGTAGGGGAGACCAGGAAGCGAGACAGAAAGACAGACAGACAGACAGGCAGAGACACAGACAAGGGGGAGCTGAGACAGCAAAATTCACTTTATACTGAAGTAGGGGAGTCAGATCTGGCCGGCGCCATATTGGCCACATGGTTGGATGGTAGGGTCTGGCAATCTTGTCTTCATGCTGGGAGAAGGAAACGCCCCTGCCTCCCAGGTGACGGGCGTGCCTAGATCCTTGGAGGCAGGGGCGGGCACTTGGCTGATAGGTTACTGAACCTGTCCGTCCAGTGCCTGGGACTAGGAATTTCCTGTGGACCTGCCCCCTGCCTTGACCTCACACAGGCCTGGACCAGCACAGGCGCCATTATGCCGTGCCCCGTGTGTCTCTGTGACGGTGTCTTGCATCCTGTCTCCTAGCTTGTCTCCTGTCATCATGGCATCCCAATTCAGCTTTCCATCAGAGCTGAATTGATTTGTTGATATTTTGTTCTTTCTTTCTTCTCTGGCCCGTTTCCTAGCTGTGTTATGTGTATTTTGGAGCTGCGGGCCTTGGTAACAATGGGCTGCTCGCAGACTGCTAACTGTGTAATGAAGACTCCAATATTCCATTTTCCAAAATGTGGCCTCACTGATAATTCACCTCACAACAATACAACCCATTCTTGAGGATCCGCGCTTGCGCCGTGACCTAAATACCTCCCGCCAAGCCCCGCCCCAGCGTGGTGTCCCGCAGCATGGAGTGCCAGAAGCTCCAGCTGGTGCTGCACCAGGGAGGGGACAGGGTGGGAAGGGACCCTCTCTCCCCCTGCAATCCCATCTCAAGTGCCCCAGGCCCCCTTCACCTGTTCACAGAGGGCAGGGAGAAGAAGACAGTGGCCTGGACTGTGTCTCCAACCCTGGGCTGGATTCGGGGGTGGGGGGGGTGCACATTTCCCTCCCAAGAGAGCAGAGGATGGCTGTGCTGAGTGGCTATAGCACACGCACACACGTGCACACGCACATGCATGTGGGCCCAGTGTGTGCACATAGGTGCATGCAGGCTTGTTCAACAAGGAAGGTGAAGCCAGCCTGTTGACACTCTTCCCCGCTTCCTCTGAGCACTTGTCCCAGGAAGCAGAGCTTGGGGACAGCCCTTCCTGCTGCCAGGCCCCTCCAAGGCCACCGAACAGGCATTGGGGCGCGGGGGTCACGCCCATCATCCTAGCCACTCAGGAGGCTGAGATCGGAGGATCGCCCTTTCAAAGACAGCCTGGGCAGGAAAGTCTGTGAGACTCTTGTCTCCAGTGAACCACCAGAAAAGCCAGAAGTGGAGCTGTGGCTCAAGTCGTCGAGTGCTAGCCTTGAGCACAAAAACTTAAGGACAGCGCCCAGGCCCTGAGTTCAAGCCCAGGACACACACACACACACACAAACACACATCAGAGGCGTGTGATCATGAGGCCTAATAGAAATGTGCCTGGATGACGCTACGTTTGCTGTGGATTTTGAGGCAGGAAAGCCACCTTGCCGGGGTGAGGGTGGGGGAGTTGGGGGGGGGGGACTGGGCACCTGGCACCTGGCACCTTGGGGGTGACAGCACACAGGAGTCAAGCTGCCAGGCTGTTTTCGTGACCTATCCCCCATCCATGCTGCCAGCCTCCCCTCCCCAGACACCGGCCACAGGCCAAAGCCCCGCCTCTCCCCAGAGCCTCTGATGTCCAGGCCCAGGGCCATGTCTTCATTCTACACAACCTTCTGACTCCAGCTTGTTGGAAGAGGCAGACAGCAGTGTCGAGGGACACATAGACATCATATCGCTGGTCTGTGGTCAGCTAAGAGTATCGTCTGGAGCTTGGTCTCTGTGAAGGGGTGTCTGCTCGCTGCTGAGGGTGGGATCTACATACTCAGATGCTCAAGCCACAAAGATGGCAGCCGACATCTCGACTTCCTCTCTGCATCTCGACTTCCTCTCCTCCGAGCCTGCATCACTACCACACACATATATCCCCAATGCTCCACCCGACCTGCTGCAGCTACTGCCTTGGAAAAGTCTTCCCAACCGTCCTCCATCTTCCATACTGAGGCTGCAGGGTCCTCCCGGACCCCAGCTCCAGTGTGGCCCCCTCTCTCCCTGCTTTGGATTCCCTCACAACCCCACACCCCACAGCCATGTCTCTACTCTCTTCCGCTGGGCTGCAAAGGACATCGACTCAGGAGGATTGCAGTTTGAGGCCAGTCTGGGTAAAAGAGTTCATGACTTCTTTTCAGCTATTAGCCGGGGAACACGCCTTTTATACCAGCAATGCAGAAGGCTGATTCCCAGGCCAGCCCAGGTCAAAACAAGATTTCATCTCAACAGAAGACGTTTTGGCATGGCGGTGAGTGCCTGTAATCCCAGCCATAACAATAAGTCTAAAATAGGAGACTCACAGTCCAGGCAGGGTCCTGGGCATAAATCAAGACTCTATCTCAAAATAACCAGTGCAAAAAAAGTGCTAGAGCCATGATCCAGCAGAAGAACCCCTGCTCAGCAATACAAGACCCCCAAGTTCAAACTCCAGGAGACCACCAGGCTGTGCTAGACACAGAGGATCTGCAGTAATTTTTTAAAAAAAGAATCCATGGAGTCTTGGGAAATAAAATTCCTTCATTCATACCATTGCTGTGTCTCTTTTATTTTTGAAAAGCATAAGCAGTTTTGCTTCCAATTTGGGTATTATGTTTAAAAAATATATACATAAAGGTGACTAAAGGTATCTAACTGGAATGAATCTTGGCCCAGTGCCATGGAGCATACCTGTAATCCCTAGCTACTGAGGAGGCTGAGATCTCTAAGGATAGACGTTCAAGGCCAGCCCGGGCAGAAAAGTCTGTGAGAATCTTATCTCCAACTGACCAGAACAAAGCCAGATGTGGAAGTGTGGCTTCAATGGCAGATTGCCAGCCTTGTGCAAAAAAGGAAAAAAAAGAAGAAGAAGAAAAGCAAACAAGAGCACAAGTGCGTGCAAGGCCTGGAGTTCAAGCCCCGGTACCGGCACAAACAAAATGAACAAATCTTGGATTCCTTCAGGTGTCCATGAATACACTGTATGGAGAACTCGTGTAAGCTCCACCCACCATGAATACACTGTATGGAGAACTCGTGTAAGCTCCACCCACCATGCATACACTGTATGGAGAACTCGTGTAAGCCCCACCCACCATGAATACACTGTATGGAGAACTCGTGTAAGCTCCACCCACCATGCATACACTGTATGGAGAACTCGTGTAAGCCCCACCCACCATGAATACACTGTATGGAGAACTCGTGTAAGCTCCACCCACCATGAATACACTGTATGGAGAACTCGTGTAAGCTCCACCCACCATGCATACACTGTATGGAGAACTCGTGTAAGCCCCACCCACCATGCATACACTGTATGGAGCTCCTGTCGGCCCCTCCCAGCCAGCCTTGCTCCCTGGAGCCAACATGGCACCCACGGAGCCTTCGTGGCTCTCTGTTCAGCACCCAACTTGTCCGGCTTCCCACACCAGACGCCCTCCCGGCTGAGGTGACAGGGGAGACGGCGACCATCACCAAGGGTGAGGAACTCAGTGCTTTGGGCTCATGCTTTCCTGGGAGGAGGGGGCCTGGGGTGGGAATCGTGGGGACCAGGGCATTCCCTGACCCCCCCCGCCCCGTGTTTGCTCCCTTGGGACATTCTGTCCTCCCAAACATGGTGGGTGCGTGGCGTTGGGAGCCTGTGGGAGCGCCATCTCTTCCTCGCTGCGGCTGGATGGGACAGAGAGCCGGTGCCTTCTAGTGAGCGGGTCATGAGGCGTGCACGAGCCTGGGGGGCACCAGCTGGCTGTGTTCGGCCATGGGAAAACAAGTTCACCTAGCTGCGAGTGGTACTGCACGCCCGTCATCCCAGGACTTGCGGAGCGGAGGCAGAAGGATCGTAAGTTTGAAGCCTGCCGGGGCTACGTGGACACCGTCTCAACACGGAAAAGCCACAACAAAAAGTTTGCCTTTGGGATAAAGAAGATTCTTTTAGAAAACAAACGGGTCTCAATCACTGTTAATGGCACGCTCTGTGTGTGTGGTGTGTGTGTGTGTGTGTGTGTGTGTGTGTGTGCATGCATGTCCATGTGCTGGTCCTGGGGCTTGAACTCAGGACCTGGGCACTGTTCATATATATATATATATATATATATATAGTAAAGACACTGTACAGAGGGGTTACAGTTACATGAGTAGAGTAATGAGTACATTTCCTATCAAGCATTGTTACCCCCTCCTTTGTTTTTCCCCCACCATCTCTTCCCTCCCCATCTCCCCAATTCCTCCTTTCCTTTTCCCCCCACCACAAGTTGTAAAATTCATTTTCAACATAGTGTCTTGTACATGTCATTGTTACAATGGGTCAACCTGTATCCTTGTTTCAGCATTTTGTTATTTCCCTTCCCCTCCCCAAATTAGAAATATATATATACAAGATGCAGGACACCAGAATCAAATAGAATGAAAGCAGAGGTTATACCATGGGGGAAGAACACACAAAAGAAACAAAAAAAAAAATCACATAGTACATTATAAGTACATTAAAAACCACAGCAATAAGGATAAAACCCCTTGTATCCCTATCTTGGGGTTCATTTCACTTAGCATCATCTTATCTGGTCATATGTACATAGCTTTTGACCTTTTCTGCTTGTCCCAGATGTATACTAATTGTTGCAGATAAGAGATAACGTGGGACCTATGTTTCTTTGGGCCTGGCTTACTTCACTTAATATAATTTTTTCCAAGTCTTTCATTTCCTAACAAATGGGGCAGTGTTATTCTTTCTGATGGAGGCATAGAATTCATATTTTCTTGATCCATTCATTTACTGAGGGGCATTGGGTTGGTTCCATATCTTAGCTACGGTGAATAATGCTGCAATAAACATAGTTGTGCTGGTAGCTTTAGTACGGCCTTGTTTGTGATCATTTGGGTTAATGCTGGACGGTGTTCTGGAATTCTATTTTGCTCAAGACTGGCACTCTACCACTTGAGCCACAGCTCTACTTCTGGCTAGTTCACTGGAGGTGAGTCTCACAGCTTTTTCCGCCTGGGATTAACTTTGAACCTCGATCCTCAAGTCTCAGCACTCTGAGCAGCTAGTATGACAGGCACAAGCCATCCACACTTGGCTCATGAGTCTACTTCTGACAAAAACACCAAAACGGTGTTTCCAGAGGCTGTGCATTGGTGGGGCGGGGGGGGGGGGGGGTGGACAGGAGGCTTGTGGTGGCTTGTTCATCACCTCTTTCCAACAAACACAGACCAATTCCGTGGCTAGTAGAGGCCAGTCGGGCAGCCATGCCAAATTGCCGTACCTAAAAACAATGCTATGAAAATCAAGAAAGGATGGATGCCGAGAGAGACCATTGGTACCAACAGCCTAAGGGCATTAAGCTAGTGCATCTATTTCAAATGTTTTAAGGGATGCCCTTTCAAAATCTGTAAAGCGACTTTTCTAAGAAAAAAAGCAACACTACTCCTGTATGCAAGCAAGTCGGTGGAGCAACAGCACTTAAGACTACAATGGGATGTTATTTTCACCTTAGCCGAGTGTCAAGGATTATAAAGTTTGATCGTATCCTGTGTTGGGGGAAAAGATACCATACATTATTCATGGAAGAATAAATTGCTATCATCTCTATGATGAGAAAGATGTCAATACCGATCACAATGACAAAATCCCAGGGCTTGTGACCCAGCAAATTTGCTTCTAGGAATTTATCCCACAGATAAACCTGCTGAGGGCTACGGTGACCATCTCAGGCCAGGGCAGGGGGAACCCACAGGATGCACAGATTTGTGCAGGAACGGGAGGATGGGAATTCATTCCCAGGGTCATGGATGCTGGGAAGTCCCTCACACACACACACACACACACACCGCCACGGCTCTGCTCACTGGAGACTGAAGAACCAGAGAGCCTGCAGCATAACCGGAGTAGAATCCCCCAGAGCGTGGAGGGAGCAGGGAGCAGGAGTCCCAGAGTTCGAGGCCAGGAGAAGATACATGCCCCAACCCAAGAAGACATTTGCCCTACTGCTGCCATTGTGTTCTATCTGGGCACTCCACACACTGGTACTACCCACCCTATCCACTGACTCAGCCACCAATATTTTCCCAAAGCTCCCCCCCAGGTAAGAGACTATGTGGGCATCCCGTAGCCCAGTCAACACACAAAATCAACTACTGCAACTTTTTTTTTGGGTGGGACTTGAACTTGGGGCCTGAGCGCTGTCCCTCAGCTCTTCAGCTCAAGGCTAACGCTCTACCGCTCTACCGCTTGAGCCACAGCAACACTTCCAGTTTTCTGAGTGGTTTATTGGAGATAAAGAGTCTCTCAGACTTTTCTGCCCAGGCTGGCTTTGAACCATAATCCTCAGATCTCAGGCTCCTGAGTAGCTAGGATTACAGGCATGAGCCACCGATGCCCTGCACCATGGCAACTTTCTATGTGCATGGCATTGTTTATGTAAAGACAGAATGGGGAGGGAAGCAACAAAATGTTCATCAAAGGGGTCTTTGTAAAATATAGTGGACTATTAGGTACCAATGAAAAAGCATAAAGCTTTTTTGTTTTTTGCCCCTCCTGGGGCTTGAACTCTGGGCCTGGGTGCTGTCCCTGAGCTTCTTTTTGCTCAAGGCGAGTGCTCTACCACTTGAGCCACCGCACCACTTCCAGGATTTTTTAAAGTAGTTTATTGGACATAAGAGTCTCACAAAGTTTCCTGCCTAGGCTGGCTTTGAACCATGATCCTCAAATCTCAGCCTCCTGAGTAACTAGGATTACAGGTGTGAACCACTTGTGCCCAGCTTAAAGCTTAGTTTTATGTGTTCATAGGCAAGCTTTTCAAAATAGCTGTTGGGGGGGGAAGGAAAGTTCAAAAATGTACAGCACAATATCATTTCTGTAAAAAAAAAATTGTGTATTTATCCAAGTTCAGAGTAGCATGTCTCCTCATCACACGTGCGCAAGGACTTTCTGCAGGCTGGAGCAGTTCACTTCTGCCTGGCTGGTCCCGCTTGACCCGGAGGTCAAATATCCCTGTTCTCACAGACTCTTGGAGCTAAGTCAGTCCTTAGAAACATCAAGCCCAACTACCTACCTTACTCTGCATATGGGTAAACTTGGCTTGGGTTGTTTGGGACCAGAATCTAGAGGGACCCAGGTCTTTCTGAACATGAACCCAAGCCAAAAGGTCTCCAGGCTTTAATATGTAACCGTGGTTGCATTATTTTCTGTGGTCCTGGGGTTGGAACTCAGGGTCTTGCATTTGTTAGGCAGGTGTCCTACCACTTGAGCCCTTCTACGCTTTTTTTTTTGCCAGTCCTGTGGCTTGAACTCAGGGCACTGAGCACTGTCCCTGAGCTTCTTTTGCTCAAGGCTAGCGCTCTACCACTTGAACCACAGCACCACTACTGGCTTTTTCTGTGTATGTGGTACTGAGGAATGGAACCCAGGGCTTCATGCAGGCTAGGTGAGTACTCTACCACTGAGCCACACTCCCAGCCTTATGGTCATCATTTTTTAGATAAAAATCTCAGTTGTCACCTGGGCTGTCCAGGACCATCCTACTACTTAGGAAGACATGTGCCCACCACACCAACCTTTTCTTGTTGAGATTGAATTTGGGAGGGGGGGGGGCGGGGAGCTGGGGGAGCCTGTGATTTTCCTCCTGTTGAGATAGGCTGGCTTGGAACTGGAACTTCTCTGCCTGGGCTGGCCTAAAAGGAACATCCTAATTTTGGGGGTCCTTGATCAAAGGAATGAGACTGATATAAGACACAAGTCCAGCAAAGCTTTATTTCACACCAAGCATCGAGAATCATACTGATGGGTCAGGGCCGTCTCTATGGAGAGAGTGACCCCATCTAGCCTCACAGGCTAACTTTTATGGGGCAAAATCCACAACCTACAAGCTAACTGTAAGCATGTAGCTGTCAGGAGCTAATCTTTATTGGTCAGAAACAGGGAGGTTATGTAAAGTTACATAGACAAGCCATGTAAGGCAGGTTTGGCACATTTTCATTGGTTACAGCTATATGACCTTTACATTCATTTGTTCTTTATGGTAAATACCATACGTAATAATTTGCAATAGGCCGCCCACAGTGGGACCACTCGGTAGTGGTCTTCAATTGGAGGACAGTGTTGTCGCCCGTGGGCATAAGGCCCAGTTACTGAGGCAAGCCAGCAAGGTTACAGAAGCAAAACATAGCAAAAACATAGCCTTGGGTCCCAGGAGCATAGGCAAAACATAATCTTGACTTGGTCAGCATGATCAATGCTATCAATGCTATTGACACTATGACAGAAATTATAACCTCCTGACTAATACAGCCACTCAGTGCAGCTGGTGATAAGCCTCAAGGTTGTCAGTAGCCTTCTGCAAAGCTGCCAGCTTGATAAACTTGACTGAGGGAGCCATGTTCTTTTGCTTTTTAGCAAGGATGGAGAAGCAAAGGTTGACCAGTAGTCAGCCTTTATCTGGGGCTTTTCTTTTCCAAGAGGTTTTTGCCCTTTATCAATGGCAATTCAGGTATTACACTAATCTCGGCCTCCTAAATGGCTGGAATGATGGGTCACGAACCACGGCACCCGGCTATTGGTTGAGATGTGGTCTCAAACTTTTTGTCCCAATTGGCCTCCAACTGTGATCTCCCTGATCTCTGCCCCCCTGTACAGCTGGGATGACAAGTGTGCACCACCGTGTTGGCCTGAAACCACCTTTTCTCCGACCACTTTCCGGCCTGCTCCAACCCCAGCCCAGCCCCCAGGAAACCCTTTCCCGCGCTAGACACATGTGAGAGGGGGGAGCCCCGCTCACAAGGGCCAAGGCAGCCCCAGAAACCGAGGGTGGTCTTTCTAACAGCGGAGGACCACGCACCCTCGGTTTAATTTCTATTCATTCGCAGTGCTTATCAGAGTGAAAATGTAAGCTGACTGGAGCAGTAGAAATGATTAATTGAAGTAGGCTTTGGGTGTAAATACACCTGGAGACACGTCGTAGGGTGGCATTGCATTCTCTGCTAAGGTTTGGAGAAATGCAGACCTCTGAAGACAGCAATAAGGAGGGCGGGGTGTCTTCAAAACATGGCTGCCCGTTTTCTGACAGGCCGCATTCTCATGCAGAGCTGAGAGCGGGTTACCGGATCCATCCCGGGCCAGGACCTGCCTCCGCTCCTGAGACTGCCTGCCTGCTGACGGGTCTTCAAGATCTCACTGCTAATTGGCCGGTCCCCAGGGGGCTGGGTCAAGGCCTCACTGCTGATTGGCTGGTCCCCAGGGGGCTGGGTCAAGGCCTCACTGCCGATTGGCTGGTCCGGGGGGGGCTGGGTCAAGGCCTCACTGCCGATTGGCTGGTCCGGGGGGGGCTGGGTCTAGACCTCACTGCTGATTGGCCGGTCCCCATGCTGATGGGTCATTTCCAGACCTGTTGATCAGCTGGTCCGGTGCTGGCGGATGTGTCTTCAAGCCCTCCATCCACTGCTCTCAGAAAGCAGAGATGAGAGCCACCTCGACCACTCATGATACAGGATTATTTGGATGCCGAGGAGACTTGATTTGTGAATATTTTAAATAAAGGCAGCAGCCCTGGGGCAGGGGGGAACCTTCCGAGTTCAAGCTTGCAAAAGGCAACTACTGCTGGGGAGAGGGGCGGAGGGGGCTGGAAGGTGATCGAGGCACACACATCCAGCAGCCTTGGCCAGCCCAAGTTCGGAGTCACTCAGGTCAGGGCTCGACAACTTAATGGACCGCTGTTCACCCTGATATGCTAGAAGGTTTAGACAAAATTAAAGAGGTGAGGAGTATCCAGATTTTCCACTTCTTTGAGCGCCACACCTTAAAATTGCCCCACACAAGAATCCCTGGGGCTTAAGTCGCCTCGTCTTCACCGGGACCCCAGACAACCTCACATGCTTCTCAGACCACAGTGAGTCTCCATTATGCCACTCCCAGTTCCCAGGAGGCCATTTGAGCCTCCCTGTCAGGGGAAAGGGCCACCTCCGCACACACCTGAAGCTCCCTGCGGCCTTGTGAGAAGGCACCCCGCCCCTCACTTCTCCAGGTTGCCATGGTAAAGAACCCCCATCTGCCTGGCTAATCACGGGAGAGCCATGGGTCCCGGCCCTGCCCCCGATGAAGTTCAAAACCCACTGGATCCTGGGAATTAAGCTTCCCCAGATCGTTTTTCTTGGCAGTAAATGCCACATGGCTCAATGGTTACTGTCCCCACTACAGTGTGTGCGCGCCACTTCTGGGGCTTTGAACTCAGGGGCCTGGTATTTTTTTTTATTGTGATTTTTTTGCTCAAGGCAAAAAAGTGCCCTACTTCGTAGGCCACATCTCCACTTCCAGCTTTTCTCTTGGTGGCTCATTGGAGATAAGAGCCTCACAGACTTTCCTCTCAGGCTGGCTATGAACCATGATCCTCAGAGCTCAGCTTTCTGAGTAGCTAGGATTATAGGTGTGAGCCATCAGCCCTTGGCCCAGGGGTCATTTTCTTGGTGGCAAAAGCCACATACCATGAAGGTTACCGTCTTTTAAGTATCCTACTCTACACTGCCAAGTAGGTTGTACACTAGAGTACTACAGTTTTGTCATCTGGAAGAATTCAAACTCTATACCCATCAAACATGAATCTCCCTCTTCTCCCCCCCCCCACCACCATATCCAGCCCTTAGCAGCCAACTGCCTTTTTGTGTCAAAAGATACCTGTACCACTGAAATCAGACATTGGTCCTTTTTTTTTTTTAATTTTTTTTGGGTCCAGTTGTGGGGCCTGAACTCTGGGCCTGGGCGCTGTCCCTCAGCTCTTCAGCTCAAGGCTAGCCCTCTACCACTTGAGCCACAGCGCCACTTCCGGCTTTTTTCTTTTTGCTTATGTGGTGCTGAGGAATCGAACCCAGGGCCTCAGGCATGCAAGGCAAGCGCTCTACCACTGAGCCACCTTCCCAGCCCCACACATTGGTCCTTTTATCACTAGCTTGTTTCACTTATCATGTTCCTGAGCTTCAGTCATGCGATGGAATGTGACAAAATTATCTTCACTTTTTTTTCAGGATTAAATAGTATTCCATCGTATGGCCTGATTAACCCTGAGAGCTGACACGAAGGACGTCCCCCCCCCCTTTTCCTTCTCCAGACAACACCCCTACGCTAAGATGGAGAGATACGGCCAGAAACCAAGTAAACATGCTCAGGCAGCCCAGACGCCACAGGAATTCTAATCTTTGTGAAGAAACACTACTTCTCGTGTGGAAACTGTACCATCTCACATTTCCACCAACTTCTCTGCCTCCTTACCAACACTTGTTATTTTCTGTTCTTTGGGGAGTGAGCAGCCCTAATGGGTACTGGAGGGATCAGTACCCATCTCTGGGGCAGGAACAAGGGAAAACAGCTGAATTGACTCAGAAGATCTTTCCTATTATCCCTAGGATGCTAAAGGAATTCAGCAAGAAGGTCTTTGGTGTAGACACAGAAGGTCTTGAGGTGAACCTATTTAAGCCTCTTGTCAAAGGAGTCTTTTCTTTTTCTCTGTTCAAGCAAAGATTGTGGAAATGACAAGGTCAGATCCTTCTAGATTCAATAAGGCTTCAGTCTGCACCCACACACTATGATATGGGCAATATCACCTGTTAAAGACGGGAGAGAGAATTACCAGCCACTACCACCATCCCCAGATGGTTAACTATAAAGGAAATCCCGTGAAATCACAAACCTGAAGCAACAGGAAGTGTGTTGTTCCTTGTTAAGAGAGAGAGAAAGAGAGGGAGAGACAAGAGAGAAACTCCAATACAATTTGTTAACAGAAAGCATGGAGAGCCTCCTTTCAAGGAGGTAACAGAGTAGATTTTCCAGCTGGTCACAAAGAAAGTTGAATGGCCTGCTTTATATAGCCAGAGCGGGTGGGGACAAGGATGTCTGCACCAATCCTTACAGTCTCCTCAGACTTGCACCAATCATGGTACAAACTATTATGCTAAGCTTGTGTTTGAACCAATCACAGGCCTTCTGCTGGGCTGAAGTACCCTCCCCTCACCCTGCCTCTCATCAAGTGGCAGTTAGAGCAGTTGGTCTTCTGTTGAACCAAAGCATCCTGCAGAAGGAGGTTTAGCACAAGGGCTTACCACTCAACAGTACTTTCCACTGTATTTAACTAACTTTCAAGTGGGCTGATGACAAGGGGGAGGGGGAGGTGGAGAAGGGGAGTACCCAGGGCTTCCCCAGTGAGGGCCAGTTACTCACTAGGGAGACAGGCTCATAGATTTTTGTTACCCTGCAGCCCTAGGTGTGTTTGAATCTGAGCATTGGGATTTGAACAAGTTCTTTAGTCCATGAGTTTAGCTCCATGTGTTCCAGTGGGAAGGTGTTTTTGTTTTGTGGGGGTTTTTAATGTTTTTCAGGATTCTTCTGTTGTAGATGTATCATGAGGCCACCAAGTAGATGTGCAGTAAGTAGAAACTTACTTCTTGTGGCCTTTCCCAAGAAGCATAGCCATCCTGGGGACCGGGACAGTTCAAGGACAGCCTGAAGCAGAAAGAAGAGGAAGAGGTGGGAGAATCAGGAGTCAGACCGGGCTTCATAGTCACAAATACTCTATTCCCAGAAACAAGTCATTTATCAAAGTACTGGCGTCTCATTGACTGTCAAAAAGCAAGGGCTAATTACAGTGAAGAACAATGGCCTACATGGGGCCGAGAAGACAAGGCCTGTTCAATTAATGGGGAAGAGAGGGGGGGTCACGAGCATACAATATTTGAGACATCCGATTGGGGTGGTTTAATGAGCTATTGGTGAGGACTCTGGACGGTCTGCTGTTCCGGGAGCCATTAGTCATCCTTAGCTTTGAAACTGGTTGTTCAGTTCTCCCACTCAGCAACTCCTTCCTGGGGCCTGCTGTGTGTTGTGCGGGGTATCCAGCATTCTGGACACAAGATAGTCTAGTTGAGGTGGACACCTTGACCCTCTGTATTAGTCAGGGTTATCCAGAAGAATACTAGAGCAAATTAGAGAGGATAGAGAGATGGAGAGCTTAGATATGTAGATAGGGAGCTAGATGATAGTTTAGATATGTAGATAGAAGACAGAATATTCATAGATTGGTAGATGATAAGAATGTAGGCAGGGGGGCTGAGAAGGTGGCTCAGTGGTAGAGCGCTTGCCTTGCATGCATGAGGCCCTGGGTTCGATTCCTCAGCACCACATAAGCAAAAAAGAAAAAAGTCGGAAGTGGCGCTGTGGCTCAAGTGGTAGAGTGCTAGCCTTGAGCTGAAGAGCTGAGGGACAGCGCCCAGGCCCAGAGTTCAGACCCCATGACCAGACCCCCCCCCCCCAAAAAAAAGAATGTAGACAGGTAGAAGATAAGTAGATAAGTAGGCAGGTACTAGATAGATAGGCTGATAGATCGATAGATGTTTGATATCAGAAGATAATAGATACTAGAAGAGCGATAAATAGATGATGGATTAAACGTATAGGTAGATAGAAGACAGATGATAGATGGGCAGAATGGATGATAGATAGATAGATAGATAGATAGATAGATAGATAGATAGATAGATAGATAGATAGATAGATAGATAGATAGAATCTAAAGGTAGGAAGATAGAGAAGAGATTTATTAAGAGGGATGGGCTAATCTGACAGTAGAGCCTTTGAAGTCCCACCATCCACCAACTCTCAGTTGAAGTCTGTAGTATGTCTGGCAAGTTTCCAAGTTCTCTGTCCAAACTCAGTCCAAGAACACTCCTGATCTCTTGCGGAAACTGAGGCAGGTCCAGCCCTTTGTCACCTCCAAGCATCTACATTCGCCATGACCTTTGCACTTGCTCTGTGAGCACCGGGTGCTGTCTCATCTCCCAGGCCCAGATTCCAGCCTCACTTCCTCCCAGAAGCCCTGGTCCCAGCTCTACGTAGCCCAGCGATGTCCCCACCACTGTCCAGCCCCCCATCTGTCTTCCCTAGTGCACAGTCTACGGAGAACCCTCTGGCTCCTGTGTCATTGAGCTGGAAGTCAGATTCCCCCACACACACCAGTGGGTGCCTCAGGGCAGGGACTTGGTCATTCCTGGCCACGGCTGCAGTCCTAGCAAGCCTTGGTCACACAGCAAACTGCCGACCAGCAGTAACTGACTGAATGCAGGTGACAGCACTCAGGACAACATAAGTGCTCGGGAAAGAGGAGGGGAAGCTCTCAGAGAGCTATGAGCTTTTGGATGGACAATGGGGAGAAAAGGGTGGAGGACAGGAACGTGCCTCCTTGGAAGGTGAAATTCATTAGGGCCGCAAAGATCTGCTTGGGGGAGACAGGCAGAACTCATTTCCACATAGCCATTACCTCATTCTTAGGGGCATGAAAGAAAGAGAGCCATGGGCTGGGAAGGTGGCTCAGTGGTAGAGCGCTTGCCTTGCATGCCTGAGGCCCTGGGTTCGATTCCTCAGCACCACATAAGCAAAAAAGAAAAAAGCCGGAAGTGGCGCTGTGGCTCAAGTGGTAGAGCGCTAGCCTTGAGCTGAAGAGCTGAGGGACAGCGCCCAGGCCCAGAGTTCAGGCCCCACGACCGGACCCCCCCCCCAAAAAAAAAGAGAGCCAGGATGACCCCAAATCACCATGAATACAAGAACACCGTCAAGTCTCCAACCTCTGAGACTGGATGGTTCAGACTGACAGGTGGGGTGAAGGAGCAGAAGAGAATGAGCCACATTGCAAGTTCCACCAAGAGAAGCCGTTGTGGGGCTCAGCCTTCAAAGAGACAAGATCTTAAGCTTCTATCTCCAAGGTGTCTGGTGCAATCAACCTGGTAACAGCACCCACATGGATAAGAAGTGGAATCAGAAGCTTCCAAGGTTTCTTCAGGTCCCACATTTCCCCGTCATTGCAAAGGATTTCCTACCCTGATGGTGGTGATCGGTCTGCCAACCCTCACTCCGCTGATAGGTGGACAGGCTATAAAGCCTACCCAGTAATCACCCCCCGCCAGCATCAGAAGCCATAATGGCCAATGGAATGTGGGACAACATCCCAACCAGCAAATCCAAGCAGGAGCTTCTCTCTGGTCTCTCCCATCTTGAGCTTTTGTCCTTGATCACAAGAGAAATACAACCCAGGGAGCAGATGCTCCTTGAAAAGGCCTATGGCCAGCCGGCAGCTCTGGACATTTCCCACGCCTCTGGTAATGGGACTGTTTGTCGCTGCAGCAAAAGCTGACTATGACACTTCTAAAATCTCAGTGATTCCTGGCAACTGATTTCTGTCCTCTGGCTCTTCACTCCCTCATTGGTGGATCTGAATGGCTCCAAACTTCTCTCTGGCTTGACAGGGTTCTTTTAAAGAATCTGCAACATGTTTTATGGGGTAAAGTATGGTTGATGTTTCTATTCTTTCCAAAGATGCAAGCTAATTATGAAGCTTCAGCTTATCAAAGAACAGTTTGGCAGTTAATGAGACTAAACTAGGGCAGGTGGAGACGTGGGGTGTGAGCTACTGTGGTAAAACTTCCATTCTGAAGACCCTGAGATTTTGTTTTAAAGTTTTTTTTTCTATAAAGCACAAAACCTGCCACCTTCAGCTGCTTCGGTTATTTATATGAGTATTTCCCGGCTCCAATTGCATGCTCAAATTTCCCTGGATTATGCCTCCTTCAGCAATTACAGGTGGCTCTCCGGAGGGACAAAGCAGAAAGGCCGGCAGACAAAATCTCGTTGACTCGGCCTGGTGCTGCGGAAGTCTGACACGGCAGAGCCCCTGGCTGTTTTTCAGATTCACTGATGAAAAGCCTTCTCTACGGAGAAAGGTGACCCTGCAGAAAATGCAGGGGGGGAGAGGGGGAAGGAAGGAGAGAAGGAAGGAGGGAAGTGGGACGCAAGGAGGAAATGGAAAGAAGCCAACTCTTTGTGAGTATAAGTAAGCAAGCCAGTAGCTGAAGGCTACTCCAGAGGGGTTGAGAGAAATAAAGGAGCACCCCAAGATCATGACTATCTATCTGTACCCCCACAGTCTCTGGGGTCCTTGAAGACTCCCTTTTAACTCAGGTGAGCTCCACTGCAAAAACTCTGCCAAAGACCAAATGCATCCTCAGCGAATACTTACCTCACCCCCTTCCTCCCCTCCCTCCCTCCCTCCCTCCCTCCCTCCCTCTCTCCCTTCCTCCCTCCCTCCCTCCCTCTCTCTCTCCTCTCTCTCTCTCTCTCTCTCTCTCTCTCTCTCTCCTCTCTCACTCTCCAATCCTGGAGCTTGAACTCAGTGTCTGGGCATTTTCCCTGAGCTTTTCTGCTCAAGGCTAGGGCTCTACTGCTTGAGCTTTTCTGGTTGATGAGTAATTGAAAATGAGAGTCTCACTGACTTTCCTGCCCAGGCTGGCTTCAAACCTTGATCATCAGATCTCAGCCTCCTGAGTAGCTGGGATTTCAGGCATGAGCCATCTGTACCTGGTGAAGACCCCCTTTTTAAGTTCTTTCCCTTCAAGTTCCATGTGCTGGACCGATTTCTCAAGAATCCATTGTGTATCCGAGTCCAACAAGACACACAACTAATAAGCCAGGAAAGAAAAAAGACAGACTTCTGCCACACCCCACCCAAACCTGCCTGATAAGCAAAATGTTCAGGAAGAGAACCAACCTAGACTAAGAGACGAGAATTCTGTACAGATGAAGACAGCACGAAGAAACCCATCAAACACAGTTTGTAAAAGGAGAGGAAAGGGAGGAGGGGGTGGGAACAAAATGGAGGGTAAACTCATTCCAATGACAGTGTAGACACCTTCTGGGATCAGCACAATGAAACCTCTTGTGTTATTAAGGCACGCTAACTCAAACACAAAATTACGCCTTTGGTCTCAAATGCCATTGGTCCCTGCCCAGCCACCTGGGTCCAGGTGGGGCTCAAAAGAACTTCATGTATCTCACCTAAACAGGAAGCCCCAGAGGAGGGGGTATAAATGAAGAGACACCCTTCCTCCAACCCCCCCCCCCCAAAAAAAAAATCTCAGAGATACCTCTCTTGGAAAAAGTACAGCATTAAACCTCAGTCTCCAGGACTCTAATCCCCACAGGAACTATCTGACAGGTGTTCAAGGAGAAGCATTCAATGTGAGGGGAGATAGACAGACCAAAGAAACCCATAGTTACATAAAAGCGGAACAACCAAGCCCGCAATTAGATTCAATTCCTGCCCATTGAAGGCAAGGCCGGGGGTGAGCACCTTTTACACCAGAAACTCTCCGGCCCCCTTCCTGAGCCTTCAGTACCAGCTGCTCACTCTGTGTAGAGTTACTGTGATTTTGGAGGAGTTAAAAAAGAAAAAAAAGTATAAACAAGTCTCTAAAAAGCTGCCATTAATAAAGGCAACGAAACAGCGAAAGAAAACTCCAGCTAATTTCCCACTTCCGATTTCCTGGGCATCCGAGGAACCAAACCAAGGCTGTCTGATGCTGGGGCGGAATCGCCACCCTAGGAGGGCAGGCTGGAGCACATGGCTAAAGGACCCCCTTGGGACTTTGGGGCTCCTGGTGTGGGGTTCGGTTTAACTAGTGAAGACCCCCAGTTTATGTCACTAAAGCTTGCCCTCCTTTCTTTGGCGACTTGATTTTTCTCCTTGTTCATGATGGCTTTATTTCTGCTGCTGTCCATTCTCCGCCTGGACTAAGTACACTCCCTCCACTACCCTTGGCTCATACACCATTCCAGAAGCTCAGCTCGAGAGACCTGGACCGGGGGGTGGGGGTGGGGGTCAGGGGAAGCAGTGAGTTTCCACATTTGCTCTTCAGCACCTATTCTACGGGGCACACTCCCTGCCTCACCCCTCCCTGCCCTCCTCCACCCTGCCCCAACAGAACTGCAACAGCCTGAAACACAAAGGAGAGAAATCCACAGGTCCAAAGCAGCCCTTTTTTTTTCCTCTCTCTAAGGTCTCATGAGCTTTGAGATGAAATTGCCAGACCGGGCCTGAGTCTCCACGGCGGGAGCCTGGGTGGGAAGAGAGGAACTGTGCTTAGACACAGATTGGCTTTGAGCCGGGCCGTAGGCGGCTCACACCTGAGGTCCTCAGCTATTCAGGAGGCTGAGATCTGAGGACTGAGGTTCAAAGCCAGCCCAGACAGGAAAGTCCAATGCGACTTATCTCCAATGAATCTCCAAAGAGAAAAAAGAAAAGACAACAGAAGTGGAACTGTGGCTCAAGTGGTAGAGTGTGAGCTTTGAACAACAAAAAAAAAGCTCAGGGGTAGCACTCAGGCCCTGAGTTTCAAGCCCCAGGATTGGCACATACACACACACACACACACCACACACACACATACATACACACACCCCACATATACACATACACATACACACACATACACACATATACATACACACATACACACACACACATACACACATACACAATACACACACATGCATACATACACACATACATACACATATACACATACACACATACATACACACATACATACACACATGCACACATACATACATATACACACATACATACATACACACATACACATACACATACACAATACACACACATACATACACACACATACATATACACATATACACATACACACACATACACACATACACACACATACATACACACATACACACATACACATGCATACATACACATACATACACACACACATATACACATACACATATACACACATACACACACACACACACACAGGGCTTTATGATCCTGGTGTTGGAATTTGGTACCAGGCTGGGGGGGGGGGGGGGGAGGGTAGCGGGGGGCGGGGGGGGGGGAGATATTCTCTTTCAACAGTGTTAAGAAATCTGAAGAGCGCTCAGAAGTTTCCAGAAGTCACATTTCATAATGAAAGTCTTGGACTGGAGGCTCAAGCATTAACAATATGGGCCCAGCAAGTTCGAAGCCCTGAGCTCCATCCCCCAGTACTGCCAAAATAAAAGGCCTAGACGAGCAACCCTGACTGGGATAGCTTGTAGCACCCATGAGGGACTCTTATGCTCACATGAGTTCCAATTGGAAAAGCATAAGGCCTGGAGCCTGTGGTAGCCACACATGATGTTAAGATGGCTCCATCTTTATCAAGCTGATGAGTCCTGGATGCTTGGCTGACCTAAAGTGATCTGAGTTGTTTGTAGTAAATCACTGATGTAGGCTGAGAAGAATCAAGTTGTTGGAAATAAGATACAGAAGGCGTGCTCCACCGTGTCAGTCCTGCCAAGAACTAACCCTGGGTTAGGATAACCCTGGAATCCTATCTCATTTACAACAAAAATTGTGTCTCAAGTCCAGAAAGAATGGTGACGAAATGGTTCGGATGCATTTGCCAACTCAACACAGAAAGGTTATGTGCTCCAGGAACACATGCTGGCTCAGCTCTGGAAAGAGACCTCAGGCCAACCTCCCTGGGCAGAGCTTAAACAGATCCAACTCGCCCGACCTGCTTTCGGCCTCCTGCTGCTGCGCCCCCACCATCTCCCCCGCCCCCCAGCCCCAGCCAGGCCCTTTGAATCCTGGATTTCATAGGTCTTCACAGGATGGCTACAGCCAGACCCCTAAATACCTACGCTGCCCTTTAGTCGGTGAAAGACTCCATCTGAAGGACACACATTCCTCCTGACAACCCACATGCAGTGTACAAGGGTTCCACATGGATGAAACCACATCTCCCAGACGCCCGCTGGTAGATGGGCCAGTCTAAGTGCTCTTCACCCCGGGAGACTTAAGGTTAAGAGGCTGCACTTGGAAAGCCAGGCAAAGGCTCCATTCCAGGAAACTGAGTTTGAACATCAAAGGGAAGGGGGAAGATGGGAGCCCTGCCACCCCCTTGCTGTGGCGGGGAGAGGAGGCTCCAGCTGACAGGGCCATCTCGGTGCCCGGGTACCTCGCCATCTCTCCTGCACGTCAGGAGGAAAATTACTAGGGAGGAAAAAGAGAGAAATAATAAGAATAAATCATGGTTTCTAAGAAGACTTGAGGAGGCAGGGAGGCTCTCTGGCAGCCCGGCAGAGGCTGAGCTTGGGACAGGTCCTCCGTTTTGTGGGGGACCGAATGAGAGGGACACGAAGAAGGAACGGTCATGTGATCAGGACCAGCATCTTCTGAGATCCAAGCTCCTCACAACGGGGGCCAGCCCAGCCTGATTAAGAAGTCGTGCTTGGAGCACGGAAATTTCCAGAGGCTGAGGCTGGTTGTGCACGTGGCTACCACATTCCAGGGCATAGAACCTGCCACCCCGCACAGGAGCAGGGATTCAATGGAGCCCTCCTTTCATAGGACAGAGGAGAGGAAAGAGCCTGGGAGGCCCGTGGGTTGGGAACGCCATCCCACGAACTGCGGGCACACAGCGATCTCCTTCCGGGGTGGAAGCTAGCACGGATCTCAGCAGCAGTTGCTGCTGGCTCAGGGGCCTCCACTGACTGGCTGTCTGGAAATTGCCCTTGGACAATGACCTTGCTCCAAGGTCAGACCTGCCTCAACCTCTCTCCCAAGTGCCAAGCCGGTGAGGAGGACAAGGGCTGGATGGATGGAGAGGTGCTACCCCCATGGAAAAGGACTGGAACAAAACCAGAGACAGCCAGGCACACTGGTAGCTCATGCCTGTCATCCTAGCTACTCAAGAGGCTGAGATCCGAGGATCACGGTTCAAAGCCAGCCCGGGCAAGAAAGTCCACGAGACTCTTATCTCCAATGAGCCACCAGATAATTAGAAGTGGTGCTGTGGCTTAAGTTGGTAGAGCCTTTGCCTTGAGCCAAAGAGCTCAGGGACAGCGCCCAGGCCCCATGACCAAAACAAAACAAAACACCATGCCAGCTCCCCAATACTGTATCCAGGCCATGTCTGCACACAGCTGCGATTCTAAGACAGATGTGGGTCCCAGGAGACATGGGATCTTGTGGTT